>NC_132787.1:39153303-39454475 GCF_048418805.1 Vulpes vulpes | reverse complement strand
AATACAAAGCCAGCCTGGTGGTCATGGCAGAGTCAGTGAGATTAGGATCATGTGTGTCAGGTCGTTGTGAAAGCACAATGCAGTGATGTCTGTGAGAGTGCTTGGTGACCATCAGACTTCCTCCAAACATAACAGGTTATGAGCAATACTGTGTCTTCCTCCTGGTTGAACGATAGCCTGTGAGTTCAACTTAGTCATAGAGCATCTCAGAGATGAGAGATCAGCTGGTTGACCTGCACTCCACCACGCCCAGCACACCCCGGAGAAGTGAAAGTGGTTTGTCCATGATGTGAAAATGGCTGGAAGAGACTTCCTGCATAGGTGGTCAGAGCTCCTGGCCTTCAGGCTTCTGGCATGTTGCCGACCCTGAGGCCTTTAAGCCAGAGATTAAGCATGCTTGTCCCTGAAGCCACAGCCTCCCATGATGGCGGTGATAAAAAACAAAACAAAATAACTTCCTCCAAAAACTGCATGTACTACTGGGGATGACATATGGGAGAATCTGGGTCTTGCTCATCAGCTTGGGATCTCTGAAAGGTGCCTTCCCCAGTTAGGATTCAGAGCCACTGTCCATTTCTGACAACTCCACTAGAGGGAGCTACCACCACCTGTATTTGTCCTATAGGCCTATAGGGGGGTGGGGTGGGGGAAGACCCTCAGAGCTGCCCTTGGGTGCCCATGGCACTTCTTGATTGGAAGAGGTCATGAGGCATCACTTAGGTCATTTCACGGGGTCCTTGCATGACCAACCAAACCTGTTCTGTGAATCCATGCAAGGCTGAGAGTCTGCATTGCCTTCTTCAGCGGCTGCCCTGCTCTCCCCACAGCAATCCCCAATGGCTAGAAGTCCAGTGAATGGGTGATGACCTCCACTCCCCTTGCGTGCCCTTGCTTGAGCACGAGGAGGTGCTGTGTGCAATGGTAAACATGGCTCCTCAGAGATCCCAGGCTCATGTGGTGGGAACCAGGGCTTCAAAGACCTCCTGATCCTATGGCCTGTGAAGTCAAGTGGGCATCTTCAGGAGTCTCGTATGGGGGTCCCAAACTCCTGGAAGAGGCCACAGAGCAATGAGGAGCAGCAGGAAACTTCTCTGGAAAGCCTACACAGAGGCCTGGCATCCTGGGGACTTCTGCCCAATTTGCTCTCTGTGGAGGGAAATTATCCATAGGATCTGGGCAATAACATGGCAAAGGAACCAAGTATTTTTGAAAAAAAAAAAGATTTTCCACTTCAAATACCAAAATCGCAGAGATTTTCCAGAATCTCACCAGGCCAGGGATCAGGCTGGGTTATTTTGAACTCCTACCAGGATAGGTGACCTGTGTACAAACTTTCTCTTCCAGAGGGAGTCTTCAGCTCTGGGCCTCAATTCCCTCCTCTGTCAAGCAAGGGGTTGATTTCAATGATCTTCAAGATCCCCCCCTGCAACAGCCAAATGCTCAGTTTGTCCTCATGTATTGTGGCTCATTTGTCACCAACTCTCTGTTCTCTATAGTATGAACTATGTTAAAAGTTGTTTCCCTCCTTCACATAAGCATCTTTTATTTTTATTTATTTATTTATTTAATTAATTTTTTAAGAAAGAGAGCATGCATACCCAAGAGCACACAGGTCGGAGGGGTGCAGGGAGGGTTAAAGGGAGAGGGAGAAAGACAATCTTAAGCAGGCTCCATGCCCAGCATGGAGCCGGACACGGGATTAATCTTACCATCCTGAGATCACAACCTGAGCAGAAATCAAGAGGCAGTCATTTAACCGACTGAGCCATTCAGGCACCCCTATATAAGCAACTTTTTAAAAATATCAGTAATAATAAAATTAGGTTGACCTCTTAGAATCAGTCAACTCATCAGAAATGATTCTGAGCTCCTCTGTGTTTGACAGGGTCACAACAGTAGGCTGGAGAAGTCTAAAAGGAGGACTAAAGTTTACATTCCCTGTGTCAACAATCATTGCCTGTTGTCTGGTTTCTGTTTTGGTTCTCCTGGCTTTTGACAGGCTAGTGGTAGCTCTTCGGGAACTCTGAGAGGTTGCCCCACATCCTAGCGACAGGGTCCTCATTTCTAAGCACTGCTTAGTCTCTCAAAGTTGCCTCAATGGCTCAAACTTGGTTCCAAGTTGGATTTTGATGAAAAAGGAAGTGGACAACAGCAGGAGTGTATGGGGGTTTCCTTAGAGGCAAATCTGGGAGGAGGCATTCCGTATGCTGATCAATACATTATTCCAATCAATATGGTGTTGGAATAAGGAAAAACCATTTTCAGGGTTTTATGTTTTTGTTTTTGTTTTGCCCAGTGCCTTGATAATCAAGAAAGGCTTCTGGACATTACTATGAGCAAAATACCAGGGCAGGTTTGGGCTAGGCCAATCAATCCTCATTCTTCACTGTGGATCTGAATCACCTGGAAAACTTGCTAAAATGAAGATTTCTGGGCTCCAACCCCTGGCCTTGCAGATTCAGGTCTGAGAAGGGTCCCAGGCATGTATTTCTATAAAGCTCCCACTGATGCCAAAGCTGCAGGTCAGGACACCGCACTTTGAGTAGCATCGACCAGGAATGCAGTGAGGACTCCTGTTGTCGTCTACACCCAGTGCAGAGAGCACTGTGCAAACAATCAGCTGGGGATTGCTGAATTTATAGGGAGCAGTCCATGACGTAGATGGGTGAGTAGCTACATCTCCAAGGAAACAAGGCCAGTCCCTTCTCCACCCCACCCCCACCCCTTAGTCAATGAGCAGCCTCCTGCTAATTACCACGTTTGAGGGAAGCATCGTCCTGCGGGGAGCTTCGGCCAGCAGGGGGCGCCAGACGGCTGCTTCACAGGCCCGAGGGTCGGAGAAGAGGAAAAATACTGAAGAAAGGGAGCAAAACCGGATCCGCAGCACCGCACTGCAATCCTGAAGTGCAACACCAGGGAGAACTCTGGCTTGGCCGGGAGCGGGGTTTGTTTGCTTTTCAAGTCGTTTGGCTCCCCCCACGCCGTTGTCTCAGCGCATTCACGGTGACCGCGTCAGGCAAGAGGGGCGCGCGCATGACACGATGCTATCCCTGCTTTGCAGATGGAGATGAGACAGAATGAATGGGGCTTGTGCAAGGTGGCAGTAGGGGAGCGCCAGGCTCACTGGACCAATGCGACTGCCCAGGTGTGCCGTGGACGGGGTTCAAGCCTGCGGTGGGCTGGCCAGCCGCGAGGTCTCTGTCCACCCCAACCGAGGACCATGATGCTGATCAGACTTTGCTCCTTGGGGTGGGGAAGGCGAAGGAATTCTTTGGGGGGGGCGGTGGGGAAAGACCAAGTAAAGCAGTCCTCAAAGCTCACATACAAAATGACGGAGAGGGTATCCCCCTGTCCTGCGCCTGCAGAGAAGTGTGTCCGGAGCTGACTGTGCTCGGAGCGCACCGCAGGCAGGCAGGCCGCGAGGCGGACCGGCGCCCACTGCCCAGGAACCCACCACCATGTAAGTCCACAGTATCCCTGCCTCTTCCTCACTCAGGGACCCCCCTTCCCCCACTAGGTGGGTGGACACAGGGGAGAGCTGAATCCCCCACAGATCATTTGGAAGGAATTTGCTTTTCTGCCACCAAAAGCCCCTTTCTTTCCTTTCTTGTCATAAAAGTGGCTGCCTAGTGATTTCAGAGAAAGGTACGAGTCTAGGTAACATCCAAACAGCTAAGATCACTGGTTCACTGGATATGTAATTTGAACCCTAATTCATTTGGGGGGACACATTTCTGTGCGTGTGTAACTGTATGCTTTTGTGTGCACATAGGAGTACGACCTCTATGGCAAAGTATGGAGACAAACAAAGGCAGGAAAAATTTAGTTTGTGGACTTGGTGCATTATTTCCTGGATCCACCCATATGTCTAAGGAATCCTTCCCTTGCCCCAATTAGCTTATGAATATCCTCCTGTCCCTGTGACCAACACATGCAAATCCCACGTTCAGATAGAGCCCCTCCTTACAACTAAATGGAGGGACCAGAAGCCTTTATTTTTAGACTGTTGTCTGATTTTTCTCCATCTCACTGTGATGGCTTTTGACATGAGCAAATGAGCAGAGTCCTTCTTTTATAGGTCTAAATGAAAAGGGACGTGTGTGTGTGTGTGTGTGTGTGTGTGTGTGCAGCTCCCACCCTGACCACACTTTTTAAAGCGTTTTTAGTAAGCAAAACCATGTCTCCATGCTGTCCTGTTCCACACAGCTCTCTTTCCTGCCAGCCACTGAAAGGGGTCTCAAACAAGAGCCCATGGGGTTCACTGCCTCCCACCCCCCACCACACTGATGTTCTGGATATGAATTCTGACTTTCCTAGTGGCAGTTTCCAAAAAGGCTTTGTCCCTTGTTGAGTGCAAAAGCCATAGCTCTTCAAGACAGAGCATCTGCCCTCAACCCTTAGCTATTCTGCAGCTGTTTGGATAGCAGGAATTGCCAACATCAGATCCTGGCCTGATGTATTGCGCTCCTTGAACTCGCGTCTTTGGGACGCTGCAGGGCCTGCCCCCAGGTCCTCTCTGCTGCTCTGCACAGCTCTCATTGCCAACTCAGGCTCTGCAGCTTCCTTCTGCTGTCTTGAATGCTGCCTGGTTGCTGGAACCAGGAAGGGGTCCAAGGACCAAGAGTCAGGGGTGGCAGAGCAAGCAGCGTGTGCTATAGATGGCCATGGTGATCCTTTCTCTGTCCTTGTGGGACCCCCATCCTCCCTCCCTCCCTTCTTCCCTCCCTCCCTCCGCCCCAGCCTTCCCCACTGCTGTAACTGACCTGGAACATCAGAGGCAGGAAAGTCACTGCTCCAATTGAATTTTGCTGCAGTTTCTTTTTTTCCTCCCCTAGATATGCTGAGAGCTATTTTTAGCCAGGGATTTTTTTCTTTTTTCTTTTCCTTTTCTCCCTTACCTTTCTTTCTCCCTTCCTTCCTCCCTCCCTCCCTCCCTCCCTCCCTCCCTCCCTCCTTTCTTTCTTTCTTTCTTTCTTTCTTTCTTTCTTTCTTTCTTTCTTTCTTTCTTTCTTCTTTCTTTCTTTCTTTCTTTCTTTCTTTCTTTCTTTCTTTCTTTCTCTTTTTTTTTTCAGGAGATCCACAGTCTATTTTTAAAGCGCTTACAGAGGCCAAGTCATCGTGTTTCTCATAGAAACTTTGGCGTTAGGTGGGAGAGGCCACAGCAAATGGAGGTCAGGGGTCTTCCTGAAGAAAAGAGGGTGGTCAGGAAAGGCCTAGGGAAGGTTGGCAAAAGCTGGACCCAGGCAAGGGGAGAAGAGGCTACTTTTTTTGTGCTGGGGAGTTCATGGAGACCCAATATGCTCCTCCGTCCAATAGCTCAGGGATTTGGGCCAGAGCAGCTTCTACTCTCATCCTGGCAACTGCAATGACATTGCCTTCAAATGTGGTGGCAGTTGGTTTAATTTACCACATTCTTCTCTTCTTTTGCCACATTTCTACACTCAGATCTCTCCCCACCTCCCCTGCAGTGGCACTACTTTATAGAGAGCTGCATTGTGGGAGGTTTTGGACGATGGAATAGGCATGAAGTCAGCCTTGGGAGAGGAGGGGGTGCCTGGCTGTGCCACAGACAGTGGCCAGGGGTGGATCAGCTCTGCATGTGGCAGGGAGGCAGGTGGGCAGGGCTATGGGGGTCACAGGCTCCACAGGAGGAAGAGAGGAAGGAGGAAACCAAACACTCAGAGGTCAGAGTTGCTTCTGGGAAAGCTTGGGAGTTGGTTGGGAGTGATTTGGGCAGAGATGCTAATGGCGCGGCATGCTTTGTGTCCCTGAGTCCTTCTGAGGCTCCCTTAGACCCTGCCTTTCCCTCTTTCATTCCTGGCACTTAGCCATTTGCTTCAGGGCCCCCAGTAGATAGGAGAAGGGACTAGAGTTCTGAGTGCTCCTGAACAGACCCCACGCTCCCCATCCTCATATGTTCCCACCACGACCTGACTCAGCCCATCCCACTGGCCTCTTTGCTTGTTATGTCAGGCTCCATATGAGCCTGGGGTTCTGGGATGCCCCTATCTCTGGACTCTCATTTCCATGACACTAAGTGTGCCCTTCCCTGCCACCCTACTTAAAATTGGCATCTCCCTTCCCAGCACTCTCTAGTGCCCCTCCCCTTGCTTAATTTTGGGTTTTTCACCATTTGACACACCCTATATCTTATTATCTCTGGTTTATTATCTGTTACCTAATAGGTTCCATAAGGATAGGGATATCATTTCTTTTTCTTTGGTGGAGGGGATATCACTTCTTTTGTTCACTACAAATCCTTCAGTGCTTAGACCAGTGTTTGCATATTTTAAGCACTGAATATATATTTATTGAGTGAATTAATAAAAAGAACAAAATGTGCCACGGGAAAATCATCCACGGGATGCTTTATCTCTGACCCTCCCAGTATGCTCTCCAGGCCAGTAGTGCTCAGGGAGGGGAAGAGGGAAAAATAGTGGCCACCAGCCCCAACACACACACACACACACACACACACACACACACACACACACCAGTTTCAACCCCAGAATAACAAGCAATTCAGAACCGTAGAAGGAAGAGACTAAGACATCATTAGATCTAAGCCTCTCCTTTGTGCAGAAGAGTGAACTAAAGCTCAGACAGGTGCAGTAACCTGCCCAGAGTCACACAGCCAACTAGTGGCAGGGAGTGGAAACTGGGTTTCCTGTTGCCAGACTAGAATTCCAGCAGTTCCAGGGGCCACTGACCATTGTTTGCCTAGAAATGTGGGATAAATATTGCATTCCTTCCCAGGCCATGGAGGTAAGTGCCTTCCTGACTCATAGGGAAGAACTTCCCTCAAACTTGGGGCAAACCAATCAGCAAACCAGAGTCCACAGGCTCTCAGCCAGCTGGTGGGCTCAGGCCAGCTATGGAAAAATCTGCCTGTGAAGTCATCTGCTCTCAGCAGGACCCAAACTATGAGCTGCTAAGAAACCGCATCAGCAGAGAGACAGATACTCTGCCTCCAGAAGGTGATCAAGGACTGTGTTAGCCTCATCCCTGGTGAAGTCAAAGTCCTTACCAAGGGGAGTTTGTGGGGCATTGGGTAGGGGGCTGCAAACTCCATGCTTTCCACAGCTAGAGTGGCCCATGTGGAAGTCACCAAGCCATCAGCAGGAGTAGCTGTGTGAGGAGGAGTCAGTGAAGCCCTTCTGATTCTGGAACAACAGTTTGTCAACCAGCTCACTCATTGATAACACTGATGCCCACTTGGTCCAGGATCCCGTTGCCCTGGGGAAACAGAGGTATCTCCAAGCTCAGGGACTCTGTGTCTCGTGGGGAGGCAGGAAATATTTCTTCCTGTCCATCTCCTCAACCCAGGACCCATGATAACATATGTGAATTTGCAAGTACAAATTGAAACGATGACAACCATGTAACTAGAAAATGAGGAAACTAAGTCATAAAGTGTTGGTATTAATCTATAATAAAATGAGTTTGTGTGTGTAGTGTGTGCACTAGATATTTGAATGTATGAGTTACACCAAAACAGACTTACGGCAACTGAATTCATTGCACTATCATATTTACAACATGCTAAGTACTCTTCACACACCTCTATGCTGCATGTCTTCACTATATGCCTCTGAGACCAGCAGGTCAAGGATTTATTGTCTGCATCTATGTTTAAGGAAACAGAGAGTCAGAAAAATTAAATCCCACATCCAAAATCTCTCCCATAGGGAAGTGGCAGAGCAGGAGCTTGAAACCACCACTACCAGATGACAAATGCCAGGTGGGATTAATCAGGGCTGGCTTCAGGGAGGTGGTTCTGAGCCCAGTTTAGGGGGAGGGAACTGCCTTTCTGGCCATGGAACGTGCCAGCCTGGCCAGGACCTGTCTCAGAGGCTGGTAAAAACTGTGTTACCCCAAGGAATGGCTAGTCTGGGAGGGCTGCTCCATTGGCCCTCCCTTCAGGCCCACTCTCCAGGACCACCTGTCAGCTAATCCCCACCAGCGCATATGTGTTAGGGGGAATTGTCAGACAGCAGTCCTGCTGGAGGTGTGTAGTCAGTTAAAAAAATCCTGAGGAACAGGAAGGCTCCATAGTCAACACTGGTGTCTTAGGCTTGGAGTCCCAGAGCTTGAGGGAGAACAACCCATCTTCCTGACCACTGTCCCCTCACTCATGCTGCCCACTGTCTGTGCAGGGACCTGAATGGTGGCCTCCAAAAAGATATGTCCACATCCTAACCCTTGGAACCTGTGAGTGTGACTTGTTTGCAGATGTAATTAAGCATATGATCTCATGATGAAATCATCCTGGCTTATCTGCATGGGCCCTAAATATGATGGTAAATATTCATACTAGAGACACACAAAGGACAGATGAGAGGAGGAGAAAGCCACATGAAGCTGGGGGCAGAGTTTGGAGGCATCAGAAGCTGGAAGAGGCAAAGAAAGACTCACCCCTAGAACCATGGTAGGGATCACGGCCTTGCCAACCCTTTGAGTTCAGCCTACAAGCCTCCAGAAATGAGAGAGGGTAAGTTTCTGTAGTTTAGTTCAGCACAGGGGCTTGGTTCTCTGGTTATTTCTCCTGGTTAGGGTCTCTCCTCTCCATTTCAATCCCTGAGTTTATCCCTGCGGTGACATTTGTCATTCGGATCAAGTGCTCCCTCATTTGTCTACCCCTTGATCACAGTCTGAGGTCAGGGACCCTTATAATTTATGACCTTGTCCCGCATATCTTCATGGGGTTCAGTCCCAAGCAGATGCCTGGGGCAGAAGACACCTGCATGCATCAGTGTGTGTGTGCATGTTAGGCCAGAGGTTGGGGAGGGGGGCTTGGGGTGGTTCACTGTTGGAGGGAGACTCATTGGAGGGAGTGGGAATGAGTCAGACCCTACAAAACAAAAAGGAAGAGTATTCCACATATTGGGAGCAGTGGGGACTAATACACTGCAATGAAGCTGAGTTATTCCATGGGGGTCAGAGGCTAGGAGACCTCTTTAAGACCATCAGGCCCTCCCTGAACACCAGATCTTAATGTGAACAGTGGTCCCTTAAATACTTGGTGCAGTCCTGAAGTATGGGTATGGGTATTAATATTGCCCTCACTCAGAGAAAATAGAGACAGAGAGACCTTGAATACATTCCCCCATGGCCCACAGTTAATTCGAGGGGGAGGAGCTGGAATGCCAACCCTGATAATCTGGGTCTGGGACGATTATGCCATTCTATTTCCCTCTGGATGAAGATGATGTTGGTGGTAGAGATGTAGCAACACTTACAGAGCACTTTCGGTGTGCCAGATGCCACTCAAAGCACTCTGCAGGTATTAACCAGTTCAATCCTCACAACTGCTCTAGAGGTAGGTTCTGTTGTAAAGCAGGACACAGAGGCACAGATTGCATAGGTGAATGCCTCAGGCAAACTGCCCTCTGTTAGTAAGTTGTTGTGGGGGTATAGGAATAAGCACAGTCCTATTTTCCCAGGGCTGGGGACCAATCTCAATACACACCACGTCTTTGTTGGAATGAAAAGCTTGTGTTTCCTGGGCCCTGCCTCTATGGGTTCTAGTAGGAAACTCAGGTGCACCAAGATTCCTCCCACGTGGTGCTAAGCATTCCCAAAGTGTCTCATGTGCTCTAGAATTCGTCCTGGCAGCAGATACTTGGTTCCCAGTGGTTTCCTTTCCTGCTACAGGTGCCCATGACCATGGGGCCCCCTCCTGACTATTACTTTATTCTTCTCCAGCTTCTGTTGCAACTTCTATCCCTTGCCTTAAAAAGTTCCCAAAGTGACCCACATAGGAAAGCAGACTTAACTATCCCAGGCTACTCTGTTCTGCTCTGCCTCAGGGATTTTAGTGAACCAGCTTCCATTCTTTTCTTGCTTCTCAGCCCCATTTTCGTTCCTCACTCCCCCATCCTCTAGCAGCCAGGATCCAGGTGCAGATCCCAGGCCTGGGCCAGCTAAGGAACACCAAAGGACCGTCCTCTTCCCTCCCTTCCCTGCTGATGGAAAGTGTCCATCTAGATGGAAAGTGTCCAGTCTCTGGGGGTCCCTTCATTCCCAGCACACATGGGTTTCTCAGGACAATTGCCTGCTCTGTTAGATTCTCCTCAATAGCCCTTCAGATATGTGCACATGGGTCTGAATAAATGATGAACAAGTTTCTGTTCTCTAGCTGATGTTTTGAGATGAGTCAGATGGGGGAGGCGATCAGCAAGCGAGGGAGTTTGAACACTATGTGCCAGGCCACAAGGGTCATTAAAGGCTATCGTACGATTGCATTAGAACACAGATAGCATCTTTTTAAAAAAGATTTTATTTATTTATTCATGAGGGACACAGAGAGAGAAGCAGAGCAGGCTCCCTGTGCGGGACCTCCCAGGACTTCAGGATCACGACCTGAGCTAAAGGCAGACACTCAGCCACTCAGGTGCCCCTATATAGCATTTTCTAACAGTTACAAGACATTTATTCTTACTGGGTCATCCACGCCCCTTTAAGTCTCCAGTGACAAACCACCAGGTCTCCAAGGCACTTCTGCTGCCCTGGCAAGTTCTGGAGCAAAACTACCCTAGCACCCAGCTTTTAGTTGAAAGTCCCACTGCTTCCAGGAGGAGGTGCTGTCATCAAAGTACTCTGGCTGGGCTAATAGGAGCTATGCAGAGTGGAGAGCCCGAGGCCAAATTTCCTTTGTAAGAAACTGCCCCTGTCTCTATATGTTTTAAATATGGTTTTCTTATTTGTCTTCGAGGTTGTTTATCTGACCATAGTGTTGGGTTTTATAAGGAACTGGGAAAGTCAGGACTACTAACTCAGTCCTAAGAGTTTTCAATGTCTATCCTTGTCAGCATGGCAGGGACAGGGTGGAGGGCACCAGCTTGTTTCCTGAGATTCTCCTGGTCCAAAGAGTCCAACTAAGAGCAGAAAAACATTGAGGAATGCATGGGCAGATACTTCCTTATAGTCCAAGATGCTGTCTGTGGGGTTAATAATAGTGATGAAGATGATCTGATGATGGTGATGATGAGGGTGATGAGGATGCTAATGATGATACTAGCTAATGTTTCTTGAAAAGGAACTCTGTACCTAGCACTGTGCTAAGCCCTTGATATGCAACAGCTCATTTAATCCTCATAGCAACCCTATGAGATAGGTACTGCTCTTGTCCTTTTACAGATAAGGAAGCTAAGGCTCAGAGAGGTTAAGGAACTTGCTTGAGGGCACACAGCAGGTGAATGATAGAACTGAGCTTCCTTTGCAAGGAAGGCTGCCTCCAGAGCCCCATCCCTGAAGTGATGACGTCTATCATGTCTGTTTAGTCCCTGGTTGCCCTTTGTGCATTCCAGATCCTTAACTCATGTGATAGGCTCCACTCTCTCTCCAAAAGTGAAGGTGTTCTTACTCAATAAAGGGGCATAGTGGGTGGACAATAACATGGGGAAGGCAGCCAGAGTTTGTGACTGGGGGTTGGGGCTGTAGGCTGGAAAAGAGGAGAAGAAACTAGAGAGGTACATTGGGTGAGATAATAAGGGTTTTGACTATCAATAGGAAGTTCAAAGATTTTTGAATAGAGAAATGGCAAGATCAAATTTGTATTTTAGAAGCCACTTGCAGTGATTAGGGTCTGTGTAGGACCATCTTATCCATATTCCTACAAACCATACCACTAGGAAGGCCCTTGCTTGCACCCACTTTGAGCCTGTGTGTGCCTAGCAGATAGGAAGCAAGGGCCTTTCCTCCATTTTGTAGAGAAGGAAGCTGAGACTTGTAAGTTCTGTACCATTTTGGCTTCCCTCAGCTCTGAGAAGTGAAGGAACATGCCATGCATCCAGTGGGTGTTGATAGGTGTTTAACAACTGACCCTTTGAAGGGAAAACAACCTTATTTGGAGCATTTGCAAGTTCCCTTTGTATAAATAGCCAACTTCAAGCTACCTACCAGTATATTATTAACTGAGTTGCAGAGTTCCTGAAAATGCAACAATTGGTTCTAGTAAGCTAACAAGAGCTGTCTCCAACATACCTCTCATGCATTCTTAGTGCCCTCCCCTGGCCAGTATTCATGCAGACTCTGAGGGAGCTCCACGCCAGTGCTGACAAGAGAGGCAAAGTAACTTGTCCAGGCCAACTTGGAGACTCAGAAATGCAGTGAGGGATAGAAACTGGCATCTTAGCTCCTAGGCCAGGTGTCTATGTGGGCTCTGTTTAGGAAGACAAAATTTGATCTCTGCCTGGATCCCTTTCAGAAGAGATTTTACTTTTGGTGGTGGCAAAGTCTTCCTATCTTCCAGGATATGTGTCACAACCTGTTACTGGAACTGGAAAAATAATGTCACAGAGTATTTTTAACAGTGAGTACAAATCCCCTACAGTAATGGATGATCTACAATCTATGGACTTAAGTTCTCAAATCTATAGATCATTTTCCAGTTTCCTGAGTGCCTCTATGGCCTTGTCATTCATCTGATCATTTGTTTGTCTGATAGAAACTGAGGGATAAGGCATGGAGATTATGGAAAACAGATGAGAAGCATTGCCAGTTAGGTACTGATAAGACGGAGGTTAGAGGCGGGGGCAGGCAGAAAATCATGAGTCCTGGCATATGAGATGAAAGTCAACAAGTAATCCACCACTAGGGTTTTGAGACCCAACTGGGAGGCTCTCAGAGCCAGTAGATAGGAGGGAGGTACTCAGCACCAGTGAGCAGAGAACATGGCTCACAGAAACCTGACTTTGAAGCGTGAGACTGATCCAGCCTCAGGTTCTTACTCACTTCTTGTTGGGACAAGAAATAACGCCGGGTAGGAGATTTCCCTAAGGTACACCAGGGAAGAGGAAAGAAATTAATACTTGTAGAAAGACCCTGGAATATATTAAGATCTGTCTGTATGAGCACATATTTTCCTTAAGACCTGGCAGCAAGGAGAGACTTTGTGTGATAAGTGGTACTATTTCATTATTTGTTTGAGAAAACAAATGCTCAGAGAGGTTAAGTCACTTGCCCATGTTCACACAGCTGGTAAATGGCACAGCTGGGAGAGGGATAAGAGGGTAGCAGCTGAATACAGATTCAGAAAAATTGGCAGGCAGTTGGGATATGATAGAAATAGACTCAGTGGAGTGTCTTCCTGCTTTTGTGGGGAAGTATGGCAGCTGATGGCTGGAGTGGCTGGGCAGAGGGCTGGAAGAAGGAGAGTGATATTTCTGTTTTCCTCATGCCACTGGGAGCAAGGTGTTCACTGCCCTGTTCATGTGTCCTCCCTGGAGGAAGTGCCCTGAGTGTTTATACAAGGGCACATTTCTGGCACGCCAAGGGAGACAAACTCTAAATGGAGACCATATCCCCAGCTTGGCAGATGCCTGAGAATAAGGCGCGCTTGCTGACATGTTGATGGAGAACAGGGACTTCTTGTTTACCCAGCTCACCATCTGGACGAGCAAGGCAATGTCCAAGGAAATAGATGTAACTGAAAGCTCAGAGGCTGCCTCTCTGGCTTCCTTCATGTGTGCTCCAGAGTGCTTTGGCTGCTTCTTGGCCAGGTACGCAGTGTGGATGGTGGGCCAGGGCAAGGCAGGAGCTTGGAACTGCCAGCAGATTCAGGACAGCACAGAGATGAGGCTGCAGGAGCTGGGGAAAGGGGTGACTGCAAATGTTTGGAGCAGAGAAGTTGAGAACTGTTCTCCCTGAGGGAATAAAAGAGTGAAAAGGCTTTTTCTATTGAAAGAGGGACTGGGATCATATAAATGGGAGAACTTCCTAAGGTTGAGAAAAGGGGCATGTTTTAAGCAGGCCATCTGGTGAAATCTTTTTGGTATGGATGACAGGAAAAGTTGGGGTGGAACTGGGGCTGGATCAGGGGATAAGTAGCTCCCAGCCTATATCCTACAGTTTGGGAGGCACCAGTCCATCCCATTCAATACAGCTGAGGAGACTGGGAAGATTTGAGTCCCTGAATCCTTTGAGGGGTTGTAGGTATAAAAATAGTTCAACAATTCCCTTGACCCATTCTTGCCCATGAAGGGACACAATCATCTGGAAAATTCAGAACTGTGAGCAAACCCCACATTGTGTTCATTGGACATAGGGATGCCTTCCTTATTACTTTGGTAGAGGCTAGTTTGAAAAATTCCTTGCATTGGTCAGGATATACCTGTACCAAACAACCACCAAAAAACCTCAGTGGCTTGGACACCTGGGTGGCTCAGTTGGTTAAGCATCTGACTCTTGAGTTCCACACAGGTCATGATCTCAGGGTTGTGCGATCAAGCCCCACATCAGGCTCCTTGCTGGGTGTGGAGCCTGCTTAAGATTCTCTCTCTCTTCCTCCCCCTTTGCCCCATCCCCCACTCCTGCTCTCTCTTTCTCTCTCTCTCAAAAAAATTAAAAAACCAAAACCCCTCAATGGTTTAACATAATAAAGTACATATCTCACTCATGTCACAGTTCCAGTGAGTTGGTGAAAGAAGAGGGCATGTGGGAGGCTCTGCTCCATGTCATCCAGGGTCCCAAGCCCTGCCATTCCCTAGATCTCATGGTTTTCCACTGCTTATGGCTGCAAGGCAAGGGATGGAGGGAAAGAGGGAGTAGGATTACCCAGGAGATTTTTAGAGGCCAGTACTAGAAGCGGCATAAATCACTCTTGTCAATATTCCATTGCCCAGAATGAGACACATGGCCCCATCTGCCTGCAAATGAGACTGAGAAAAGAAGTGCCCAGGGGGAGAAAGGAAACTAGATTTGGATTTGGTGAACTCACAGCAGTGTCTCTGGCACACGTTTCCTGAGATTTCTGGGAGGGGATCCTGTGTGTGAGGGGAGTTGGTTGCAATGAGTGGTCTCTATGATTTTTCTTACAGATACTGGCTGAAATAAGCACCTTATGAGTAGCTCAGAACGTGCTCTAAAAGGTGGCAATGCACTGGGGGGTTCTCAGGCCCTGAAGCTGGGCTCTCAGCCCTGTATTGCAGAACCACCTGTTGCTCGTGGCAGCTCCATCCTTGGCTGCCAGAAATGGTTGTAAATCTGGGACTGCTTAGGAACTGAACCTTTATAGGGTGGCTCCAACATGGTTCCCTTCTATTTTGCTTGTCTTAGTGATGCAGGCACCAAAACTGGATACTTTCAGGATCTGAACTGCAAGGATATATGAGTTTCGTTGGCTTCCTAGGACATTTGAGTTGGTTGGTATTTTGCAAGGTGTCAGATCTAAAACTGGGGAGTTAAAAAAAAAGAAATAAAATAAAACTGAGTTTAAAGCAGTAGATCTCAATAGACTCTGGTTCCCAATACTGCAATTTATCCAGGACATTCTGGCTTGTGTACTTGGATTTTTAAAACTTCTACCAAACTCTACAGAATTTATAGATGTGAAGGGAAAATGCCTCCAGCTACTTCTTCAATTTATGGTCAGAGTGACTACCCATCTTATTTTGCCCAGAACAGCTTTGGTTTACACCTACTGTCCATGCATAATTATTAACAGTGCTTGCTTTTGTTCTCAAAAATCCCAGTAAGTCATATGGTCACCTGGCTTAGAGGAGGCTCAGTCCTGATGCTGATTGATACATCCTTGCCAGCCAGCCTGTGCACATGGCCTGACTGATGTCTAATGATGGTACAAAAGTTGGGCTTAGTTACTAATACCCTCATCATTGTCTTTGTTCAGTTTATTACCCTGTGGCTTCCAGGTTCTATAAGATCCTGATCTCCCTTATGTCAGGCCTCAGAATTGTAGGCCTGTGTTGAGTGTTATTCAATAAGCAATCAACAAAATTAAAAAATCAACATGCCTAGGAAGTTAATAAAGCATGAATTATAAGTTCCAGTTTGCAGATGTGCAAACTGGACCATGAAGGTTAGTGACATTTCCAAGTCATAAGAAAACCAAACTGTAGTTCTGATCCAAGCATCCTGATTCTAGGCCACTCTACTTTCTTCTCTGCCAGATATAAGGTCTCAGATGCCCTGCACCTAATGAGTGGCCCAAGCAAAATTCTACAGGAGGGCCCCAAATCAAACTAACAACCAAAAAGAATCTACACCACTATTAATTTCAATATATCACTATTGCTTTCTGAATGTTCTCTCTATATGATTCATTGTTGTCACCAAAAATCGTTGTGCATGGAATAATGTATCTATGCCCTCGAAGCCACATATGTTCCCAGCTCTGAAGGTAATCAGTCAGCAAAAGGCCCACAGAGCACCTTTCTGAAGGTGAGAAATGGCCTCTGTGCTGCAGGAAGGAAGCATAAGATGTGAATTCTTAATTAGTGGGACATCAACATCAAATAGAGCCTGGGATTAGTGCCATTTGCTGGGGGGAAAGGACAAGCAATAGTCTGTAATCTGGTAGTGATTCAGGTTGACTCCACACCTACATGTTAATCACACTGAATTCTTCCAATCAGGCACCAGGCACCTGTCTCAGTTATGGCATCCTGTCTGGTTTGGATGAGCTGTCCCTAAACTTGATTTGGAATTGCAGATGTGAGCTTGGATCTCAGGCTGTGATTTCAGCAGTGAAGGCCTTCTTACAAAGTTCCTAGGGAACAGACACAAAAGAGAAACTACAGAAGCAAAAGATAGTCTAGATCCTGGGGCCTAGCAATCAATATTCCTCTGGTTCTCTTGCCTGATCTGTGGGGTGTTAGAGATGTGGATATAAGCTGATTTCATGGAAACATAGACTCCTTAGAATGGCAGGGGAATGTAGAGATCATTCAGCAACTTCCAAGCAGGATATATATTGATATATTTTATAATTGATGGTATGCAAGGAGATTTCGGGGGCTACATGGACTTCAAAAAATGTGTATTTACTACTTGTGTATTTAATTAAACGTGTCTTAGAAAGAAATATAATAACCGTCATATCAAACCCATTAGCCCACAAATAGTATTGATTAATACAAGGTGGGTAGTAAGCAAAACAAAGTCAGTGTAAAGCAAAATGTCAGTAATAAAGTTGGCACACAAATGTGTCAAAAAATGTCAAAGTGATAGCGAATGTAGTTTGGAAAATCTGATCTGGCGTACTCTTGTTTTACAGATGATGAAACTGAGGCTCAAATAGAAGAAATTACAGATGCAAAACCAGAACTATGGTGTCCACAACCCCATCCACGGACACCACCTGCCTAGGAATGCTTTCCAGGGCCACTTCCTCTTGAGTTCCACACTGGAGTCTGGTGCCTGCTCAGCATCCCTGGTCCCTAATCGGCAGAGCTCCTAACAGAGAACTGAGCCACTATTTTCTCTTCCCGCTGAAGGGCAGGTACTCCTCATCCTCATTCCTCTAGACACACACTTCCCATACTGTAAAGTAGGTGGTTTTTTTTTTTTTTTCCTTTTGTGGATCCGAGACAGAAAGAGTTTCCTTGGAGGCTCGGGACCCTTAGTGTTGCCTGGATGTTTTGGAAAAAACAAAGCAAATTAATTCTTCTAGCACACTTAATGAAGCGCAGTGTGTGGAGGCAGAAATAACTAATAGGTTTTAAGTGTAAATCTCCAGCTTCAGCAGAGCTTGGGGGCAGGGCAGGCCCCTTGTTTCCTGAGATCTTTTGCCTTAATCTTGATCATGAGGAATTAAGGCCTGGGTAACAGCCTTTGAAGCATCCACTGGAAGAAGGCACTTGATCAGTCACACAGTAGTTCACATTGTTCCCCTGGGGCTTAGACCTTCTCTTTCTGTTCTGAGGAGCTGCATCCCCACCCACATGGAGCTATAAATATCTGGAGGCAGAAGAACTGTATGCACCCCAGCTTTAGAACCAGGCCACACACTGGTAGTACTTGTACTCCCTAGGCTGGCAGGAGTCTACAGAATTCATGCTGTCCACTCTCCAGATGCAAACTAGGAGGCTCTAACTTGCTTTTATGAGCATCTAAACTTCTCTTAAAGACTTCTTGTTTCCATCTGGTTATCTGGATATATGAATCATGTGGATAGACTAGCATTCCAGAACTCAAAACTATGAAAGACCTTGGTGAAGGAGAATGACCAGGAAAAGAACAGCCTAATGTGATGGAAAGAATACTAAAACTTAATGACAGACCAAGGTTGCAAATAAAGGGATGGAAAAATACATACTAAGCAAATAACAGCTAAGAGTAAGCCAAGGTGGCCATATTAATGGCAGCCAAAAAGACCTCAGAGAAAGGTATTTTTGGAGATAAAGAGTCATTCTTTAATTACTAAAGGAATAATTCATGAGGAATATATAATAACTATGAGCTGAATTATACCTAACAATTCAAATTCAAACTATATAATGCAACCATTGACAGAATTATAAGGAAGGACTGGCAAATACATTTATAGTGGGAGATCTTAACATGCCTTTCTAAAAACTAATAGATCAAGCAGGTAAAAAAAAGAATGACATACAGAAAGTTTGAGCAACATGATTGGCAACCTTTGCTCAATGTACATAACTAAAATTCACAATCTTTTCAAACATGAAATAATGGCAGCTTTACTACTATTTTCATTTTTTATTTAAATGGACAGACTTTTTCTTCTTTTTAGTAAGAGAGAGAGAGAACAGAGAGAGCATGAGTAGAGGGTGGAGGGGAAAGGGTAGAGAAAAGGGAGAGAAAGAATCTTAAGCAGGTTCCTTACCCAGCTTGGAGTCCGATGTGAAGCTTGATCTCACAATCCTGATGTCAAGACCTGAGCTGAAATCAAGAGTCAGATGCTTAACTGACTGAGCCACCCTGGTGCCCCTGACTTTGTCTTTTAACTTACTGCTTCCTTATAGTAAGAAATAACATCCATACCCAAACCAAACTACTGTCAAATTCAAGGTGGTAGTTATTACATTTTAAAAGACACATTTAAAAAAAAATAAAAGACACATTTAATAAAGTACAAAAGTAGTAAATATTTTTAAAAAGCCCATGTATCCCCACAATCTCCTTGTGCACTACTAGTAATGTATAGCAGACATAAAGAATGCTAAACTCTATCAAGTAAGAGTTTAACTCAAGTTATGAAAGAGCAACAGGATAATCTCATGGAAATAGAAAAAAGAAAATAACAGAGAGCAGTAAAATGAATGAAATCTGAAAAAATAATAGAAGCAACTAAAAAAAGCTGACTCTTTTTAACCTTTTAAAAGATTTTATTTATTTATTAATGAGGGCGGGGGGAGAGAGAGAGAGGCAGAGACACAGGCAGGGGGAGAAACAGGCTCCATGCAGGGAGCCTGATGTGGGACTTGATCCCAGGTCTCCAGGATCATTACCTGGGCTGAAGGCGGCGCTAAACTGCTGGGCCGCCAGGGCTGCCTTGACTCTGAAAAAAGTAACAAAACTAACAATCCTTAGGCAATATTGATCAAATAAGAGAACACAGAAACAAAATAATAAAAATTAAAATGGACAAGGAATCACATTTAGAGCATAGATTTTAAAATTATGATCTAACTATAATGAACTTTGTACCGATATATTTGAACACCTGGAAAAAATATAGCTTATAAAAGCTGAATGGATAGAAAGATATGTAAGAAGAATAGGTCTCAAGCCGTTAAGGAAATTGCATTAGTACTTTGAAAGCTACCTATAATACAGACCAATGTAAAAGGATGGTTTTACATTGAGCTCCACCGAATCCTCGAGGAAGAAACAATCCTTATTTCACATAAACTGCATTAGGGAATAAAGAGGAAAACCTGTGTGAGTCTGATATGAAATTCAGGTAAGTTGGAAGACAGGCAAATTTTGGGTGAATCTCACAAGACAGAAGAAGCCTAAATAATGTATTCACAAACGAAATTCATCAATGCATTAAAAAACACATTGTGATTTTAGTCAAATTTGTCAACTTAATCTCAGAAATTAAGAATAATTTAAAAAATTGTTTTTTTTATTGGAGTTCAATTTGCCAACATATAGCATAACACCCAGTGCTCATCCTGTTAAGTGCCCCCCTCAGTGCCCATCACCCAGTCACCCCAACCCCCTGCCCACCTCCCTATCTACAACCCCTTGTTCGTTTCCCAGAGTTAGGTGTCTCTCATTTTTTGTCACCCTCACTGATATTTTCACTCATTTTCTCTCCTTTCCCTTTATTCGTTTTCATTAATTTTTATATTCCCCAAATGAATGAGATCATATAATGTTTGTCCTTCTCCGATTGACTTACTTCACTCAGCATAATACCCTCCAGTTCCATCCATGTCCAAACAAATGGTGGGTATTCATCTTCATTCCTAATGGCTGAGTAATATTCCATTGTATATGTAGACCACATCTTCTTTATCCATTCATCTTTCGATGGACACCGAGGCTCCTTCCACAGTTTGGCTATTGTGATTCCACACAAATCTTAAGACAATTTGTTCCAACTCTCTGAAGAAAGTCCATGATATTTTGATAGGGATTTGCACTAAACGTGTAAATTGCCCTGGGTAACATTGACATTTTCACAATATTAATTCTTTTTTTTAAATAAATTAATTTTTATTGGTGTTCAATTTACCAACATACAGAAAAACACCCAGTGCTCATCCCGTCAAGTGTCCCCCTCAGTGCCCGTCACCCATTCCCCCCCACCCCCTGCCCTTCTCCCCTCCTACCACCCCTAGTTCGTTTCCCAGAGTTAGGAGTCTTTATGTTCTGTCTCCCTTCCTGATATTTCCCAACATTTCTTTTCCCTTCCTTTATATTCCCTTTCACTATTATTTATATTCCCCAAATGAATGAGAACATACACTGTTTGTCCTTCTCTGATTGACTTACTTCACTCAGCATAATACCCTCCAGTTCCATCCAAGTTGAAGCAAATGGTGGGTATTTGTCGTTTCTAATGGCTGAGTAATATTCCATTGTATACATAAACCACATCTTCTTTATCCATTCATCTTTCGATGGACACCGAGGCTCCTTCCACAGTTTGGTTATTGTGGACTTTGCTGCTATGAACATCGGGGTGCAGGTGTCCTGGCGTTTCATTGCATCTGTATCTTTGGGGTAAATCCCCAACAGTGCAATTGCTGGGTCGTAGGGCAGGTCTATTTTTAACTCTTTGAGGAACCTCCACACAGTTTTCCAGAGTGGCTGCACCAGTTCACATTCCCACCAACAGTGCAAGAGGGTTCCCTTTTCTCCGCATCCTCTCCAACATTTGTGGTTTCCTGCCTTGTTAATTTTCCCCATTCTCACTGGTGTGAGGTGGTATCTCATTGTAGTTTTGATTTGTATTTCCCTGATGGCAAGTGATGCAGAGCATTTTCTCATGTGCATGTTGGCCATGTCCATGTCTTCCTCTGTGAGATTTCTCTTCATG
Source organism: Vulpes vulpes (assembly GCF_048418805.1). NCBI lineage: Eukaryota > Metazoa > Chordata > Mammalia > Carnivora > Canidae > Vulpes > Vulpes vulpes. The sequence continues at coordinate 39,433,219 of NC_132787.1, read as the reverse complement.
TCTTTTGCCCATTTCATGATTGGATTGTTTGTTTCTTTGGTGTTGAGTTTAATAAGTTCTTTATAGATTTTGGAAACTAGCCCTTTATCTGGTACGTCATTTGCAAATATCTTCTCCCATTCTGTAGGTTGGCTTTTAGTTTTGTTGACTGTATCCTTTGCTGTGCAAACGCTTCTTATCTTGATGAAGTCCCAATAGTTCATTTTTGCTTTTGTTTCTTTTGCCTTTGTGGATGTATCTTGCAAGAAGTTACTGTGGCCAATTTCAAAAAGGGTGTTGCCTGTGTTCTCCTCTAGGATTTTGATGGAATCTTGTCTCACATTTAGATCTCTCATCCATTTTGAGTTTATCTTTGTGTATGGTGAAAGAGAGTGGTCCAGTTTCATTCTTCTGCATGTGGATGCCCTATTTTCCCAGCACCATTTATTGAAGAGACTGTCTTTCTTCCAATGGATAGTCTTTCCTCCTTTATCAAATATTAGATGACCATACATTTCAGGGTCCACTTCTGGGTTCTCTATTCTGTTCCATTGATCTATGTGTCTGTTTTTGTGCCAGTACCACACTGTCTTGATGACCACAGCTTTGTAGTACAACCTGAAATCTGGCATTGTGATGCCCCCAGATCTGGTTTTCTTTTTTAAAATTCCCCTGGCTATTTGGGGTCTTTTCTGATTCCACACAAATCTTAAAATAATTTGTTCTAACTCTCTGAAGAAAGTCCGTGGTATTTTGATAGGGATTGCATTAAACGTGCAAATTGCCCTGGGTAACATTGGCATTTTCACAATATTAATTCTGCCAATCCATGAGCATGGAATATTTTTCCATCTCTTTGTGTCTTTCTCAATTTCTTTCAGAAGTGTTCTGTAGTTTTTAGGGTATAGATTCTTTACCTCTTTGGTTAGGTTTATTCCTAGGTATCTCATGGTTTTGGGTGCAATTGTAAATGGGATTGACTCCTTAATTTCTCTTTCTTCAGTCTCATTGTTAGTGTATAGAAATGCCACTGATTTCTGGGGATTGATTTTATATCTGCCACACTGCCGAATTGCTGTATGAGTTCTAGCAATTTTGGGGTGGAGTCTTTAGGGTTTTTTATGTACAGTATCATGTCATCTGCAAAGAGGGAGAGTGACTTCTTCTTTGCCAATTTGAATTCTGTTTATTTTTTATTTTTTTGTTGTCTGATTGCTGAGGCTAGGACTTCTAATACTATGCTGAATAGCAGTGGTGAGAGTGGGCATCCCTATTGTGTTCCCGATCTTAGGGGAAAGGTTCCCAGTGTTTGCCCATTGAGAATGATATTTGCTGTGGGCTTTTCATAGATGGCTTGTAAGATGCTGAGGAATGTTCCCTCTATCCCTACACTCTGGAGAGTTTTGATCAGGAATGGATGCTGTTTTTTGTCAAATGCTTTCTCTGCATCTATTGAGAGAATCATATGGTTCTTGTTTTTTCTCTTGTTGATATGATCTATCACATTGATTGCTTTACGAGTGTTGAACCAGCCTTGCATCCTGAGGATAAATCCCACTTGGTCATGGTGAATAATCTTCTTAATCCACTGTTGGGTCCTATTGGCTAATTTAAAAAATTTGTTAATATAACTGACCACATCAGGAAAAATGAAGAATAACCTTCTATCATCTCAGAGACACAGAAATAGTATTTCAAAAGTTTAATACTCATTCTTGAGTTTAAAAAGCTTAGCAACATAATATTTGAATGGAATTTCTTTAACCTGGTAGAGAATGCTCGCCAAAAACCCACAGCAAAATCTTATTTAGTGCTCCAATCTAAGAAGCATTACCTTAAAAGTCATAGCCAAGATAGGATGCCTGTATTAACACTTGTCTTCAAAATGGTACTTGTAAGGAATAGAAATAAAAAGAATAAGAAAAGGACAGGAAGAAAAATTCTGTCATTATCACAGATGAAATTATTGTCAAATAGAATATAAAGATAACCTACAGAATAACTATTAAAGATAATGAGTTCATTGAGATTATGGGATAAGATCAGTATGCATAAGTCACCAGCATTTATATACCACCAACAATAAATGATGAATATTTTTCCTGATATGGAATAGTATAGAGCAATTGAAAAAATATGAAAAAGATTAGCCTGTATCAACATTGATGAATCTCAGTAAACAAAACATGTTGAATTGAAAAAAAGCAAGTTTCAAATTGACATGTACCATATGACATCATAAATATAGCAAAAACATAAAACACACTTTGCAACAAAGCCACTTTTCATGTTAGTAGTACCTCTGGGGACACAGAGACATGAAGGGGAAAATTTAGCAGAACTCAATAATGTTCTTTCAAGAGGAGTCCAAAATCAATGTGGCAAAATGTTAGTATCTGTTTAATTTCAGTCTCTTATATTATTTATTTACCTTTTTGCACATTTTACCATTTTATTATAAGCTTTTAAAAAGATCAGAACTCCTAGGGACAAGACTTAAGGCATGGTGGCATGTGGGTGTTGAGGATAGGCTGGCTGACAAGTCTTCCCTGGTGGGTACCTACCACTGACATGCCTTAGGCAGCTCATTTCTTGGATGTTTCCTGGAAGGGGGCAGGGCCTTATTGAAAACATCACTTGGTATTCCTGGCAGTTTTTGCCATATGGTCTGAGCAGGATGAACTTCCCTGAATTGGAGCCGTATTGCTTCCTAATACTACCCTCCACATTCCCAACAAACTGCTACTGCACTGGTGCTCATGTTTAAGAGATAAAGCTGCTACAACCTGTATTCTATATCTAGTGCATATGGTGAATCTGTTTAAGACTTGGGTAGGTGCTGTAAAACACAGTCTAAGGGGACCAATTTTGGACTGAGGCCACTGAGGACAAAGAGCACAGAACTCAGTAAGGGAAAATTCAGGTAAAAAGCGAAGAAAAGAATTTTGTGTACAGTTCCATTTTCATGTTACCAGTTTTGGACCGAAAAGGACAATACACAGTACCTAGACTGGTAGGTGGAGAGGAAAGAATGATTCGGAAGGATGTCTTTTGGATTCCCTTTCTTGTATATCTCCCTTGAAACATCCTTCCCACAATAAAATACAATCACAAGAAGATAAATGAGCTGGTGCCTTGTGGTGGTGCAGCGAACCTCTTAGAAGAGAAAACCAATATAAAGAAAATGCACAGTGTTGCAGTCTGGGTGATCTGACGAGGCAGCACACTCTATGCTCTGGATTCTTGATGAGGTTTGTTCATTTGGGAGAATGATTTTTTCTTTTTTCTTACAAGGTGATTGTCTTCTTTTTCTGCTTTGTTGGAATATTATACTCTAACTGATGATTGTTTGCTACAACCTTAAGAGAGGAGGGAATGTCCAAAGTTTTTTTGATCCAGCAGCATGCCCTTTGACAGGACTATGCACAGCGCTGTGGACTGAGCTAGACCTGTTTTCTTTGTAAAAGCCACATCGAAAGGAACAGTACTAATGGAACACTCATTCCAGTTCTGAAATATACCTTCTTCTCCGAGGCATGCACCTTTCTGTCTAACTTATTTCCTTCACATTGCAGTCCTACTGGTTCCAAAGTGGGATTGAATGGAGTGGAAACTGCATGAAGACTCAGTCTTTCAATAACACTCATGGCTGGCATCATGTAGAATCACTTTGAAGCTTTGACTGTTTTGAAATAATTTGATGGTGGAAATGGAGAAGAGTGCCAATTCTAAATAGATCATATCTGGAGGATGGTGTGTGTCTGGATCTGTGTACAGCACTCTGAAATGTGCAGAGGGATAAACCACACTTAATGTGGGTACTGATGGAAACTACAAACAAAGTGGGTTGCTGAATTGGAATGATTTGATCCAGAGGAGAGATTCAAAATGGGACAGGAGACTTATTGACAGGATGGATGGTTGGTTGCCATGGATGGCAAGTAGGACTGACACATGGACAAGAAGAAAGGTTAGAGAGGAAGGGGAAGGATCAGTAGGACATGCATACTTTCCCATCATTAGCTCCCTGGAGTCTGGCCTCAGAGGTAAGTCTGAGCTGTGCTGAAGCTGTGCTGAAGGCAAATCTGCTCTGTGCATCTGTAGAACTTCCCACATGCTCAGTATGACACTCCTTCCCCACCTTCCTGCCTCCACTGATGGTCTTTCTGGATGCCTCTCAATACTTATACAGGAGGAGGGAAAGGTGGGGAGGGAAAACCATGCATTACTGTGAGCAGGGAGCTGGGCTCCAGCTTGGAGACATGCTGGCATCTCAGCCCTGCCTCTGACTAGCTGAGTCCTAGCTTAAGGACTCTGTGCTCTCCTGAGTAACAGTAGAGGAATAAAATACAAATGTAGGACCCAATGAACTTTAATCTTTCACCTAGCTCTAGATTCCACTATTTCTTTTTGTTTTTATTTTTTTCTTTTGTACTCCAAAGTTTTTTATATTCTGAGTCTCTGCAACTCAGGTACATTCTTCATTCAAAACAGTCTGATTTTCAACAGACAGACAATATGAATGCTTTTGTACTTTATGTTAAAACACAAGATTTTTTATCTGAGCATTTCCACAAACTTGTCAGCACCAGTATGTACCATTGGAGCATTAGAATACAAATTCAGAGGACCCTGAGCTTCATTAGGATACTACACATATCCTGGTCATCTTTGTATCCCTGAAGCCAAGGACCTGGTCTAGCACATGATAAGTGTTCGGTAAATGTATTTTTTAAAGATTTGTTTTTATTTATGATAGACATAGAGAGAGAGAGAGGCAGAGACACAGGCAGAGGGATAAGCAGGCTCCATGCAGAGAACCCGACGCGGGACTCGATCCCGGGTCTCCAGGATCGCGCCCTGGGCCAAAGGCAGGCTCAACCGCTGAGCCACCCAGGGATCCCCCGGTAAATGTATTTTGAATGGCAAATGAACATCCAGACATTACTGATTTAAAGTGCTTTATGTTGTGCCCAGAAGACATTTTTCTAATGGTATTGTCAAGACACTACCTGTCTTATGGACAAGAGAACTATCTTAGTGCTGAGAGCTTTTTATATGTGTGCATGCATTTATTCTTGGTCCTTGATTATGTATTTGAACTTTAAGCCTTTTCTATTCTGGGATAAGGGTAATTCCTAGGGAATTGAGTAAATATTCTCTGAGTGCCTATGTTAGGGACATTCATGAGTGGACTCACAATGTATTAGCCATATCTTTTATTTATTTATTTATTTATTTATTTATTTATTTATTTATTTATTTTTGTATTCTGATGCTTTGACATATGGGGATATGCAGACTCTGGAGGAGCTACCCCTCCCAAGAGTAGCTGGTTTCTAGAGATAATAACCAACTCACTCACAAGTGTATCTTTCAAATGTAAACCAGCCAATCTAGAGCTCTCCATCCTGGCTGACCTCTCCAGTGCTTCCTTGTGTGGCCCTGGGAGTGTGGTGTGCACTTATCTTTAGGGAACTCTGAGTAACAAAAGATCTTTCCAATGGCAATCACCTCTTGATATGTTGGCTTGCCATACCGAAATAATGATAAAACCTGCATCTTAACACAGATGGATTTCCCCACAACATCCTAGGAAGTAGGTATTTTACAAGTACGGGAAGAGCTTAGGCAGGTTAAGTGCTAAAAATCAAACAGTAAATAAGTGGTGGAGCTGGAATTGGAACTTTCCCACCACATGTAATAATGGTCATTTTATGGAAAGTGTTCACAGTAAATTTTGTAGGCATACACAAGTGAATACGAATAGACAGAGGTAGCATTCTCTGTGCATGGTTTTCATCATGCTTCCTTTTCCTCAAACAATCTATCCTAGGCTTGTTTTTACCAAAAAATTTCCCCCCTAAAATAGAGAAGAACACATTGGTAGTGTACCTTGTTTCCAGTCCTACTCCTGACCAAATAAATCATGTTTGATACCAGGATAAGTGTAATTTGGAGAATAATGTTCCTGTAGCTAAGACTCTGAAATAATAATAATAATAATAATAATAATAATAATAATAATAATAAGGAGGAGGAGGAGAAGAAGAAGAAGAAGAAGAAGAAGAAGAAGAAGAAGAAGAAGAAGAAAGAAGAAGAATTATTTCACTTATAGAGACTATGTTGTCCCAGGCACCATGCTAAGTACCTTATATACATTTTCTTACTTGCTTCCTCAACAATATTGTGAGGGGAATGCAATTATCATTCCCACTCTGAAGATGAGAAAACTCAAGAACTTGCTCAAGGCCACACACAAGAAAGTGGTGGGGTCCAGGATCCCAACTCCAGCTGTCTGATGCTAGAATGCATTAACTGGGCTGGTGCTTCTCAATCTGGCAGGTATATGACCCCTCGAGAATGTTTCTAAAATGCAGATTCTCTTTGGAAAGTCTAAGGTGAGGCTGAGATTCTGCATTCCCAAACTCCCAGGAGATGCACATGCTGATAGTCTGCAGACCAAACGCTGTGCAGCAAGCTTGCACCATGCATGGTTCTGCCTGTGGTGAAAAGATGTGAGCAACAGTCATTGCTCTGCCTTCCAAAAAATGTGCCATTTGGTCTCCTTCACTGCTCATTTTTAAACTTCAGCAACTCTCCAGCTGCTTTGCTAAAGCACAACAGCCACTGGGGATGATGTGGGGTTTGGGAGAAGAAACACATCTCATCTTTCCTCATATAATTGGCAGCAATGAGGGAAAGATGAGAAGTGAAGGAAGAAAACATTTGACTAAAGAAGACAGAAATTCCTTTATTCCAACAGGGACCAGACTCTGTATTTTGACAAATGAAGCTTCAATAGAACAAGTTTTCACCAGAACATATATGAGCCCATATATTTAGTTTGGTGAAAGATCTGATGAAGAATACTTCAGGAAAACCTGGAAAAGTAAAAGCTATCCTCAAAACAAATTCCTTGATGATTTCTATGGGAGAGAGGATGCTGCTCTGCTCTCTTGCAATGTACAAGATGCTTTAGCAACTGGCAAAAGAATTCTTAATGTGGATCAATGATTTGCAAAATATCTTTTCCCTTGTGCATCATCTCATGCTATTTCACAAGTAATTAGAGGAACAATGCTATATTTTATTTCCTCTCCTGAAAGAAAAAAAATGTGTGTATAACAAGTGTAAAAATCCATGGTTTCCATCTCAAGGTGAAAGCTTTATGTTTCAAAGATATGAGTATTTCTTCCTAATTTGTAGTTATCCTTCAAATTCCTTAAGGAAAGTTCTATGGAAAGACAAGGGCTGGGATTATGACAAGACTTTTCTTGAGCAAATACTCATCTTCATAACTCTGAGGATGCAAAGCCACCAGGCACCCCTTGCCTCTTGTTCACAGAGCAGCTGGCCACAGCTCCTTCTTCCCGGTTCCACTGACGAAACTACCCAGAGAAAATCCAAAGAACTTTCTCTTCCTCTCTTTTCCAAGTGTCTGGGGAAATGTGTTCATTCATTTTATAGAAGTACCACATTTTATGGACTAAGTACAGGATGAAGAATTAAAAATATGATCATAAGGAATGGTCTTTGCTTTCAAAGACAGCATAATTGTGTGTGTGTGTGTGTGTGTGTGTGTGCATATGTGTACACATGTGCAGGGGTAGGTGAGTGAGACAGAGAAGTAAACAGATAATTATAACTCAGTGTAAGAACTTTTTTTTTGTTTCATGAGAAAAATCTTTATTTCTCCTTCATAGGCATTCTTTTTCAAAATTTAGATATATCTATACATATTCTTAAATGTTTCACTCCATTCTCTTCTTTCTTCCAAGATTTTTTTTAAAGATTTTATTTATTTATTCATGAAAGATGCACAGAGAGAGAGAGAGAGAGAGAGAGAGGCAGAGACACAGGCAGAGGGAGAAGCAGGCCCCATGCAGGGAGCCTGACGTTGGACTCGATCCCGGGTCTCCAGGACCACGCCCTGGGCTGAATGCAGGCGCTAAACCGCTGAGCCACCCGGGGATCCCGATTTCTTTTTTTTATAAATTTATTTTTTATTGGTATTCAATTTGCCAAGATATAGAATAACACCCAGTGCTCATCCCATCAAGTGCCCCCCTCAGTGCCCGTCACCCAGTCACCCCCACCCCCCACCCACCTCCCCTTCCACCACCCCTAGTTCGTTTCCCAGAGTTAGGAGTCTCTCATGTTCTGTCTCCCTTTCTGATATTTCTCACTCATTTTTCCTCTTTCCCCTTTATTCCCTTTCACTATTTTTTATATTCCCAAAATGAATGAGACCATATAATGTTTGTCCTTCTCCGATTGACTTATGATCATTTGACAAAATACAGCATCCGTTCCTGATCAAAACTCTTCAGAGTGTAGGGATAGAGGGAACATTCCTCAACATCTTAAAAGCCATCTATGAAAAGCCCACAGCAAATATAATTCTCAGTGTAAGAACTTTTGACATAAAAGAGTGAACAAGAACCTTGAAGAACATACTGAAGGGACACTGAGCCCGTATTGTGAATACTGGTCAGAAAGTTTTCTTGGAGGAGGAGAATTGTTAGCCAGGTGAAAATAGAGGGAGAGGTAATTTCACGCAGCTGCTGGGAATGCAGATTGCATGTACACTTGCAGAAGTGAAAGGTAAGAAAGAATAAGCTATACTCAGGGAATATATGGCATAGTATAGTTAAAGTGAGTATGTATGTGTATAGGGAATGTGTTGATAGTGAATATGTACCCTGTTTTATATCTTGATTTACTCACTTAAATTATGTATTGAGAATTTAATAAAGTCATTAAATATTCTCCATAAACATAACTTTCAATGGCTGTTTAGAATATACATAGGGACTACAAATTGTTTATCTAATAATTCCCTGATTGTTAGATATTTTGGTTGTTTGTAATTTATAATTATTATAAAGAATGCTGCAATGAATGTCTTTGCACTGTCTTTGGATAGCGTGCCAACATTGCAAAGATTTCTGGTGCATATTGAATTAATTACTTCCAAAGAAGCTTACTTCTTCTCCATCTGCATGTGAGAATATTTCATTATCATTTCTTCAAGATTTGCTATTATTTTGAAAAACATTTTCAAGTTAAAATATTAAAAAGTCTATTTCATTAATATCTTAAGTGCTGCTTCAACATCTTAAATTTTAAAAAATTATACATGCTTGAATATATTCTCTAATAAGAAAGTAAAAATTCACAAGCTCTGTACCAGTCCTGTTTATGTACCTCCAGCCTCTAATGAACTCCTTGTATCCCTAGACTCTGGCTACTGGCCCTGCTTGCCAGCCAGAAAGACCAGAGTGATGGCTCCCAGCACTCCTGGAGCCATTAAATCCTGATGCAGTCACTTCATCTTCTGACACCACTGGTTGTCTTCATCCCTTCTTCTTCAAAGCCTCTATTGCACTTACCAAAATGACAGTCATCACCACTCTAGCTACCCAACTGAACTCACAGAGGTTCTACTTCTCTAGAACTTGCTTGGAAAAGCTAGATAACATAATCTGAAGGTTTGGGGAGTTAATGCCTCATAGGATAAGCTTTGACCAGTGAGAGATAGAGTGAATGGAGCCTGTACACATGTCATTTATCCTTCCTTTCCCCAATAGACACAGTGGTTTCAAATCATTTCTCTGGAGATATTCTGCTTTACTGTGAAATAAAGTGTGAGTGTGTGTGTGTGTGTGTGTGTGTGTGTGTGTGTGTGTGTGTGTCTGGCCTGCTTGGTATTATACCACCTTGTGTATTATACCCCTCTATACCCTCCTCTCTTCCCCATTCCCTCCCTTGCGCTTTCCTGGGCTTGCACCCTATCATTAAACATTAGCATGTAAACTACCTCAGACTCTGTTTTTAGGGAATCCCAGGCTATCCAAGTACATAAAGTAAAAAAGTGAAAATTTCTCCTTCACCACTTCCTATCGCACCACTCTTCCCAGAGACAACTCTTGTGAATAGGGTGGTAAGCAAACAGTTCTTTGATCTTTTACTATATGCATTTACTATATGTATTTACACAAAAACACCCTTTTAAAAACATCCTTATAGAGTTTACCTTCACAAGTAACAAAATCTCAGGCTCTTGTCCCTTTTTCTCCTTTCCTGCCTGTATCCATGTCCCACATTGAACCATTTTCAAGGGCTCATAACTGCCACTTGGGAGAACGTTTTGTCCATCACTAATTTCACCATACAGTCAAGGGTGTACATGAATATTTCCTGCTAGAAAACTGGAGGTATGGATGTTGGACTCAGCAATTCTTTTGATAGAGAACTTAGCAGCAGGTTCTGAGTGGACACTTGATTGATTTTTAAAATCATAATACTCAGGAATTCACTGGGATGTAGAGGGTATCTCTCTCCCATCTCTGGCACATTCTATCTCACCTTTGATCAATTTCAATCTCAACTCTATCACTTATGAATTATAAACATTGCACAGGTTACTTAACTCTTTTTTTTAATTTTTTTTTTTTTTTAAGTAGGCTCCCTGCCCAACATGGGGCTGGAACTCATGAACTCAAGATCAAGAGTCATGTGCTTTGCAAACTGAGTCAGCCAGGTGTCTCATTACTCAACTTTTTGAACTTGAGTTTACTCCTTTGTGAAGCAGAGATAATACATAAGCATCAAACTACATAGCACACGTGCCTGGCACATGGATATTTTTCAATGTGTCATAGTTTTCTTCTGATCTCATTCCCTGATTCTTTCTCTTTTTCCTTCTGGGGAAATAGTTTATTGCATATGAAGGAATTTTGTGAATAAATACCACATAAATGTTACTGATCCTGTTATGTGACATTTATGGTATAATTTCTCCCTTTAACATATGCTTTCTAATATAATATTACATAGAATGATTGTCAAGCTTCCTGAGTCTTAGTTTGCCTGTTTTTAAGATGGGAATCGAGGGGCACCTGGGTGGCTCAGTGGTTGAGCATTTGTCTTTGGCTCAGGTCATGATCCCAGGATCCTGGGATCGAGTCCCACATCGGGCTCCCCATAGGGAGCTTGCTTCTCTCTCTGCTTATGTCTCTGCCTCTCTCTCTCATGAATAAATAAATAAAATCTTTAAAAAAGATGACAATAGAAATACATATTAAATGTTATAAACATTCAATAAAGTCACATTTGTTAAACATCAACAGAGTATTTGACACATAGTAGGGACTCAATAAATTATAGCTATTTTTGTTATTTTATAACCAATTATATAATTATGTGCCCTTCACTAGTCATTACTCTCTCTACTTCTTAGTTACCTGTACTCCCTATCCTCCCCACTCCAGTCAAAAATGTGATCAGTAGATGACAAAACCCAGAATATTATGATGCACTGAAGATAGTTTGGAGTCTTCCTACTGGATTATAACAAAAGGGATGAGAAATTTTCTACAGTTTTATGGTTCAGTACACAAAGTAGACTGTTTATGTAACCACCCACTGATGAGTGGTTCTAATGTTCATAGATTCTGTGCCTTTTCCCAAGTACAACAAAGATGCAAACAAGAAACTGTTGTTCTATGTCTGCTCCTATTCTGTGAGGCTTATAGCTAAGCCATTAATTTCCTGCCAGTGGAATGCTCTAACATTCATGATCTCGTGTGAATTTATATGAAAACTGGGCAATTTTTATCATTTCCATCTTACAATGAGTCAGCAGGCCTTGTTATCAAAGAATAGGAAAGCTCAGCATTCCCATGCTCAGATGTCAATCAGGGTTCCAGGCTCCGTATGCCAATGATTGGAACACCTGCTCAAAGCACTGCCAGATGTTCTTTCCAGCAGCTGTCTCTACCATCTCTATTTGTAAGTGCGTGTGAAGCTACAAGTGTCAAATCTGAGCACAAAGTGGAAGGAAGAAATGTGCCCACCAACCCTCAGCTTAGAGGTGCTTGGTTTCTTCCCCCCAGTCCTTCGCAGACACCTTGCACAGCAACTGGGTTTCAGTGGATAAACACTGGAACTGGAACTCAGCCATCTGCCAGATAGGATCAACAGCTTCCCATCACATGTCATGGTGAGCACTTTGAGTCTGTGAGATATTAGAGGGAAAGGAGACCCACTAACAAGATATTATTATAGCTTAATTGGAATAAATGACTATTACTACTACACTTTATAACTTGCACCTATTTAGCATCCTTTCTAGGCCATCTTTTGCTTTGCTGCCAGAAGAATCTCCCACAAGTACTTCCTTGTATTTGAGCACATCTGTACTCAAATAGCTTCAATTGTTCACATGGCTTCTCAAAAAAGCCTAAACTCTGAAACCCAGCATTTAACCATCTGTTGCAAATCCACACATTTAGACGTATCTTGGCTCCTCTTCTTTATGCACTCTTGCACTTCAGCCATACTAAACCACATGCTACTCAGGGTCTTGCATGATAATTTCTCCACCAGCCGAACCATTTGCTTGTGATGTTCCTGTTGCCAACGTTGTCTTTCCACCTCTCCCCAGGGCCCTACATATCTAAGTCATACTCATATGTCACTGTCCAGCCCAGGGGTCACCTATTTCATGAAACCATCCCTGAGCTTCCCAATCAGTGTTTATTCCTCCCTCCTCTAAGCTTCCATAGCATCCCTCATGGCCTGTGTTGGTGTTTTCTCCCAAACTATATGGTAAGCCTTTATTTAAAGAAATTATTTATTTATTTGAGACAGACAGACAGACAGACATGAGTGGGGTGTAGAGGGAAAAGGAGAAGCACACTCCCCACTGAGTGGGGAGCCCAACTCAGGGCTTGATCCCAGGATCCCAAGATCATGACCTAAGCTGACGGTAGACACTTAGCTGACTGAGCCACCCAGGCACCTTACTGTAAGCCTGTGACAGCATAGTTTTATATTCTATCTAGTGCCTAGATTAGTGGTTTACATGGAAACACTATAAATATTAAACCAATGAGTGGGTACTTCCTCTCTATTTTCCATTGGCATCAATATCCACAAGTTTGCATATAAATCAGGCAGTTGTTTTAATCATCTCCACTTTACTATGGGGTGAAACTGAGACTCAGAAGGTTTAAGAGACTTGCCTAACACTACACAGATGGACAATGATGGAATTAAGAAGACAACCTGAAAAAACTCGTTAGCTGAGTTCTTTTACTCAGCATCAAAATGAAAATTGTGCCACCTGTAATCAAAAATGATAGAGGTCTGCTGGGAATGGAGTGGCCTGAATTGGTAGGAGAAGTAAGCAGGAAAGAGCTTCATAGAAAAGGCTGCTTTTGAGCAATGTTGTAATAGGATGAAAGGAATGGATTAACACAAAGTAAGGAAGTGGGCATTTCAGTCAGGAAACAGTGACAAATGAGCATATTGTAGTACCCAGATGGAAAGTAGAGTTCATTATTGTATCCTTGTGTCCTGGCCCAGGGCTGGCACAAAGTAGGTAGTTAATGTATGTTAACTGGGAGAGGGAAGGGAGGAAGGAAAGTTTGGAGCAGGGAAATTGCATCTAACTGTATGAGAAAGCACAGTGATTGCCAGCTCAGTAGTAGAAATATACCTGGCTGTCATTACATCTTTGCTGCATTGAAGAGTTGTCACTTTTATTTGCAGAAAGGGAGGCATGTGCTCCACTCAGCACTGCAACAGGGGGCACAGTAATCTAGGTTTATTACTATCACTGTTCACATATTCATTCTGTAGTAGGTTAGTAGTGGTAAATGTTGCCTTGAATTTTGTCAGATAAGAGTTCCAGTGAGCAAGCCTAATAGAAATGTACTTTGTTTACTTCTAGGCCACTGTCCTCATCATTTCTTTGATGATTCTGATGGCTTTAAGCATAACACTGTTAATTTTGGTGTGAGAGGAAAAGCATGGCATAGAGGGCAAGAAATTTGAGTTCTTATTCTAGCTGCACCACTGAGACTGTGTGATCTTGCATGAATCATGTTGTTTCCATGTCACTTAGCCTAGCATCCTGGTTGTCAGATAGGGATGATAGCACCATTTCCTTTGACGTGGATAGAACTGTAGAGTATTATGCTAGTGAAATAAGTCAATCGGGGAAGGACAAACATTATATGGTTTAATTCACTCAGGGAATATAAAAAATAGTGAAAAGAATTAAAGGGGAAAGGAGAGAAAATGAGAGGGAAATATCAGAGAGGGAGACAGAACACGAGAGACTCAACTCTGGGAAATGAACGATGGGTAGTGGAAGGGGAGGTGGGTAGGGGGATGGGGAGACTGGATGACAGGCACTGAGGGAGCACTTGATGGGATGAGCACTGGGTGTTATACTATATGTTGGCAAATCAAACTCCAATACAAAAAATACGAAAAATTAATTAATTAATTAATTAATTAATTAAAAGAAAAGATAGTACCTCCTTACTTTATGGAATCTGAAGCTCAAATGAGAGAGGAGATTTGAAGTACTTTAAAATATGAAATGACACATGATGTTGGAAGCAAGGGTGGATCCTTGTCTCAGAAAAAATAATGAAAAAGCCTCTTCTCCAAGTCTTGCCTCTTGAAAACATCATTATAGAATGAGGAAAACTGGGATTTCATGTTGGTACTTGGAAAGTAAACCACAGCCAATGAGAAGAGTTATGTCCCCAACACACCCCATAAATTTATGATGCCACAGGAAACACCCACAGACTCCCAAAAGCCTATTGGTGAAGTGCTGCCTGGAAGCCACCCACTGAAATCTCTGATTTAGCTCTCCACATAGACCTGGTCTGACTTACCTTGCTTCTGTCTTTAGTTTGTTGGTTTCTCAGGAAGTCACCAAGACTGGGATAACTCAGCTCTTTATCTTTCTACTTCAATTAAACTGCAGTCTGATATATATTTAACTTAGAGTCCATATTGTGACAAGGACCAGAGTAAATAAACTCCACTTGTGCTTGTTCTTTGCTTTTTCTCCTCCACTTACGCCAGCTTCCCAATAAAATGCAGCCCATAAAATTGCTTATTTGCATCAGTTTTCCCATTAATAATCAGTAATATTAGTATACCATTTACCCTAGTGGCTCTCCATCCCTCAGGAACACTCTGGCTGCAGATATAAAAGCATGCACTGCAGTCTGTGAAATTCTTACTCGGCTGTAATTTTGGAGCTCTTGGAAGCAGCGTGCTCAGATGGCTGACAGCGTCAGAATGGGAAATACCTGCTCCAGAGGGGGCCAGCCAAACAATCTTGGTTGGTTTTATTGCTGCCATATCCAGGAATCAGGTGCTTGAAAAAAATATGCTTACGGGATCAGACTGAGGAAGCTGTGATGCCATCTGGGGTCAGGAAGAGATTTTTGTCCAAATGCCAACTGCGGGGGCTGAGGCAGTGTGGTGCTGTGCTGGCATGAGTCTGGAATAACCCAGGAAGTACTGGGGAAAGCAAGGAGAAGAGCCACCCAGAATGTCCTTGGGGGAGAATTAGGAGCTTTGTTGAAGATGAGGAAAACACTGAGGCTTGAACTTTCGGCATTGACATTTTGGAAAATGTTTTATTTTGGAAATTTTCAGACACAAACAAAAGTAGTGACTGACAGTATAATGAATCCCCATATACTCATCACTCAGATTCAATAATTATCAACTCAGATCAATCTGGTTTCATCCATACCTCTATACATGCTTGTCCTCCAACCCCCCAATTCACTGGGTTTTATTGAGCAAATCCTATATACATCATATCACTGCATCCACAAACACTTCAAAAGTATCTTTAAAAAGGGGAGATTCTTTTTTAAAAACTCTACTTTGGAATAATTATTATACCTAAAAATCAGGATCATTCTATTATACCAATAAATATCCAGTATTCAAATTTTTCCCAATTGTCCCCGAATAGCCCTTGATATTTTGATCAGTTTAGACAGAATCAAAGAAAATGAAGAAAAAGAGGGAGTAAGATAAAGAAGAAAAAGAAAGAGGGGAAAATGAATCAACATATATTTGCTGAATGTCAGTACACCATGCCCTGTGTTGAGTTCTAGGGCATTGCAACCTTATGTTAGGAGATGAAAAATCAAGGGACAGAAGGGTTGTAATTCCAACTCCGGGTCTGCATAATCCAAAGCCTGTCTCTTTGTTTTATACTACATTGTATCTTAAAGAACTAATTTATATACTAGGCACTCTTGGAAAGAAGGAAAAGAAAAGGGGTAGAGAGGAGTAAGATTCTCCTCTCATCAAAAAGTTTTAAAGTGTAGTTGCTTTGGAGTCAGACATTTCTGGATTTGAATCTCAACTCCATAGCTGAGTGAGTGACTGAGAAGAAATTAACTCCTCTGAATTTTGTTTTCTTCATCAGTAAAATGAGATGCGGCAAGAATGAAAGGAAACAATTCAAATACTTAATAGTTTCTGTCATTATTATATCTGAGGAATGGGGATGGGAAAGAGAAGGCGGGAGATGGTAAATATTCACCACATTCTTTTGCAGGCTAGTATTTTTAAGACACTGCTCAGGATGATAACCAAGAATCAGAGATGGCAATTCTGGTTCTGATGAGAGCAGCATTGGGGGTCAGTGCAGGAGGTAAAAAGGAGAGATGGACATGGAAAGGAGGGAGGGATCAGGGAAGTCCTGAATTAGTGCTCATCCCTTTCTAAGAGCAAAGGTGGAAATGAAGGTGAATGTGGTGTGAACAGGGAGAGTGGAAAAACTGACCTGAATGAGTGGTGGGTGAGGAGCCAAGCAGCAGAAGTGGGGAATAAGATTGGATGAATGGAACCTCAAAAAGTTAGAAATAGCCAAGAGATTTTCTTAATTAATAAAAAGACTTTGGGCATCTTGGTGGTTCAGCAGGTTAAGCATCTGTTTTTGGGTCAGGTCATGATCTCAGGATCCTCGGATTGAGCCCAGTTGGGTTTCCTGCTCAGTGCGAAGTCTGCTTTTCCCTCTCCTTTTGCCCCTCTTCCCTTCACCTGCTCCTTCTCTCTCTTTCTCTCTCTCTCTCTCTCTCTCTCTCTCTCTCTCAAATAAATAAATAAAATCTTTAAAATGAAAAGAAAACGACTTGCTCAGAACTTCTTCAGGAATATGAATCTGACAGTGATATGTCAGATTGGATGAAAGAGAATGGGTGGTAGGGACAACAGCATAGCAGATGTTACCAATCCCAAAGAAGATCTCAAGGTCTCAAAGGTGTACATAGATTTCACAGGTTTGTGCAAAATCTTTCAGGCCCAGAGACTTTCCAAGTCTATTTGTAACATTGAAACTGTAACATGTTGGTAGTAAAGCCTTCTGGTCTCCAGGGAAAAGATGTTCCAGGTGTCCAAGAAAACTTTTGCCCTTTTACAACAAGAACCCATTGATCAAAGCCAAAACCCTTCCCACCAACAATAGCAGACCCAAGAAGTGATGGATGAAGAAGACGTTGCCAAAATGAAATGCCAGCAAAAATATGCAAAAGAGACACTATGTTATTATAATAAAATAAACTCAAAGACCCAAGGAGCTCAGAAAATCTCAGAATGTAGGCTGATTTTTACTAATTTTTCAAATAGGCACTTATTTTAAGACTCTTTAAAATGCCATTTTGGTGCAGCAGCCTTAGTGACAATGAAATTTGAGCTTAAGACAATGTCAGGGGTTTCCTCCATTACCCAGAGCTATTAAAAACAACCTCATAGCCTCTTAGGAAGATTTCCTTTTGACCCAAATTGAGGTTTAGCCTTTGATTTCCAAAGAGTTAGATTACTAGAATCATTAAATTGTAATGAAATTCCAGGGGCATTTTGCCCATTCCCATTCTTCCTGCAGGAGAACACTGATTGTGATATATATATATATTACAATCAGTATATTATATATATATATAATATATATATATTATGTATATATATATATACTGGGACTCAGTGCTCAATCCCAGCTCCATAAGTTACTAGTTGTGTGACCTTGGACAAACTACCTAACCTTTCTGAGCCTCATATTCCTCATGGGACAAAAATGAGGACAATACCTACCTCACAGGGTTGGTGTGAGGATTAAGTGGAATGTTGTAGGTGAAAACTCCTTGCACAAGGCCAGATAAACACAATGGGCACTCAATAAATGTTAGTTTCCCTTAAAAAATTATATATATATATTCTCAGGGAGAAAATTATAGAATCATGGAAAAGCTTAACTTCCATCTGTGAAGGAGATTCCACCAAATGTTTGTGTTTTCTGGTTTAAGAATACTCACTCCCAGGAAATTCTTCCATCTATCTTGCCTACAATCCATTGTAATTTAAGTCAATATCTTAGATTTGCAAGGGCATTTAATAAACTTTACATAAGCACTTTACAAATATTTAATCAGAGTAACAGGATAGAATCATGATACGATATGATCCGTTTATTGAGACATGCTGATTCACTTTTGGCATGAAATAATGGTGTAAGGCTACTGGTAATTTTGGTTTTCTATCAGACTTTAAAGTGGGTGATGGGTATCTATTTGTACCTATTTTTTCTTTTTCCTTTGTTCTTTCCTCCCTTTGTTCTTTCCTTTCTGTTCTTCCAGTGACACTTATTAACCACACATATTATAAGGACACATTCAAAATCAGAGACTTTTTCATTTATCTCCTATTCATTTGTTTCCCTTCTCTTTTGAGAGATATCTTCTCTACAACATTGATTTTCAGGAGTAATAATAACCTTTCTGAAGGGACTTTTAAACATTCATTTATTCTGTTCTTTGGACAATAGTGAGAGAAGAGATGGTGATTAATTCCAATTCCTACAGCATGTTAAGTTGTTTGAACAAATTCTTCCATTAAGCAGCATGAAAAAAAATTGGCTACAATTTTAAAAAGTGTCCTTAAAAACCAAAATTGCTGACAAGATAAATAATCAACACCAGAAAACATCTAAGAGAAATTGAGAAACAGAGAGATAAGATGAGCTCGAAAGTTGCTTTGACAGTGTTCTTGATCCTGAGCTTCAGTTTTGGCAGACATAAGGGATAAAGGGGAAATGAGTCAAGAATTTTGTCTTACTCCAGGTGGAAGGTCTGTCTAACAGGGAATCCTTCTCTCTTTTTAGCTAAGATCCAATCCAAATGGATACGATGCCAGAGTAAGAGAAACTAGAAGTAAGCCTAATCATAAGTCCAGCTCCAGGGAGAGTGCACAGATGTTAAAGTGGGAAGAGGAACAGAGGTGAGGGAAATAAACATGTCTTTATCTTGTGGGTACAGGATGACTTGGCCAGGTATTTGAGGCTGGTATTGGTGCCATTAATGTGGTCCAGGGAACCAAAGCAGTGAACTTGGTTGAAGTGGATCTAAGATGGTAATGCTTCCATATCCTGGAAAAACAGACAAAAATACTTTTTGCGTGAAGATACTCTTTATCCTAGGCCTCAAAGAATCCCCCCACCCCAACTGGCTTTTGTAAGAATAGTGAGCAATACACAGTAAAACACAGTAAAGCACAAAAAAGGTACAGGGTAATATGAATGAGAATTAGAAGAAAAATGACATACAACAGGAACTGGCCCATGAAGATTTTAGATATTAGAATTATTAGACACAAATTGGAAAAGAACTATGCCTTATTTTGGCCAAAAAATATAAAAGTATGCAATTGCCTTCCAGTAGCAAAAATTACTTAAAAAGTAATTTAGCAGATTGTAAAGAACTAATAAAATTCCTGGAATCAAAAAACATAATAACTAGAAATAAAACTATTTAGTTTTTATTTAGGTGGGATTCACAGTAGAGGTGTAGGATGTGGGATTTACTCAGGTAAAGGGAGAAAGAGTAAGATACTAATTACTAAGTTACTAAAGTAAGTAACTAAGTACTAAGTTACTAAAATAAAGGGAGAAAATGGATTAAAAATGATTTAAAATGTAACAGAAAGACAAAAAGGTGGAAAATATGGAAAAGAGATTAAGAAATTTAGAGAATAGAGTTCCAGAAGGAGCAGGTGGTGAAAGAGGTAGTAATAGCATCTGAAGAGAAAAAGGCTGATGAAGGACATTAGTCCACATATTCAAAATACCTAATAACTTATATAAAATGAATAAACAAAAATAAATCCACATGTGAGGGAAACTTAAGAAAACTAAAGACAAAATTGTAAATGTACCAAGAGAAAAAAAGACATATTACCTTTACTATTTTTTAGATTTTGTTTATTTCAAATTTTTATTTAAATTCTAGTTAGTTAACATATAGTGTAATATTGGTTTCAGGAGTAGAATTTAGTGATTCACAACTTATGATGAACTCAATGGGTGGTGGGTATTAAGGAGGACACTTGTTATTATGAAGACATATTACCTTTAAAGGAACAACAATAAGACCAACATAGGATTTCTCAATAAACACAATATATATATATATTACAATGGAAAGCCAAAAGAAAATAACTGTTAACCCCAAATACATTCAAGAGTAGGGGTAAAGACATTTTCAAACAAAAACAGTAAGTTCAGTGCCAAAAGACCTGTACTAAAGAATGGACTTCAGTAAGAAAAATCACTCTAATGGAAAGTACAAGATGCAAAAAGGAATGAAAAAAAATTAATGAAAGGGAAAAGATACATACATAGAGTGGATTAACAAATGTAAAATTGATTCTTTGAAAAGTCTAACAAAATTGACAAATCTGATGGGCAATTGATCAAAAGAGAGAAGGTGATAATATTTAGAATAAAAAAATAGGTGTAATTATAAATTCTGCATAATTAAAACCATGAAGAAGATACCATACACAAATTTGGTTCAACAAATTTGAAAATCTAGATTTCTTAGGGTATATATAGATATTGTGAAACCAATTTAAAAGAAAAAGTCACCTTGATTAATCCTATTACCTTATAATGGTTATCAAATTAATAGTTAATAGTTTAGTTTCCCCTACAGAAAACATCAGGCTTAGTTGATTTTATCAATGCACCACCAAAATTTAATAAAAAATTTCAATATTACAGAAGTATTCATAATATACCCACACAACAGACTAAAGACTCCCTAACTCATCTTATGATGCTAGCATAACCTTGATACCAAAGACAAGTATGGGAAAGGAAAACTATAAGCCAATCTCATTTATAAATATAGATTAAAAATTCTAACTAAAATAATAGCACAGCAAAATAAGCATACTTGGATTTATCTGAAGAATGCCAGGGATGTTTAAAGATAATTAGATTCATCAAGTTAATAGATTCAAAGAGGAAAATATTATAATTATCTCAAAAGATGCAAAAATTGATAAATAAAATCCAACATCCACTCATTGTAGAAATTATTAAGAAAATAATGTTAGAAAACAAGTATGAAGAGTTTCTGCAACCTGAGAAGGAGTAATATACATTTAAAGAGTAATGCATATATGTAACAAAGTATAATCTTTATGTTTATATATATTTATATACACATATACAGATTATATATATAAACATAAATATATAATAAATATACCCTAAAAGATTATAAAATTTTGTACATATATAATCATACATATATGGGTATTATGCTTTATGAACTAATGTTAAAATAAATCCCAGTCACTACTTCTAGTCAATATACTGGAAACCTACATAGCATGATAAAGCAAGAGAAAGAAATGCTGATGTAAAGATACCACAGAAAGAAACAAAACTTTTTTTTTTTTTAAGATTTTATTTATTTACTCATGAAAGACACAGACAGAGAAAGGCAGAGACGTAGGCAGAAGGAGAAGCAGGCTCCAGGCAAGGAGCCTGATGTGGGACTCGATCCTGAGACCGCGTGTCCGTCCTGAGCCAGGGGCAGGTGCTCAACCTCTGAGCCACCCAGGTGTCCCCAAAACTGTTCTTATTTGCAAATGATGTATTTCCAACCTTGAAAACTTAAATGAGGAATTAGCAAGTTTGCCCAGTACAAATCAACATAAAAAATCAATTGCTTTTCTCTACTCCAGCAAGAGTTAGAAATGGTTTATTTAAAAATTATATTATTTGCAATAACATAAAAATATAAGTGCTAACAAATGAATCTAATAATGTTATTGAGGACTTTTTTTTCTTGTAGTTTTATGGTTTTATCAACACAAATATGACACGCACATAAGCTGTCTATTCATTTTCTTCGCTACGCAGCCTGGCATTGGGATTGGGGACTCTGATGGCCAGCTGGGCTGCTCTTTCCACAAAGGCTTTGCAGTTCTTGGAGGACACCCTGTGAGCAATCTCTGCACAATAAGATTTGCTGCACATCAGCAGCACTTCCAGCGCCTTGAGTTGTGGACTAGGAACTTCCGGAAGCCACTGGGCAGCATGTGCTTTGTTTCCTTGTTACTCCCGTAACCAATGTTGGGCATCAAGATCTGGCCCTTGAATCTTCCGCTACCCTATTGTCAATGCCTCTGGGTTTCCGCCAGTTGCGCTTAATTTTGACATATCGGTCTGACTGGTGCCGGATGAACTTCTTGGGGAAAGGAGAAAAAATGAGTGGGAAATATCAGAAAGGGGGACAGAATATGAGAGACTCCTAACTCTGGGAAACGAACTAGGGGTGGTGGAAGGGGAGGTGGGTGGGGGGTGGGGGTGACTGGGTGGCGGGCACTGAGGTGGGCACTTGATGGGATGAGCACTGGGTGTTATTCTGTATGTTGACAAATTGAACACCAATAAAAAATAAATTTATTAAAAATAATAAAATAAAATAAGAATCTGAAAAAATAAACAAATCTATAGTAATTAAATAATATTGGAGAGTTGGCCCAAATATAGAAAAAATAAACCATTAACTGGCACTACAGAAGAAGGAGGCCATAAACCCACATGTATATTTACATTTGGTGCATAACAGAATTTCAAAGTAGAAAATAAGGTCTTTTCAATAAAGATTGCTTGGACAATACAATATCTTTATGCATAAAAATGAGATCGAATCTCTTTCACATCATAAACAAAGTTCATTACAAATAAATCAAAGATTCTGGTATGAAATTTAAAAGTATAAAACTTTTTTTTTAAAATTTTTTATTTATTTATGATAGTCACAGAGAGAGAGAGGCAGAGACACAGGCAGAGGGAGAAGCAGGCTCCATGCACCGGGAGCCCGATGTGGGATTCGATCCCGGGGTCTCCAGGATCGTGCCCTGGGTCAAAGGCAGGCGCCAAACCGCTGCGCCACCCCCGGATCCCTAAAAGTATAAAACTTTTAGGGACAATTTAAGACACCTTAAGACTTCTTGGTTTTTTGAGTCTTGGATAGGAAAGTTTTTTTTTTTTAAGATTTTATTTATTTATTCATGAGAGACACAGAGAGAGGCAGAGACATAGGCAGAGAGAGAAGCAGGCTCCATGCAGGAGCCCATGCAGGACTCACTCTCAGAGCTCCAGGATCACTTCCTGAGCTGAAGGCAGATGCTCAGCTGCTGAGCCACCCAGGAAAGTTTTTCTAAACAATTCAGACTTACAATTTTGTAGTAAGGAAAAATATTCATTAAATCGTATATTTTAGGGATGCCTGGGCAGCTCAGTCAGTTAAGCATCTGCCTTACTCTCAGGTCATGATCCCAGAGTCCCAGGATAGAGTGCCATGTCAGGCTTCCTGCTCCACAGCGTGTCTGCTTCTCCTCCCTCTGCTCCTCCGCTTACTCCTTCTCTCTCTCTCTCTCTCGCTCACTCTCTCTCTCAAATAAATAAATAAAATCTCTAAAAAGTATATTTAAAATTAAGAATTTCTATTTCTAAAAAATGTAGTATAGAGAAAGTGAAATTAAGCTACAAACTGAGAGATGAAATTTATAGCAATAGGACAGGATTAATATCCAACATATAAAAAGAACTGCAAATCTATATGCATGGTACAGCTGAAACTAAAAATGGGAGTAAACTTGCGAGTGTTCACTAAGAGAATGGTCAATATGAAAAGATTTTCGACTTTATTAAAAGATAAGGAAATAAAAATTAAAATGCAATGAGATATCTCACCTCAAATCCAAAAAATATCTACTATAAAAACAAAACAAAAGAAAACAAAAACAGAAAATAACTGATGTTAGTAAGACTGTGGAAAAATTAGAACTCTTATGTGTTGTTGTTGGGAATGTAAAATGGTACAGCCAAAGAGTATGTGGTTTATTTAAAAATTAAAAATGGAATTATCATATGATCCAGCAATTCAACTTCTGGGTGTATCCTCAAAAGAATTGAAAACAGGATTCCAAAGAGATATTTATATAGCTATTTGTATTTTTCCTGATTTATTTATTTATTTATTTTAAAATTTAAGCTCAATTAATTAACATGTAGTGTATTATTAGTTTCAGAGGTAGAGTTGTATATGATATCCAATGCTCATTACACCCCGGGCCCTCCTTAATACCCATCACCTGGTTACTCTATCCCCCACCTCCCTTCCCTCCAGCAACGTTCAGTTTGTTTCCTATGATTAAGAATCCCTTATGGTTTGTCTCATTCTATGATTTCATTTTGTTTCATTTTTCTTACCCTTCCCTTATGATCCTCTGATTTGTTTCTTACATTCCACATATGGGTGAGATCATATAATAATTGCCTTTCTCTGATTTATTTTGCTTAGCATAATGTCCTCATGTTATAACAGCATTATTCACAATGGCCAAAGAGTGAAAGCAATCCAAGTATCCATCAACAGAAGACTATTAAATAAGCAAGATGTTGTATATACATATGATTGAATTTTATTGAGCCCTTAAAAAGTACATTCTGCATATGCTTCAACATGAATGAACTTTGAGGACATTAAGAAAAGTTAAATCAGCCAGACAAAGAAAGATAAATACTATATAATCTCATTTATATGTGGAATCTAAACAAAACAAACTCAGAGAAACAGGAAATCTAAAAAACAAACAAAAGAAAAACCCCACAAAAAACCCCAAACTCATATAAGGATGGTTACCAGGGGTTGGTTTGGGTTAGGGGATTGTTATAAATGAGTAAGTTCTGGGGATGTAATGTACAGCATGGCGACTCTAGTTCACAATATTGTATACTTGATAATTGCTAAGAGAAAAAGTCTTAAAAGTTCTCACCACACACATACACAGGAAGGTAACTGTGTGAGGTGATGCATGTGGTAACTAATCTTACTGTGATGATCATTTTGCAATATATATCAAACTATCACATTGCACACTTTATTTTTAATTTTTTTCTTGTAAATATTCTTTATTAGATTGACGAAGCTCCTATTTATTCCTGTCTTACTATGAGTTTTCTTTATATACATATATATTTTTAACTTAAACAGTGTTATATGTCAATTATATTTCAATAAATCTGGAAAAAGGAGGAAAAAAACTGAAAACTTTCATATTTTGTCTATCTTGTTCTCTGGTCTTCCTACCCTCTCTTTCCCATGTTGTTGCCCAATTACCTTTTTCTTGCTTCCAAATTTTTAATTACATCTGACGTGACCTTCTATCCAATCCCTCACCATTGTCTTTTACTTTACAGAGAAAAAAGAATTTACTGGAGAGAAACTCTCACACCTTGCTAATATCCAACAAATAGCTATACCCAGCTACATCTGTGCCTTAAAAAAAAAATCTAAGTCCAATGCCTCCATGTGGTCTTTGGGTCCTCTACCCCTTACCTTCTCAGGAAACCAACATGGGTTATGACAAATGACAAGATCTCTTCCTTTTTTATGGCTACATAATATTCTATTGTATGTATATCATACATTTTATATATATACGAATATATGTGCATGTATATATATGTGTGTGTATATATATATTTTTTTTCTTTATTGATTCATTCATTGATGGATGCTTAGATTATTTCCATGTCTTGTAAGCATGGGGATGCAGATACCTCCTTGAGATAGTGATTTTATTTCCTTTGGATAGATACCAGAAGTGGAATTGCTGGATCATTTGGTAGTTGTATTTTTAATTTTTTGAGGAACTTCCACACTGTTTCCTACAGTGTTTGCATCAATTTACATTCCCACCAACAGTGCACCAGGGCTCTCACCCACATCTTTGCCAGCACTTGCTATGTCTTTGCGTGTGTGTGTGTGTGTGTGTGTTTGTTTGTTAACAGCCATTCTAACAGGTGTGATGTGATGTGATATCTCATTGTGATTTGGATTTGCATCTCTCTGATGATTAGCGATATTGAGCAACTTTTTATACGTACTTGTTGACTATTTGTATATATTCTTTGGAAAAATGTCCATTCATGTCCTTTGCCCGTTTAAAAACTGGATTATTTATTTTTCTTGCTATTGACTTGTATGAGTTACTTATGTATTTTGGATTTAACCCCTTATCAGATATATGATTTATAGATCTTTTCTCCCATTCCATAAGCTACCTTTTCATTTTGTTAATTGTTTCTTTTGCTTTTGTAGCTTTTTAGTTTGACATAGTCCCACTTGTTTATTTTTACTATCATTGGTGCTTTTGGTGCCATATCCATGAAATTATTACCAAGAACAAAGTCAAGGGGCTTTTCCTCTAAGTTTTCTCCTAGGAATTTTATGCTGTTGGGTCTTACATTTAAGTCTTCAATATATTTTGATTTTTTGTGAGTGATGTCAAGTAGAGGTCTCATTTCATTCTTTTCCATGGGTTATCCAGTTTTTCCAGCACTATTAATAGTAGAGACTGTCTTTTCCCCATTGAATATTTTTCACTCCCTTGTCAAATATTAGTTGACTGTATATGTGTGGCTTTATATCTGGACTCTTGCTTCTGTTCCACTGGTTTGTTTGTCTGTTTTTATGTCAGTATAAAACTGTTTTAATTACTCTAACTCTGTAGTGTAGTTTGAAATCAGAAAATGATTTCAAGCCTCCAAATTTGTTCTTTCTCAAGATTGTTTTAGCAGTTTGGGGTATTTTGTGATTCCATATTAATTTTAGAATTTTTTTTTATTCCTGTAAAAATGCCACTGGAATTGCATTGAACCTATAAGTGGTTTTAGGTATTATGGAAATTTCAACTATATTAATTCTTCCAAATTCATTAATACAGGATATATTTCTAATTGTTTGTGTCCCTTCAGGTGTTTTTTAAATCAATATGTAACTGTTTTCAATATAGAAATCTTTCATCTCCTTGGCTTAATTTATTCCTAAGCATTTTATTGTTTTTGATGCTATTATACAAGAGATTATTTTCTTTATTTTTTTAGATAGTTTGTTGATAATTTGTTTGATAGTATTGTATAGTTTGTTGATAGTACAGAAATACAACAGATTTAGTTCTGTGAAAAAATGGCTAAAATTAAAAAAACACAAGAAACAACAAATGTAGGTGAGGATATGGAGAGAAAGGAACCCTCTTGCACTGTTGATGGAAATGTAAATTGGTGAATCCACTGTAGAAGTCAGTATGGAGGTTTCTCAAAAAGTTAAAAATAGCACTACCCTCTGATTCAGTAATCATACTACTGGGTATTTACCCCCAAAATACAAAAACACTAATTCAAAGGGGTACAGGTACCTCTATGTTTATCGCAGCATTATTTACAATAGCCAAGTTATGGAAGAAGCCCAAGTGTCCATTGATAGGCAAATGGATAAAGAAGATGTGGTATATATGTATAATAGAATATTATCAGCCATAAAAATGAAATCTTGTCATTTGCAATGACATGGATGGAGCTAGAGAGTATAATGATAAGTGAAATAACTCATCAGGGAAAGACAAATACTATATGATTTTGCTCATATGTGCAATTTAATACATAAAACAAACCAGCAAAGGAAAATAAAGAGGAAAAGAGAGAGAGAGAAACCAAGAAACAAACTCTTAACTCTAGAGAACTGATGGTTACCAGAGGAGAGGCTGATAGGGGGATGGGTGAAACAGGTGATGGGGATTAAGGAGCACACTTGTCACAATGAGTAGTGGGTGGTGTATGGAATTGTTGAATCACAATATTATGCCCTGAAAACCAATATAATACTGTATGTAACTATACTGAATTAAAATTAAAAAATAAATTTTAATTACAAAAAAAAGAAATACAACTGATTTTTGAATGTTGATTTTGTACACTGCAAATGTGCTGAATTTGTTTAATAGTTCTAATTTTTTATGTTACTGTCAGGGTTTTTTACGTGTGAGATCATGACATCTGCAAACAGATATTTTTACTTCTCCCTTTCTGATTTGGATGCCTTTTATTTCTTTTTCTTGCCTGATTGCTCTAACTTAAGACTTCCAGTGATATGTTGAATAGGAGTGAGAATAGATATAAGGTGGACTGCCTTAACTTTCTGGTAGTTATTCCTGGTCTCTAAAAGTTATCCCCACCTCACTTTTGGCAGGGCAACTGGGTGGCTCAGTGGTTGAGTGTCTGCCTTTGGCTCAAGTTGTGATCTCAGGGTCCTGGAATCGAGTCCTGCATTGGACTCCTCACAGGGAGCCTGCTTCTCCCTCTGCCTATGTGTCTGCCTCTTTCTAAGTCTCTCACAAAAAAATAAATAATATCCTTAAAAAACAATAAAAAACAACACTTCTGGCATCTGAGTCTGACAGTATCATGGGTCAAAGTATGCAGTGAGGGCTAGAAAATGAACTCTAAAGGATGATGGTATTGGTTCAATAAGAATACCTTTGGGAACTGGGTCATAATCAAATGGGTCATTACTTTGAGGTGGGGGAGTAGTAGCTGGACATTTCTCAGAGAGTAAAGGTAGATGGAAGCATAACAGTTGAGAAAGAACAAACAGATATGACTCAGTTAGCTAATTACTGAAATAGATGAGTTGCATAATCTATCAGGCTGCCAAGAGAAAAGATTCTTCCTAAGAACAACAGGTAAGGCTGCTCCTGACAGTGCTGAGAAGGTGCTAAGATTTTGGAGAAATGCAGGATATATGAACGCCACACTGTGCTCAATTATTTGCAAAATTATTGTGCTCAATGCATAAGCTTCTTTGCAGTGGCTTTGAAGATGGAATTCATTTGTCCAAGCAAAAGTATTTAATTCTGTTGTGCTGCAGCCCATAAAATATTTACATTGTTATTCTACATATACACATTGCTTATCTCCAGCTGCATTTCTCTCTGATGCACTTTAAAGAAGAGATTTGGACTCCTGACAGTGTCATCCAAGCCAACTGTTAGAGGAAAGAATCATGGAATCATCGCAGCTTACAATGCCCCCAGGATGTCAAACAGCCTATCTTTTGTCTTTGGGGCAGGATAGAATCCAAATTAGCCCAAAAGGAGAGGCATGTCTCCTAAAGCTGAAAAATCCAGGAAGGCAGAATAAATGACCAATCTTTCCTTTTTAAAAAATTTGAATTTCAATATAGTTAACATATAGTGTTATATTAGTTACAATTGTTCAATACAGTAATTCAACAATTCTGTACATTATTACTCAGTGCTCATCATGGTAGGTGTACTTTTTTCTTTTTCTTTTTTTTATTGGAGTTCAATTTGCCAACATATAGCATAACACCCAGTGCTCATCCCGCCAAGTGACCCCCTCAGTGTCCATCACCCAGTCACCCCAACCCCCCACCCACCTCCCCTTCCACTACCCCTTGTTCATTTCCCAGAGTTAGGTATCTCTCATGTTTTGTCACTCTCACTGATATGTTCACTCATTTTCTCTCCTTTCTCTTTATTCCCTTTCACTATTTTTTATATTCCCCAAATGAATGAGACCATATAATGTTTGTCCTTTTCTGATTGACTTATTTCACTCCGCATAATACCCTCCAGGTCCATCCACGTCGAAGCAAATGGTGGGTATTTGTCGTTTCTAACGGCTGAGAAATATTCCATTGTATACATAGACCACATCTTCTTTATCCGTTCATCTTTCGATGGACACCTGCACCCCGATATTTATGGCAGCAATGTCCACAATAGCTAAACTGTGGAAGGAGCCTTGTAAGTGTACTTTTAATCCCCTTCACCTATTTCACCTATCCCTCCCACTTACCTCCTGTCTGGTAATATTCAGTTTGTTCTCTAGAGTTGAGACTCTATTTTTTGGTTTGCCTCTAAAGATGTTTGTCTTTTTCCCACCTTTGCTCATTTTCTTTGTTCTTTAAATTCTATATATGAGTGAAATCATCTGATTTTGGTCTTTCTCTGACTTATTTCACTTAACATTATACCCACTAGATCCATCCATGTTGATGCAAATGGCAAGATTTAATTATTTTTTATGTCTGAATAATATTCCATTGTATATATGCCACATCTTTATCCATTCATCTATTGTTGGACACTTGGACTGCTTCCATAATTTGGCTATTACAAATAATGCTGCAATAAATACAGGGGTGTGTGTATTCCTTTGAATTAGTATCTTCATATTCTTTGGGTAAATACTCAGTAGTGTAATTACTGGATCCTATGTTAGTTCTATTTTTAATTTTTATAGGAAACTCAATACTATCTTCCACAAACTGGTAGTTGCACCTGTTTGCATTTTTAACAACAGTGTTCAAGTGTTCAAGTGTTCCTTTGTTTCCACGTCCTTGCCAACGCTTGCTGTTTCCTGAGTTTTTGATTTTAGCCATCCTAACAGTTTGAGGTGATCTTTCCTTGTAGTTTTGATTTGCATTTCCCTGATGATGAGTGATGTTGAGCATCTTTTCATGTCTGTTGGCCATCTGAATGTCTTCTTTGGAGAAATGTCCATTCATATGACCAATCTTTCTTAATTATCATGTATTTCCTTCAAAATCAGAAAGTTCTGAATAAACCATTCTCCTCCCATAATTAGTGTATTTCTTAGATGTCGTAGTCAATGACAATGGACTCTGAGCTCAAAATGTATGAAAGTGAATTAGCAACAATTTAATACAGCATGGTGCAATGAGAAAATAATTAAGCTTGGAGTTTGAGCTGTGTTTGCCTCTTTGGTCCACCATTGCCCATATAAATAAACATGGGTGAGTCAAGGCCATATGAATTTTTCCTACTCCGTGTTTTTATAATATTAAGATAATAAATACCTGCCTTCCCTACATCCAAAAATTTGTCTGAGGATTAAAAATATGCATAAGAATGAATTTTGAAAAATATACAGTACAAACATGAAGATTTAAAACAGTTCAGGGGGAATCCCTGGGTGGCTCAGTGGTTTAGCTCCTGCCTTCAGCCCAGGGCATAATCCTGGAGTCCCGAGGTCAAGTCCCACATCGGGCTGCTCCTCCCTCTGCCTGTGTCTCTACCTCTCTCTCTCTCTCTCTCTCTCTCTCTCTGTGTGTGTGTGTGTTTCTCATGGATAAGTAAATTTAAAAATCTTAAAAAAAAATAAAACAGTTCAGTAGAGCAGCCTGGGTGGTTCAGCGGTTTAGCGCTGCCTTCAGCCCAGGGTGTGATCTTGGAGACCCAGGATCGAGTCCCGCGTCGGGCTCCCTGCATGGAGCCTGCTTCTCCCTCTGCCTGTCTCTCTGCCTCTCTCTCTCTCTCTCTTGTGTCTCTCATGAATAAATAAATAAAATCTTTTTTTTAAAAAAAAAACAAAAGAACAGTTCAGTACTATGTTGTGAATGATAAATGCTGTAATGAACCTATCTTCTTTTACTATATCACTGAAAACTGCAAATTGGCTTTTATTTTCCTTCTGAGGCTAAAAACAATTGATGTAGTATTGATTAAATTTGGTTGTTCAAGGGTGAATTATTGAGTGTGTTGGATTTTCGCAGTCCCCTCTTTGGTCTTTCACCCTCCTCCTGCCTATTTGGTGATTCCACTGCTCATTAGCATCTCCACTTGAGTGTGCTTTCACCAGACTGACCTGTCCACTGTCCCCTGAAACAAGACATTCCCATGTTTGCATCTTTGCTTTGGCCTTCCCAATGTTGTGAATTGCACCCTTCTCTTCTGCTTTGCAGATCCTTTGAAGACCATGGCTCCTCAAAACTGCCCAGCTGGCTGTCCTGATGGAACATGTTAGATTGCACCGCTTAATTGACGGCCTTTAGAGGCTGTCATTTTACATTTATATAAGTTTCGTCTCTAACAAAGAAGATTATACATATGTTGAGAGTATGCACGACACATTTTTTGGTGCCTCTCCACAGTAAAAAGACATACAGCTAGTAAGTATTCAGTACTGAAAAGAATTAATTGATATGAGGAATAAAAGGAAGAAAAGTGCAATCCATTCAGAGTTTTTTTTTCTTATGAGAAGGAGCAAAATTTGTTTGGAAAATCTGAATTCAATAATTTTATGACATCCCTATCTCTTCGCTGGTTAATTAAAGGTACTTATTTGTGCCTTAATGCAGCATGTGGATAAAATGTATATCACTTAATCAGTGAGAGAATTGAGAGTAGCATGTTAGAAGTTTCCATTGTATGAAGTCAGAGCAACAGTATTTTTCTTGTATATCATTGTATTTTCTTTTAAAAAACTGTATAATATTCATAAAAACACATTGCATTCACACTGGAAATCATTACAATTGCCACAATACAGGCCAGATCTTTGTTCTGTCTATACTACCAGCAACAGCTACATATCAATAGGACACGTGTTCAGAAATCTAATACTCTGATATAGGTTTAAAATTTGTCATATGACACTGAAATCTCAGTTATGACTGATCTGTTATGTACAGCAAAGTAGTGGTTTAGGCCATTGTGCAGAGGTGGGTGAGAAAGATACCAGAAACAATGAGTTAGGGTGCTTAAGGAGCTAAATTTAAGAGACTGTGTTTTTACTAATGTTCTCAACCCAAGGGCATATATCTGAATTGTAAATGAAAGATAACCCCATGCATGTATATATATATATATATATATATATATTATATATATATATATATATATATATATACACACATGCATATAATGTATCTATCTACTTCTATGTTACTTCCATGGCAGGAAGGATTTAGGTAGTTTAAAAAGTAAAGCAACTCAGAGGTATAACATAAGTTGTGAAGGGAAATGAAGGCAGACTCAGTGTCCATCGAAAGATGAATGGATAAAGAAGATGTGGTCTATGTATACAATGGAATATTACTCAGCCATTAGAAACGACAAATACCCACCATTTGCTTCAACGTGGATGGAACTGGAGGGTATTATGCTGAGTGAAGTAAGTCAATCGGAGAAGGACAAACATTATATGTTCTCATTCATTTGGGGAATATAAATAATAGTGAAACAATAGAAGGGAAGGGAGATGAAATGGGTAGGAAATGTCAGAAAGAGAGACAGAACATAAAGACTCCTAACTCTGGGAAACGAACTAGGGGTGGTGGAAGGGGAGGAGGGTCGGGGGTGGGGGTGAATGAGTGACGGGCACTGAGGGAAGCACTTGACGGGATGAGCGCTGGGTGTTATTCTGTATGTTGGCAAACTGAACACCAATAAAAAATAAATTTATTATTAAAAAAATAAAAAAAGGAAATGAAGGCAGAACACACACACGCATACAGACACACATGGACACACATACACACATACAGGAGTCCTATTTGGTTGCTGAAAGAAGGCTACAAATATGGCTCTAAGTTTGCTAGAGACAATAAGGCAAAAGAATCAGCTTTAAGAATCACAATGCAATGTTTAAGAGTCATTCATAAGTCTGATGCTGAAAATAAGATTTCTTCAGAGGCTCTTATAAAAGAAGACACCATATAATATGGTGGATGATACCCTTCACAAGGTTCTGACATAGCTACCACCATGACTTTATAGGTGGTAAAACAGTTTATAGGTTGTTTCTGAGGATGTTCCTCATTGTAAGCTAAATGCATAAAAGCAATTGTACGAGGTACACAAACCATGCTGCCCTCCTGGACACTAGGCCTAGGCTACCCTAGACTTCCCTTATAGAGACTAGGCCTAAAGCAACATCGACCAACAGAACTCTGGGCAATGGTAGAAATGTTCTGTATCTGCATTGTCCAGTATGGCAATCACCAGTCACATGTGGCTATTCAGCACTGAACATGTGGCCAGTGGACTGAAGAACTGAATTTTAACTCTTATTTTAATTCATTTAATTGTAGAAGCCACATGTGGCTGGTGGCTATCATGTTGGACAGTGAGGCTCAGGAAAAAAATGTCCATATTTTATGTCTTTCCAACAATCTTTCATGAATATTATGTTTTGTGACTGCAATTTGGTAAGTTATAGGGTTAAAGGAATGTTTAGAGCAGGGGAAATTTTACCTCTGAAAACATTTTTGGGTCTGCCACAACATGGTGAAAATGGGACAATAGAGGCCTTCAAGCACTATGCCATCAGGCAAGTGCACTCTTACCACAGAATGGTTTTTTTTTTTTTTTTACCACAGAATGTTTTGAGAAGTAAACATTCCCAGTATACATATTTTTGTTTAGAAATTATAATCTGTGTTCTGATGTTCTAATCTATTTGTATCTCATCATGTCATTTTAACAACTTCTTCTTCTCCTCTTCCTCCTCCTCCTCCTCCCCCTCCCCCTCCTCCTCCTCCTCCTCCTCCTCCTCCTCCTCCTCCTCCTCCTCCTCCTCCTCCTCCTTCTTCTTCTTCTTCTTCTTCTTCTTCTTCTTCTTCTTCTTCTTCTTCTTCTTCTTCTTCTTCTTTCTTCTTCTTCTTCTTCTTCTTCTTCTTCTTCTTCTTCTTCTTCTTCTTTTCTTCTTCTTCTTCTTTGTAACATCAATACTGCCAATCTCCTTTTCTATTTAACATTTGAGATGCTGAAGCTTTTTTTGGGAGAAAACCTACACAAACACACAAATTGGCATTTCTGCAAATTCCTGGTTTCTGACCTCAGCTGGGCCTTGATGCTTTCTTGCGACCCAGCTATAGGTGCTCTTGCTGTCCCTTTACCCTTTCCCATTCCATCTCTGGGGATAGGAGGCCTTTTCCAAAACAGCACATTTGGTTCACTATGGGAGATGATCAACATTAGCAAGAGAGAAGTTGGCTTTTCTTGAGGTGCTCCTTTCTGAGGTCATCCCATTGCCCTGCTGGGATACATATAAGCATGGGTCTCTAGAGGCTCAGACACAAGAGACAAAATAGAAGAAAGGCAAGATGGAGCAGGGTCCTGAAAGGAGGGCAGAGGGGTGAACAAGAAGAACAGGGACAACTGGGGGAAAAATGAATTCTGATATTAAAACTTAGGTGGAGTCTGACTGTACTGGAAAGTGATCTAATGGACAACGGTTAAGAAATATATTATCCCAGTCATTAGCTTCTGATTATATTTATGATTGACCATAAAAAGATTGGGTCTTTATGGTCATAGACTGTGGCACCTTCTAGATGACATGTGACAAAATGGGAAGGTTCCATATGTTTTCCAAACCCACTCGTCTTTGAGACTATCTTCTATCTTTCATGGACTCCCCTTGTATGTCCATTAGTAGGTAACATTTTCTACTTCACTAAGAAACTAGAAAACCGCAGATGGAATCTCCCTGCGTTTCCTGAATTTACTTCCCTGTTACAGATGCAGTAATGCATTTCCATCAGTTTTCCCCTCTTTTCACTCTATCACAATGAAAAAAAAATCCCTTTCTCTTCCTTAAGACTACTTCTTCTAGCTGTACTCTGCATTGCTCTATTCATCATTCCTAGGGATCTTGTTCCATTAATTACCCCATTTCTAGCCTACATATTCAATTTTACCCTTCCTTATAGTTTTTTTCACTTGTCATCTTTAGCATTTAAGAATTTTCAAATCTCTCCTAAGTTAAAGACAAAAAAGTTTCCTCATTCTTGCCATCCCGTTTAGCTGTTACCTCTATTTCTCTCTTGCCTTCTACTTCTAAGATTCTTCAAAGAATGCTTAGTCGTCCTAACATCACTTGCCCACTCCATTCATTCTTTGACTACTACAATCTGGCATCTGTTTCCACTACTCCCTGGAAACTACTTTTTTAAGACAACCAATGACCTACATCTCATTCTATCGCTTGTATTAACCGACCTTCCTGAAGTGCTCCCTTCTCTTTCTGATGTGCATTTCTCTCCCAGATGCCCAAATCAGAGACCAGGGAGCCACTCTTAACTCTCTCTATCACCTCCCGCCCTGTCTCCCTAACGTACAGTTCTCTCTTATCCTTTTCACTAGCACTCAGGAATTTCCCACCACATAGTTTGGGTGAGATTAACCACATCCTATCTCCAGGGGGAAGCCCTGATTTCTTTAATCCAGTCAGCACATCCCAATTTCCAAGTTGCAGTGATTGGCTCAAAGATGAGTAACAACACCAGTCAGGACAATCAGGGTCACTAAGACTTAGTTCCAAAGCTCTCAGAGCCGTCAGAGAATTGGATTTATTTCCTACAAGACACAAAATATACAGTCTCTGGAGTGCCTGGCAGCCATGCTTGAGAGTAGAGTTTGCATTCATAAAGGGAAATGGAGAAAGAAAAATAAATAGATCCTGGCCATAAACTCTGCATGCTAGATATAGCCTTTTCTTAAGTTTCAGATCTGTTCCCAACATGCTTGGTTTTCTTAGCCAGTAAATCATCTTTTTAAATTTAAACCATTTGGGTTTAAGTTTCCACTTCAATTATCAGAAATAGTTGTGACTGACATGAACTCCTTCATCTAAACCATTTCTCCAAATTTATCCATAATATTTTGCAAGTTTCTCTAAAATTCTTAATTAAGAGCACTGGGTGGCTCAGTGGTTGAGCATCTGCCTTTGGCTCAGGTTGTGATCCTGGGGTCTTGGGATTGAGTCCTGCATCAGGGTCCCCAGAGGGAGTCTGCTTCTTCCTCTGCCTATGTCTCTGACTCTGTGTCTCTCATGAATAAATAAATAAAATCTTAAAAAAATAAAATAATATCCTTAATGAGAAATTCTTTAATTATATTTAATGAACAAGCTCAACTCAAACTAACTTGACAATAAGAAAAATTTGAATTTTGTAACAGAAAATTCCATAGCAGAAAGGCTTCATGGCTGATTGATTCAGCAGCTCAATGATGTCACCAGGATCTGGATTCTTTTTCTCCTTCTGCAATGAAATCTTCAGTGTTGGCTTAATCCTTTGGGCTAGTAACAAGATGGATATAGTAATGATTTGTCCAGAAATGACATCAAGAAGATGAAAAGAAAGTCTTTCTACAGCTGTTTCTTATCTCTGAGGAAGTCTTTCCCTGAAGCCCTCCAATGGACTTCCCCCTCATATCTCTTTGGCTAGGATTAGATCATGGGCCAATTTCTCATGAGAGAGCCTGGAACAGTTGGCTTCTCTTCAGGCACATGACTATGTGTAAGATAATTCCACTGAGGAGAATGAAGAGGACTGGAGGCTCAAAAGGAAACCAGAGGACTAGAGGCTCAAAAGGAAACCAGTGGGCTCAACTACAGTGACTACCAAGGAGCTTCATGACCTGGCTCCTGTCAACTTCTCTGGCTTCATATTTTGCCACCCACCTCATTAAACTTGATCTTCCCTGCAGATTTCTGGTGCTTTTTCTCTGTGTAACTACTTCCTTTTCAGTAATTTGCCTTATAGCTTTCAGCTCAGCCTCACTAGACTGCAGTCTCTGTCTCCTCAACTCAGGGAGTTCATCAGGCTCAAGTGGACTCAATTTCTCAGTGCTGCATCCTGTATTTTACATAGTTTTCTTTTTTACATAGTTTTCTAGTTGCTTATTGTGGTAGGAAATGTCTAGCGCTAGCTATTCTGCTTTGGTTTAACACTAAAGTTGGCTGTAAGGATTCTGAATGATAGGTGTTAAATTTGTTCTTTTCTCTTATTCTTGAATTTTCTAGGGGCTGCTCTGCTCTCAGTGAATATTTATTAAAGATATGTCTAACACAATGATTCTTGACCTTTCTGGCCACTTTTTCTTGAAGTTGGCATTTCATTGTACTTTAACTCAATGCCAGACACTATTGATCAGTACTCGATTTGTATTTTCCCTCACAGCAGCCTATGATATAGACACTACATTTTACAAATAAGGAGATAAAAATGTAAAATAAAAAAAGTAAAATGATTGGAGTGACTTGTCTAAGATCTGAGTGATTGAATTAAAACTGATCTCTGATTTAAAAACTGAGGCTTTCAACTGTTCCAGTGTAATCTCCTTTTGAGATTTTGACAAAAAAGAGGACCCATACCATTTATTGTCACCTTAAACCCTTGGTGAACTTCTGAACTTTGCTTCCTGTCTGCTAGTTGTTCTATATTACTGTTTACCATTATATTTCATACCGTGAAGACCACCATTCCTCTGCTTGTGACACTGGCCTCAGCAGAATCTAAGGTGAGTTCACATGGCATATCTTTGCCTGGTAAGGCCACTTCTCATATCATGTCTTACCTTACCACTACCTAGCACTTAAGAGACCAATCCTAAGAAGGAGGCTATATTTAGAACTAATTTCACATTTTCCTATAAAAGATCATTAAAACCAATTCTATTATGACTAACTTCCAAGTTTATGCCAAATACTCAGGGACTGATCACTGAAATGCATAGTGCCTCACCACAACGGAGCCCATGATATTGCCAGGCAATCCTTTTACATTTCCTAATCCTTTCACTTTCCTATTCTCTTGGGTGGTTATTTCACATTCCCTGTTCCTCCCTCATATTTCAAGACCTCCTTTCCATCCTCACTTTTAGTTGATCTTGTTTCCCTTTCACTGAGAAAATTGCTTCTGATTCCATAAGTGAAAGTCCACCAATTCTCACAACCACATCTACTAAATTCCTTGTGTCTGAACTCTGCTTTCTCTCTCTCATTTCTATAGACTAACTGTCCTTCTCCAAAGCCAATCCCTTCTTTCGGATCTTCGATCCCTTTCTCCTTTTGCCTTCTCAAGAACATCGCTTCAATTTTTCTCTTTCTACTGCATCAATAAATTTTCCTTTTCTACTGAATCATTCCCATCAGCATACAAATATATTGCAATAGCTCTCAATCTTTAAAAAAGTCTTGCCACACTTTATCTTCCTTCAGCTTCTACTCCATTTTTCTTTTTCCCCATCGATCCCCAAATTTCAAGAGTTGATTTTACCCACTATCATTAGTTCTTCTCTCTCAAACTCTTACCAATTCAAAATTTCTAAATCCAATAGTCAATGGTAAGTTCCTCATTCTATTCACTCGATCAGCAGTATTTAACAAAATTGATCTGTAGCCCCTGAAAATACTACCCATTTGCTTCTTTTTAAATATGGAAAACTGATTTATTTTTATTTTTTTTTATTGAAGTTTGGTTTGCCAACTTATAGTATAACACCCAGTGCTCATCCCATCAAGTCATTTGCTTTGACAGATCCTACCTACACTATCCTGGTTTGCTTACTTTACCAGTCATTCTTTATTAGCTTCCCTTATGTTTTTAGGTCTTAAGATTAGGATATCCTGAAGTGCAATCCCTGAACGTTTCCTCTTTTCTTTCTACCTTCATGTCCAAGTGCTCTAGTCTAGTGCTCTAGCTTTAACTATCATTCACCCCAATAGTTCCTAGTAGGGGTGATTTTGCCCCTCGGGGGACATTTGGCAATGTCTAGAGACATTTTTGGTTGTCATAACTGGGACCAAGTGATACTAGTAGTTAGTGAGTAGAGGCCAGGGATGCTGCCAAACATCTTAAAATTCAAAGGACAATAAAACAAAAATGTCCTCTACAACCAAAAAGTATCCAGCCCAAATATCAACATGTTGATCCCTGGTCTACCCAGACCTTCTCTCTGAACTCTATACTCACATGCTTAACTTCCTACTCAACATCTTCATTTGGATATTTAACAGATAGCTCAAACTTAACTTGTCTCAAACTGAAGTTTGGATTCGTTTCTGCCTCAGTTCAGGTTTCCTAGAAAACAGAACCCAAGACAAGACTTATGTTTCAATGGAAGGTATGATCCCCATGCAATGAGAGTAAGGAAAATGGGAAGTGAGATGGGGAAGATAGGTTATAAATACAAGGTGGTAAGTTACCAAGCTCGCAACTGCTTCATGAGCCACAAAGAGATGCAGCCCTGTCACTAGACTATGTTATTGTTTGTCTCTGAAAATATTAAAAGAGAAG
This sequence comes from Vulpes vulpes, assembly GCF_048418805.1. Taxonomy (NCBI): domain Eukaryota; kingdom Metazoa; phylum Chordata; class Mammalia; order Carnivora; family Canidae; genus Vulpes; species Vulpes vulpes. The sequence continues at coordinate 39,393,350 of NC_132787.1, read as the reverse complement.
GCATTTATCTACAGGCTTCATCATATCTCATATCTCCTACTGGGCAAGTTCCCACTGGTCCATTGAGTTAATGCTTCCAAATGGCTGTGTTATTCACCTGAACCTTTTTCCAGTCCTGAGAAATCCAAATCCTTGCAGTGTAGTCAACTTCAGGAGGCAGAGTTTTGCTGCCCATGCACAGCTGGCTGTTCCAGCAGCAGTTGAGGCAGGGCAAGTGGCTACAGGGCAAGAAGAATTGCAATGTGGAGAGAATCTGAGGAGAGGCTTCAGCTGTCCAATACAGTAATAACCAAGGCACACAAGGCCCAAGACTGTTGTAGTTCACATTCTGGTGAGACAGAAGCTGTCCAATCCACTCCTCCAGTCAATGACATCACCATCCACCTGATTACTAAGGCTAAAAACCTAGGAGATGTTCTTGAAATGTTTCTTTTCCCCACATCCCAAATCCTGCTATCCCTATTTTCAAACTTTAATTCTATTCCAACCACTCCTCACAAGCCTACCAGTACCTTGCTTGTTTCAGTCATTGTTGCCTGTGCTACCTAATAACCTCCGATCTCACACCTTGTTTCCAGTAGCCAGAATAACCTTTAAAAATGACAAATCATATTATATTACTAAATGAAATATTCTTACAGTGTCCTAAAAGGCTCTACATGATTTGGTCTCTGACTACTTTTCTGACCTACCATCTATGACACCCTTCTTTGGCTACTTTTTTCTAGCCATACTGGTACTCATTTGTTTCCCAAATATGCTAAGCTTGCCCTTGCCTTGGGATCTTTGCATTTGCTCTTACATCTCTGTTTCTGTTTTTCCTACTCCTTGTTCTCCCTCTTCTTGAATTTCTTTGTTCAAATGTTACTTCTGCAAAGGCCCTTCCTATCCATACAGATCTATATCTGTCACTCCATAGCCCCCTTTCTTTATTTTTCTTGCCTAACGTTGTAATGTGTGGTTTATTTTTTTATTGTCTGTCTCTCCCACCATAACGTTAGCTCCATGAGTTCTGGGACCTCACATGTCATAGTTACTACTATATCTATAGTGCTGCAACAGGAGTGACACAAAGCCAGAACTGAGGCAAATATTTGAGTGAATACATTTCTTTAGATCCCTACCAATGGTGGGTTTGCATCAAGAATGATGAGTTTCAGGGTGCCTGGATAGCTCAGTCAGTTAAGCGGCTGACTCTTGATTTTGGCTCAGGTCAGGATCTCAGGATTGTGAAATTGAGCCCCCTTTGGGCTCTGGAGTCTGTTTAAGATTCTCTCCCTCTTCCTCTGCCCCTCCCCTAAAAAAAGAAATGAATGATGAGTCTCTAGCTCAATAATGTTCTTCTCATTCCTTGGAGGTCCAGTCCTGCTGTAAACACATCTGCTAGGAAAGGTGTAAACCTCTGGATAAAAAACCTCTTAATAAAACCCTGAGTTTAGGAACCTGGGATCCCATGCAGTCTGCAAGCCTCTTCTAGTTAGACAATTTCTAAATGTTGAATTGGGACAAGCGGAATCCACATGATGCTAGGGAGATAACAGTCTTAGAGACTGTTTAAAAAGAGGAAGGGGGCTACCAGCAGAGGGACGTACAGAAGCCGGGTAGGGAAACCAAATACGGCTGGGACGTGGTCAGAAAATGTTCATCCCATCTAGCAGCACCATGTCCCATGGGGCTGTAACAGCCGCAGCAGGAACAGCAGAAACAGGGATCTTGACAGCATTTCAGTGGATAGCTCCTTCCTTCCTTCCTTCCTTCCTTCCTTCCTTCCTTCCTTCCTTCCTTCCTTCCTCCCTCCCTCCTTCCCTCCCTCCTTCCATCCCTCCCTCCCTGTAATAAAACAGTAGTGCAGAAAGGCAGGGAACCCTGGAGTTAGTAGGATGCAGGAATATTGTGTGTGGAAGGTGGGGAAAGGGCAGCGTTTAACATGGGACGGAAGAATTTAGGAGAACTCACTGTTCGTAAAAGAAAAGCTGAGGATATGGATCTGGAGGAGTGGAGCGAACAAGTACTTTTCTTTTTCTGAAAGGAATGCTAGAGTCTGAATCTGGAGGAGGGATTTAACTAGTTCCGTACCCAGGATCCTTGCAGTGCCTGCGCAACCCCGCACAGGCCCCTGCTTTCCACTAGCCACAATAGAGTGGGGAGGATACAATCCTTGGCTTTGATTAAAGTGGTGGCTGGTGTAGGCGGGAAGCAACGCGATCCGCGGTGGTGGGAAGGGTGGTCCCGATGCAGCAGGGGAACCAATCAGAGGCGACTCCGGATTCTTGCATCCTCCTTGGAGACTCCGTAGCAGAAGTACCAGAGCTGCTGGCTGCCTTCTGGCGCGCTGCGGGCGCCAACGCGCAGCGCCTCTGGGGGAGCAGCTGCAGCCGCACTCCGAGTGCACGGCGCACGCCCCCGGCTCCTGCTGCCCTGCGCCTCTGTACCGACCCTTTCCTGAAGAAGTTGCAAGCCTCGCAAGTGGCTCTGTGGAGGCCCTAGGCCGAGAAAAAGGGCCCGCGGGAGGAGGGACGTAGGTGGGAGGTGGGCAGGCGACTCGCTTCTCAGATTCGTCCCAATTAGCACCAAGTTGGCAGACAACCCCACAAACCCACGAAGCCTTTGGTTGCCCACAAATCGCATTCTCCGTATTTCAAAATAATCTGACCGTAAGAAAACTTCCAACTCCCATCCTAGGTCAAGGAGGGACAGAGTCCTAGCACCACCGTCTTGCCGTAACAGTACATAGAACAAACGCGGGTGATCCTAAACTGCAGAGCTCTCCCCAAAGTACACATCTCTCCCAGAAAGGCGGAGACAAGCTAGGTCACCCCTGCAGAGAGACCCCTGCGGGAGGGGCAGGATGGCACGCAGAGCGCGGCGGCAGAAGCCTATTACCGTGGGACTGCACAAACGCAAACCCATCCGAGGAGTTTTGCCAGGAACACCGCCGCCTGCATTGCGTCGGACCTGACCATTTCCAGTGTGCAATTCCCGGGGAAGGTCTCGGCCAGGGAGCGTGCGTGTGCGGGTCTGTGCACCATAAGGCAAGTAGATCGGTGGTCGACTTTTCTGGCAGGAGAAGGAAAAAGCTGTGTTGGCAAGGGTGGGAACTGAATGACAACCCCCCTGTGCCGAGCCACCCCCTCATATTTTCCATCTACCTCCTCGCTCCTGCCCTCCCCCGCCCTCCCCAACCCACGCCCGAGTGGGCCAATCGCTGCTCCGCATTCCAGGCGCTTTCTCAGGTTTCTGCTGATCTTGCAGCGCCCAGAAATGGACCGAGCGGACCCGCTGCCGCACGCACCCTGCCCCACTCGGAGCTCCTAACGGCTCCCGGCGCGCCACGCAGCCTCGGCGAGGTCCACACTGGGGTGCGGGAAGCGGAGGGGGTCCGAGAGCCATGTCGATCCAGGCTCTCGCTCGCCCGCCTCCTTCAGGATCGAATCAAGGGCTCCCACGGTGTTAGGAGGGGGCGAGAGTGCTGTTTCTCGTCATTTGCTTCCGAGCCTCCGGAGAGGGTGGCATTTTGCTTTTCCGCCCCGCATCCTCCGGAACTCCCTGCACCAGCGAGAGGACGGCGTCTCCAGGTTGCTGCCAACCGGTGAGAATGGGGGTAGGGAGCGGACATTTCCTCCGTAGCGCCTCGCTCGGCCGATTGTCCCACTGATCGGGCGTAGGACGAGGAGGCGAGGGCTGCGACTTCGCCCCGGCGCCTCTCGGATGCTGCCGCGGCTGGGGCTGCCGCTCCCGCCCCGGTACCGCACAGGCGACCTGCCGCATTCGGACTCGGGCGCTCCGCCGACTCAGCGCCGCCCCTGCGCCAAGCCGGCCGGCCAGGTAGGGGGCTCCCCAGTCCGGGGCTGCAGTGGTGGGGGTAGGGGTGCGGGGTGGGGAGGCCGGGGCTGTGGGGATACTGCCTGGGACCTGGAACTCCCCCGGCGTCTCTCGGCGCTTTCCCGATCTTTAGTTTAACGAAGTTGTAAACAGATCGGCTGCTGGGCACTGGGGAAAGTGGGATGGAAGAGCCCAAACTTGGATTTCCGGGTGTCTCTGTGTGTCTGTCTGCGTGTATGTGCTACCCCTCGCAAAAGTCCAGTGCTTTCTAAAAAAGCTAGAGGTCTGTGCTCTTCGGTGTCTGTAGGTCCGTCCCATCTGAATGCTTCTGATTCTCTACCCCCGTATCACTTTCTATTTCTCTGCAGCGTCCATCGATCGCCCTGGTGGGAGCTTAGAAGGCGGCAGGCGAAGAGGGGTAGGAGGGGGGAGAGCCGAGGAGGAGCAGAGGGGTGACAGGCGAGGGGATCTGCTGCGCTGGCTCTGCACCCGGTCCTAGGAGGGCTCACGGAGGGGCGGGGAGGCCAGGGTGACCCCCGAGGCGATGGCCCGGTCCGCTAGAACGGCACTGCGTTAAGGCACCTCCGGGCAGGAAGAAATACCAACCAACCGTCCCCCCCACACACACACCCCCATCCCTTGGCAAAAAAGCTGCACCCGGGGCCTCAGGCGAGGGGGATTCCAAACTGAGTAAAAGGCAGGGTGGAGGGGAAGGTAAGGAGAGGCGAAGTCACAGATCGCTCCACCTGCTGGCTCTGAAGCCCCTCCCCCTGAGCGGGGGGGAGCTGCGCACTCCGGTGGGGGGGGCGCTTGGGTCCCCCCCACCCCCACCCCCACCCCTCCTCTGCTGCTGCTTCCCACCCCCGGCCCTCTCCTGATCTCTCACCCCGCGCCCTGCTTCCACCATGACGGTGATGTCTGGAGAGAACGTGGATGAGGCTTCGGCCGCCCCGGGCCACCCCCAGGACGGCAGCTACGCCCGGCCGGCCGAGCACGACGACCACGAGTGCTGCGAGCGCGTGGTGATCAACATCTCGGGGCTGCGCTTCGAAACGCAGCTCAAGACCCTGGCGCAGTTCCCCAACACGCTGCTGGGCAACCCTAAGAAGCGCATGCGCTACTTCGACCCCCTGAGGAACGAGTACTTCTTCGACCGCAACCGGCCCAGCTTCGACGCCATCCTCTACTACTACCAGTCCGGGGGCCGCCTGCGCAGGCCGGTCAACGTGCCCCTGGACATGTTCTCCGAGGAGATCAAATTTTACGAGCTGGGCGAGGAGGCCATGGAGAAGTTCCGGGAGGACGAGGGCTTCATCAAGGAGGAGGAGCGCCCCCTGCCCGAGAAGGAGTACCAGCGCCAGGTGTGGCTGCTCTTCGAGTACCCTGAGAGCTCCGGGCCAGCCCGGGTCATCGCCATCGTCTCCGTCATGGTCATCCTCATCTCCATCGTCATCTTTTGCCTGGAGACTCTGCCTGAGCTGAAGGATGACAAGGACTTCACAGGCACCGTGCACCGCATCGACAACACCACGGTTATCTACAATTCCAACATCTTCACGGACCCCTTCTTCATCGTGGAGACCCTGTGCATCATCTGGTTCTCCTTTGAGCTGGTGGTGCGCTTCTTCGCCTGCCCCAGCAAGACAGACTTCTTCAAAAACATCATGAACTTCATCGACATTGTGGCCATCATCCCCTATTTCATCACCCTAGGCACCGAGATAGCCGAGCAGGAGGGGAACCAGAAGGGTGAGCAGGCCACTTCGCTGGCCATCCTCAGGGTCATCCGGTTGGTAAGGGTTTTTAGAATCTTCAAACTCTCCCGCCACTCTAAGGGCCTCCAGATCCTGGGCCAGACCCTTAAGGCTAGTATGAGAGAGCTAGGGCTGCTTATCTTTTTCCTCTTCATTGGGGTCATACTGTTTTCTAGCGCAGTGTACTTTGCCGAGGCGGAAGAAGCTGAGTCGCACTTCTCCAGTATCCCCGATGCTTTCTGGTGGGCGGTGGTGTCCATGACCACTGTAGGATACGGTGACATGTACCCTGTGACAATTGGAGGCAAGATCGTGGGCTCCTTGTGTGCCATCGCTGGTGTGCTGACAATTGCCCTGCCCGTACCTGTCATTGTGTCCAATTTCAACTATTTCTACCACCGAGAAACTGAGGGGGAAGAGCAGGCTCAGTTGCTCCACGTTAGCTCCCCTAACTTAGCCTCTGACAGTGACCTCAGTCGGCGCAGTTCCTCTACTATCAGCAAATCTGAGTACATGGAGATCGAAGAGGATATGAATAATAGCATAGCCCATTACAGACAGGCCAATATCAGAACTGGCAATTGCACCACAGCTAACCAAAACTGCGTTAATAAGAGCAAGCTACTGACCGATGTTTAAAAAGCCAAGCAAACTAACAACAAAAAAAAAGGCCCACTTAGCAGCTTGAAAGACTTAAAACAAAAACAAAACAAAACAAAACAAAAACAAAAGAACAAAAACCCTAGTGACCCACGTCGCTGTTTGTAGATACTTTACTAAATAGTCTCTGTATGTTCTATTTAACTGTCAATGCATTGTTGCATTGCGGATTTTGGAGATGGGGAACCAGAAGCTTTCAAGATTCAGGAAAAAAAGAAACTATTTTCATTTTATTAAAAAATGAGAAAAGAAAGTGTATTTTCTAAAACTGGTTTAAAACAATTCAGTCCATGAGCTAGTCTAGGTAAAATTAGATTCATATGCTTCCTTATACTGAGAGATTTTTAATCCTTTGGCTTCTTTAACTTTTTTCTTTGAACTAAAAACCAGATGATCACTTAGAAATATAAAATTTAAATTTGCATGGGACTCCATTATAAAACTTTTGCAAAATGCACAGCACTTTTAAAATAGTGCATCTCATGTATTATACGTAACATGACATATCAGCCAAAATGGGCAATGAACAAATGTTGTTTTTATTTTGATCAACTGAACTGTATATTACAAGGTGAACACACACACACACACACACACACACACACACACCACACACATGCAAAATTATTTAAGACTGGTTCATAAAGCACCTTATAAATCTGATATTGGTCCTGGTCTGTAGGGATTTTCCCTCTGCCCCATTCCCCTTCTAATCCAAACTATTCAAACTATTCTCTAAGAAATAGAGATTTCTCTATTAAAAGATAACTGAATTATATTAATTGATTCATCTGCAGTGCTGCTAAGTTTTCAACTGCAGGTGAGCCAAACACAGGTCTTTTCTCACCAGTCCTGAACCCTGACCCCTGGCCTCCAGAACTGGATGTAAAACCTTTGCTTCCTTATTGCAAGAGAGCACAAGTGGAGCTAAATGTAAGCATGTTTGAATCTGATCATATTTATTTTATAATCGCATGCCAAGAACGTTAACTCAGACAATAGAGGATAAGCTTACGTTGGAATCAACTCTTCTAGAAATAGATCCTTTTTCATTTGCATTCACCAAAAGTGCACTCCTTCATTTATTAACTATTTTATTAGTAAATAAAGTACTGTATTTAAGTGCATATGTTAGTCAGATGGGAACAATAACTTTTTGGAGCTCAAAGCATGTTCTCTTATTCAGCATTATGGCCTATTTGATTAAAGTGTACCTTGAATTAATTAATGCATGATTTCAGTAAAAGAGAAAATTTAAAATCATAAAAATTACAAGTTTGTGGGATGAAGGGCCCAAAGAAATAGTGGGGGGTGGGGGGTGGGGGGACACTCAGTTGATTTTCCTGCCTTTGCTCAGGGAAATGTCAGGTTTCTGTGCAGGTGTAGGCAGAGAGAGGACCAATATGCCCATCCCTTAAAGGGAAGCTATGTGGAAACCTAAGTAAGTCATCAAGGTATATATAGCAACACCTAAGAACAAATATTCTTTCTAACTAAAAATAAACACAAGCAAAACAAACAAAAAAGGTGCAATACTGCATGTTTTTTGGTGCATTCTTAGGATGTAAATGAACATGTTTATCTCTTGTATGCATCCAAAGCAGAGCTGATTTCTTTTGCAGTCATGATTTGAAGTCTGTAGAGACTTCAGCCCTCCCCTTGAGGCTCCCTGAAGAAACTCAACCAATTGATTTAATAGTTGCTTAGTGCCTTTATCCTGTACCCACAGTGAACTGTAGAAAGTGCCTCCATTAATACAGCTGAGAAGTTACGTAACAAAAGGGAGGAAGAGTTGAGGCACAGATATTTTGCTTTTGCTTTTTCCACCCTCCCTGTCTCACTTCACCACTGTGAGAAGACCACACCATCCTAAACGCGGGAAAGGAGAGATCCAGGAGGGTGCTGTCTCTCTGGCCATCCACTGGACTTGGTCCCTTTGGCAGCCTGATCTGGGACCTGAGACCCATCTTCGAAGTGGACATGAACCAGGAACTTGTTTTCTCCCTCTCCTCCACCAGAAGGCAATATAAAGTTTTTGGGAATTTGTTTCCTGTGGAGGGCCTCTCTGGACATGCAAGGCTTCCTCAGGTCCAGTGTAGCATTCCTTGCAAAGTTCCTTATTTCTCCTCTGTTAGCAACAGGACTCTGCAAATCTCTGATTGTCTGATCTTTTCAGGCATCAGTGTGGATGTGGGAACGCTGAATTCCTAATAACCTTTTCCGGGTCTTCCCTCCTGACCCATTCCCTTCAGATATTTTCTGTGATGCTCCTATGATCTTCCTACCTGGCAGTCACTTCACAGGCTGAGCATCTAACTTCTGCTGCCCTAGGCACCCAACCCAGAGAATGGTGGGGACCCTGGGTCTAGCTGAAACAGAGCCACATAACATAGGCCCCTGGGGCCCAGCAGTTGTCCACCAATGGAGAGGCACTCACAGCCTTTTTAAGGACACCGAGGTGGGGAATCTTCATTCTGCACTTAGCATGTGGCTACCTGCTGCTGCCCACCTTACATTCCTGTCCTGCTTCTTCTGGAAATCTTCCCTGTTACTTCCATCCCTTCCCCCACCTTATCCTAGAACTAGCAGTGAGGCAATAAATCAAGAAGCTAGAGTAACACCCAGGCTGGCTGACTCAGTTGAAAGAAAGAACATGGATATTTTATTTTCCTGTGTGGTTTGTGAATCTGTAATACTGATGTAACATCATGGAAGACATGGGGCCAAGGATTGAACAGCATCTGACCACAGGGCATTAAACCCTCCCCTGTGATGTTTCCTTCTCTTTTGAACCTTGACTCATCCTGCCATTCCTCTCCTACCTACCTGCTTTAAAGTCTCCAGTTGGGAAAAAAAGCCAACCTCCCCTAAATTTCTGGGGATATCTTGATATTTTATTTAGACTTTGAGGTCTAGGACACACAGAACTTGAAACGCTGCACTCCGTCAACAGCAATAATCCACTCAGTACTATGGGATGGATGGGTCAGAGGATGAGAAAATGGGACCAAGACTGTTAAGACTGGCTTTGGCTACCTGGTATACCTCTCGTAGATTTGCTGGACTGGGATTCTTCTGCATGTGTCACAGGAAAAAGTGTTGCATACATGAGCCTGTCAGCCTGGGATCAGGGATGAGTTGTTATGAATTTGGGTGGTAGGGGGGAAATGAATGCTGCTTTTCCATCTGTAGCTCATTGAAACCAAGTCAGTAGGAATGGAGTACAGGGACTATCTGTGTAGCATAGGCATGCGAAGTTTGACAAAGCTCTTACCCTTTGCACTGTAATGTGCTGAAATGTTTTTGTAGACCTGAGGGTGCACTTAAACAAAACTGCCTATTAAGGAATGACTATCTTTTGGTTTACTTCCTTTTATTTATTTTACTGGGCTTTTTACCTTTGGATCCCCTTCCTTGATTCTGAGCTTTAATGGCTCATGTCCTGAATACTTGTTTTCTCCAGAAGGAGAGACTTCTGACTTCTGACATGCTAATATCCATAGCTCAGCTCTTCCAGTGTTTCAGGGCCCTAGTTCAATAGGGTGGCAAGTGGAAGGGTTGGGTCCCACCAGGGCTGTTAGCCATCCCAGCGTCTCTGAAGTGGTTAACTCACCTCAAGTGATCTGAATTTGAGAGACCAAAGACATTAATTCCCTCTGTCCTCAGATTTAGAGAAGACAGATTGTAGCCAGGAAAGGTTTTTTGTTTTTGCATCTCCCCTTCCCCATCTGTGCACAGCCCTCCCTCGCTCCACCCTTGAGAATTGAGTACTGATTACCAGTTAAAGCAGTTCATGGGGAGTGTGTTAGTGAGTTAGCCTAGCAAAATCAAAAGAACCGATGGCATATTCTTTTGGAATATATCTGATAGTCATTTCTCTAAAATGAAATTGTACAACAGGTTTAGATTCCACTGTGGTAGAACCAAAGCACAGGTGACATAATCTTGAGATTATTAATCTTTAAATCTCACTTGAGAATTAAAAAAACAAAGAGACCAACATGTAAATGGTGAGTGAGCAGATTTCTTTAAGTAGAAATTTGGTTTAGTCCACAAAAGGTCTTCTTTATGTTGTGTAGAGTTACAGATTTTTCAAATTAGTTAACATCTGAAGAGTCAGTAAAAATAGTTTCTTGACCCTCCCATTTAGTATAGGAGACCTCAAAACGCATACTTTTTAACAATTTTACAATTGGATTCCTTGTTTGGTAGATTGCCTTGAACAAAAAGGAAGAAGAGCACATCAGCAGAAGGCAGTTCCCCATTTTCTTCCAGGGACGACTCATTCCTGGGAGAGGTGAGAATTGGTGGGTGGTAACCATCCATAGTATAGAATTGTTAGAAAGAATATAAACTGCCAAACAGCCATTTTACCTCCCCGTTTTGTCAAGAAAAGATGAAGTCTTTCCATGTTTATGTTCATTTCAAGAAGACAAACAAATAAAAATTTTTAAACCAGACACAACCCAAGTTGAATTGCAATCTCAGGAGGTGGCCTCTTATTCACCATGCGGCATATTAATACTTGTATTTATATCATGGAATTTCAGGGTATACGCGAACATGTTCAGCATGACTCAGGTAAACTTCAGAAGAATGTACACTATTTATCATTTTTGTAAGAAGCGGACAGGAGCTGAATTGTTAACCAAAACTGTTCCATTACCTTGGGTCACTGTGCTAACTCATTCAGGGTATAGTTGTAAGTCTCAGAAGTCTTGGGATCAAATGCCAGTCTCTTTGCTCAGGCAAAACGACTACGGGCTTTCTTGGGAAATCCAATGTGTATGTAAGGGGTAAGGCCCTGCAGACCTCAGGACTATTAGCTTTAAGGAGATTAGCCCTAGTCCTAGTGATTTTTATGTAGGAGTTAACTAAGAGTTTACTTTTTATGACATGAGACTTCACAGAGTATAGAAGAGTTTTGTACCATAATCAGAGAAGAAGAAGAAATGGTGTGAGGAAGGAAAAGAAAACAAAACACAAAAGACCCCTTGCAAAATATTTCAGGTCAAAAGTTGTCTCCTCTCCAAAACCTGCAGAAACACCTTTCTTCTCTTCAGTGCACTGTCTGGGAGCTGTTTAGGCAGCAGCCATAAGCCAACAGCATGGACTGTATATGACATACCTCTAACATTAAAGATACGGTATTACCAAGGTTAAAAACTAAAAATTGAGTAGTATTAATTTAAAGTGCACCATCAGGACAACAAACCATTGAAGCTGAAAAAGCACTACTTTATTTCTTGAGTTTGCCAGTTGCTTACACCTTGAGTTAAGGATGTGTCTCATTTTCACCTGCTGTGCATTTCCCCTGCCCTAACTGTTTAATATGTCAGGTAGAGGACATTGAATGTTATGAATTGAGAACCTAACTGAAGCGCATAGTTTTCATCTATGCAATTTTACTTGCTTCTGTCACTTTATGATCTGTTCATATTGGCATCAATTAAAGATAATTTTTAAGGATCTTATCAAGGAATATCTTGACTGGTTATTTGTCTCTTGTTTAACTGGTCTTTAGGGAGGTTTTTCCTGTGGGATATCTTTAAATAGCATAACAAATACAAGATAAAATTATGAAGAATCTGGTTTTCTGTGAAATTCATGTACTATTTCTTCTGTGCAAGGAAATGCACTGGGGTTGAATTTTGATAATGAATTCACAGTTTGGTCTCAGGTAGGATCCCAAGGAGAGGCCTTTGGAATTTGGCTTATGAAAGCAGTGGGGAATTAAGCTTTGAAAAGGGGGGGGGGGAAGAAATGAGGCCCCAGGGAGTAAAGTAATTGATTATATTCGCTTAAATTGTTTTTGATTTGAAACTGTATTTTTCATTCACAGTCTAAGCCTCTTAGAAAGGATAGTGTGTACGAGTGTGTGTGTGTGTGTGTGTGTGTGTGTGTGTGTGACAGTGTTGTGGTCTGGCATCAACTAACTTGATAGTTATAATATGGTGTTAGAAGTGATTTTCATATGAAAAGACAAAGCAATTCTTAGTTGTTCTTTACAAAGACTTTCCCACATAGTTCTACCTGTGGTTAACATTTCTTTCTTTCTTTCTTTCTTTCTTTCTTTCTTTCTTTCTTTCTTTCTTTCTTTCTTTCTCTTTCTTCTTTTTTATGACTTACTGGTGCATTTCCTTTGGATTCTTCCTGAGATTCAGAGGTTCTCTTTTCTTTACTTTAAATATCTTATTTTATACAAGCTTTTTATGTCAGACCAAACAGGGTTACATGCTTTATGACAGGGGTGTGTTATATGACAAATGCATGGGGTGGCATAGAATTGTATTGCATTGTGATGGGTCCAGATTGTAAGATTTGCAGATGACTCTTTCTTTTGCTATAGAAATTGCTACTGAAAGTAGATCATGAGGTGAGGTAGGCTTCCTGTGATTTTTCTGTTGTGATCAGAAGAGGGGTAGGGTGAACTTTGACAAAGAAGGATGAGAAAGAGCTAGAACCACATCAATGGTGGGCAAAGGAGCCATGATATTCACAACTCTGAGTGTGTTTCTTAGAACTCAGCTTTGGAATGTTGTTCTTGAAGCAGAGACAGACAGACAGGGCTATAATGGAAGCTTTGCACTGCACAAAACTTCAAAAAGAAGGCAAGTCAGTTTTAAGGGAGGACAATTAGAGGACTCAAGAACAGGGAGCTGATGTGATTTGATCCCAGCCACTGCCACTGGATAGGAAAACTGGCTGCTACTTCCTGCAGTTAATCTAGATTTGTAAAAACCCACTGGACTGGAGTGTGGAGGGAAGGTTAACCCTGAGGCTGAATAGAGTGTGTCCATTGAAAGTCCTATGCAGGTAAGACAGAATGGTTACTCTGCATGACTGGAAAGCACCCCTTTGAACAGGCTTCAAAACAGGTCATTGAAAATACCCTGTACTAATTAACTGATTTTAATGTACCATCAATTTTAAGATGCACTGTTATTTGACATATTTGTAATAAAGACAGCTATAGACAGTTATGATATGCCACTGTATTGATTCATTCCAACTGTAGAGATGTAAAAATGTAAAAAAAAAGAAAACGAATCTTAGAATTGATGAACCACCATGAATCAAACATATGTCCCCTTTTATTTCCTGGTGTGGTATTAGCTTTGAATAGTAAATACTAAATTTGGCAGTTCCTTCAGATCTGAACCATCTCTAAAACCTTTAGGTCTTCTCTTCACTACCTTTTAATCCTATGGTGTTTCTGCTCAACTCTGCTGTTAACTTCGGCTTTGTGCAGATGTACTTCAGAGCCCCCGTCCTCATGCCGTTTTAGCATCTAGAGATCATTCACCCAATGGAGAACTTAGGTTTCATCATGTCTGGAAGGAGGTTTGCTCTTGCTGATCCTCCTTCCCTTGTCCCTTAATAGATCTATTATCAGACAGGTAGAACCTTCTGTAGCCCTTTACTTTTATCAAGTTGAAGGCAACCTGACACCCTCATTTCCAGGAAGGTGCAAATAGCAACACCTTCAGTTTGTTTAGCTCTCTTTGGAGTTTTCAAATCACTTCCACATTAATTATATTGCTTTATTCTACTTGGAGAATTAGGTAGGGATGATATTGCTACCCTTGTCTTAGATGCCAAGGGATCTGCCCAACATCTCTGGGCGGAGGCAGCAACCCTAAATTCATTGATGATTCCATGTCCCATTGCTGGCACATGATAGGGACTCTAGTGTTTATTGAACTGATGGAATGCTGAAAGTGTAATGTCATATGATAAAGAGAGACCGGGAACTTTGCTTGGCAGTGTAGGCTCTCTCAGTCTTTAAACTGCTCATTTCTAAAATGGAAACATAATAGCACATAGGATTGTGTAGATTAAATGAGATGATATAGGTTAACATGTTTGGTAAATGCTAATGTGTCCTATCAATGTAAGATATGAATAGATACATTATTCATTATAATGAGGAACAGAGGAGCAAGTAGAGGAGGCTGCTGCATAATCTATCCCCAGAGGAGGAGTTATCCTTTAAAAAAAGACTCCATGGGGATCAGATGCTCAATTAAAAAAATAATGGTATTATGGTAGAGTTTGAAGACTTGAGGGCAGAGACATTTTCAGTAGGGATCTTTAGTACATCCTGTATGTAGCAGCAGTCATGTTGCAGCCCCATGGAACACTGAGCCTCTATTTCTGGTTCTGTTCCTCCCTTGCCCTGTGACATAATGTTATTTTACATCTTCAGACCTCAATTATCAAGGGAAAACTTTATTGTATTATAAGAGGAGGAACCATAAGCTATCTTCAGTAATTTGCATTGCTTCTTATTGCCTCATTTGTCTCATGTACCAAATACTGTGTGGTTTAATTTTTTCTTTCCACCTGTGAATATCGAGAAATAAAGCAAGATGTTGTTTCCAAAGTTTTCTCATATGCTTTGTCTGAGAGATATTATATAAATATAAAAAATATTCGTAATGTCTCTTGTTAAAAATAAAATAACCAGGGGATCCCTGGGTGGCTCAGCGGTTTGGCGCCTGCCTTTGGCCTAGGGCATGATCCTGGAGACCCAGGATCCAGTCTCACATCAGGCTCCCTGCATGGAGCCTGCTTCTCTCTCTGCCTGTGTCTCTGCATCTCTCTCTCTCTCTCTCTCTCTTTGTGTCTCTCATGAATAAATAAATAAAATCTTTAAAAAAATTAAAAAATAAAATAACCCTCACAAGAACACATGAGTCAATATAGCCTTTTCTTGAATAGCACAATGCTACAAAGATGTTTCTAAGAATGTATAAGTTATCTCTACAGTGATCCAACCCTTCCTTTTTAAAAAATGGATAAAGTAGCTGTGATTTAAATGACAGTGAAACTTTATTTGGTGTTCTTAAGCAGTTTCAATGTAATTAAGTAAAGAGTTGAGTATCTGTTAGAATCTTTGGTTTATGTGACATTTTTCTAGAAAAAAGCAGTCAGGGGCTACATTCTCTAACCTATTAATAATTAAAAAAATACAATTTACATGGCATGCTCATGCTTGCTGAAACAGATACTTCCATGTTGTTTCAAGTGCTGAGTAATATATGCATTTTAGGAATGTTTCTAGAGAAACTAATTCCAGTTGAAATGTATTTTTTCAGAATTGAAATCAGAGGATGATCAATGAGTAAGGGCTTAAGCTTGGGATAATTAAGTTTTGAGCTCAGGGCCAAATCCAACTTTTACTAAACATGCTCATTATGCCATGTATTGAGTTAAGAATGTTTGGAAATCCAAGGTACTTTAATTATCTCTACAATGATGATTGCTTTTTTTTCCCATTCCATACAATAACATTATTTCACTGTTTCAGAAAGGAGGTGATTTTGTTTTATGTGAATTTTAAAGGAAATCTCTCTGAGACGCAGATTTGCCCCATCAAATATTCTCTCTTCATTAACAAGCAAAACATTTTTTAATTTTAGAGAAAGCTGTGTGTATGTCAGTCCTAAAAGATGGGATGCCCAGCTCAGTTTTTGAAAGATCACAGGATATTGAGTAATTGTTAAAGGACGTTTCTAGTTAAGATAGAATGGTTTTCTCTGAAGTTTCCAGAGGATGAAGATCATTTGTTGACATTTAAAAAAATAGTGTTTATTCTTAATGAATAAAGGTGAGTATATTAGTACTCTAAACATTATTTAATCACATGTTTGGTAATTTAAAAAGTAGAATAATTTATAGCATACAAAATTAGCATGTTGGAATAAAAGTATTTGTCCTCTGCTACAATTTCCAGGGGGTGCATTAGAGCAGTGTTTCAAGCCAAGGCACCCACTGGATGCACAAAAGGAGGTCATTTAGCATGAAAAATTAAAATCCATGTTTTTAATTCTAATTCCTAAGAGTTTGTAGCAAGAGTACGATGGGTAAATGAGAACAATATTTTCCCTTTCTGAAGGCAGACAGTTTGGCTGGGTTAACTTTCAGATTTTTAGTTTTAAGATGGATGGTTGAGAAATGGGCTCACACTAGGGAGATTTGAGACCTGGCTCATCTGTTGTGCCAGATATAGTGTATTAAGTCACTCATTAATTACTCATGGTTATTATGGTGACTAAAATAAAGCTTCCGTCAATTAATGCTGTTTAATGTTAAGTGATGGACTATTATGCTGTTTCTAAAAAGCCATATAAATTGTGTTATGAAAAAAATTGTGTTATGGGTCAATTTAATGCACTTAGTGGTCAGTCAAGTTGCGACTTGGGTTGTTAAACTCAGGACTAAATTATCCAAGAAGTTTGCTGGTGTTCAGTAAGATAGACTTTTTTGTATCATAGATTATATAGACAGAATCTTACAAAGAAGAAGAGGAATTAGTCAGATCTTAGGGTATGACCTTGGGAAGCCTTAGAATTCTAATGTTCAAAACTAAAGAACAATATTTTCATAGGTCCTAAGTCTCCTGACCTAAAGAGAAAATGATTAAAGATGATTTCTAACAAAGTCTTGGAAAGTGAAGGAGGATAACCATGTTTCATTTAAATATATTTCATTTATTTCTGATGGTTTTATATTAGCTGCAATTTCCACTCTCCACATAAATTATACAATTGCTCTGTGAATGAAAATTCTGAATTTCTTGCCTGTCACAGCAATTCCCAATTTCTCTGGCTAGCTGACATTTAACCCCCATTGTAGTTCAATTTCTCAGTTCAGTAAACATGGTAGTTAAGATTTTCCACAAAAACTATTGTTCTTGGTGTTGTCTCCTTTGGGAAGGAGCCTTTTTGTAGTTTATTTTGACAGCAAGTAGCTTTAACCATTGAGAGTTCATTGATAATTGAGTTCTTTCCCAAGACCCAATGACTGAACACTTCCAGAATATACATTTCCTCATCCTTCTTGTTTGAGACTGGATTGGTACATTTTTCACATACATTTCTGCTTCCTTTAGAGGTCAGATGTTGGTAATTCATTTTTCTTGAAAGCTGTTATTCATATTCTTAGCTTACCTGGGGTATGATTTGTTAGAGCATCTCTTTTAGATTGGTGGTTGTAGATATCCTAATATTTTTTTGAGAGTCTTAAAAATTGTCTTACTGGTACATCAGTGCTATGTACTTCTCAGGAGCAAAAGTGGGAATGGGTCGGGGCACTTGAAGATGGAGAAATAGAAATTTATCTCTTCCTTATTATCCCTTATTTCCGATGTGCTATTAAGTGCCCATAAATCACTTATGTTGGGTCCCTGATGTCTGTATTGCCAGGAACATGCCTGTCCTCATCCCCAGCTCATATATTTGCATACACACACACACACACACACACACACACTTATATACTCCGACTTCTCCTCATGAACCTATAGGTATGTTAGCCCAAATGTGGTAGCACTTTTAATTGATATTAAAGATTTGTCACCACTCCTTTTTAATTAAGCAGCATGCTTACATAGACACACACAAATATATCATGATAAAGTTTTCCATTTTTGCAGTTAAAGAAACTGCAATTCAAATGGAAAGGAAAAAAGCAAGGACCAAACAGTAGAAATTGGGGACCCTGGGATATTTTCCACTGGACTCTGGATGCTTCCCACAGTGAGTATGGTGACAGTGTTATCTGATTCTTTCTTGAATGGGTTTATGCTCCATTGTTCCTTGGACAGCTCAGGTGCATAGTGACAGGGAGTGGCCTGGGGTGGACAATATATATGTGGATCATCTCTCGTTGGTCTCTTCCTGCCTGGGCCAGTTCTTTCCACTTTGTTAAATGCAAGAATTATATATTTTCTGTTGTGTGGTCTGCTGAGGAAGTGACATTCCGAAATGAAGCACTAAGCTGGAAACTTTCCTTGGATTTGTAGAATTTGGAGCTCTGTGCCCATGTCATGTTTTTTTTTTACTCCTCTAAGACTTTGTTTGCTGCTCTGTAAATTTAAGTGATAACAAGAGTACCTGCCTTAGCAATATTATGCGCCTGAGTCACAAAATACCAAACTATTTTGATACTTTTTGGAAAAAGGTTATTGACCTCCTAAAACCCGGCAACACTCCTCAAATTTGGATGAATCGAAGACTTGTCATAAATGAATACAAATTTAAGTGATATAACGTACTAAAGGTACATAGTTTTTGTATTGTTTAAATCCACTGCTCAGTAAACTTGGACCACCAGCTTTATTTAGACTCGAAACTTGCAGACCACAGAAAAGGTGCACTTTTGTTTTCTATATGTACAAATACCCCATAATTTAATGGTGTCTTATTTAAAAGGGGAGTTTAATAAGTGTTTCTCCTTTATCCTTTGCAATTTATAAGAAAATTTCACATACATGATCTTACTTGACACCTACAGTGGCTGCTTGAGGCAGAAGGTAAGATATAGCTATTTCTTTCCAGCTGGAGACTGAGCCCTCCAGGGAAATAGACTAGGAGGTGGAGATGCCATGCCGGAAGACTGTTAGAAAGTGCTGTTGGGATTATACCTGAGAGAGGAGAGAAGGTGGGGCTGAACAGAGAGGGGTGCAGGGTGGCAGTGCAGTCATAGCAGAGGCCCAGTAGGGAGCACTGAGGCTAGGATGGTCCTTCCAAGTTGTCCTGTGTTGGGACAAGGGGTTAGGCCTTTGTTTGTTCTTTCTGATTCACCTTTGGATGAAGCTATCCTGAGAAGGAACTTGTCCTTGGATGAGGTGACTGTCTTTGTCAGAGGCAATTCCCAAGGAAGGCTCATAGCTCAGGGCACTCCTGGCAGCTGGGGGAAGAGTTATTCACTCATGAAGGGGGCTTGAGTAGTGCATCAGAGCACCAACTACAAAGGACATAATATACCTGTATGTGGCTAGAGGCTAGGTACCAAGTGCGAGAAAGATAAACAATAAAGCAGAGGAACATTCAGCAGTGCAGTCATCAGTTTCTAATAATCAGGAGTTTACTATAGTTCATAGATTGACTTGTTAAATGGACAGAGTGCTCTGAGGCCCCTGGAGGTGCTCCTTTCTAATGCATGCTAGAAGGCATCTTCCAGACTAGCCTGAGCTTTCCTGTATGGATTGAGTTCAATTATTAATCAGGAGTGATGGGCAATGCTGGCTAATGCTGCCTAATGGCACAGACTGGGTAATTGCACTCCTCTGTAATGCATATGCAGAGCACAGGTTCAGATGGTATTGATGCGGTCTGCTCCTTGCTTCATCTGGGTACCTCTGTGGTGTAATGCTTTAAGGTCCCAGTAAAATGCACCAAACCACTCGTGTGACTTAATGCATCTGGGTAACATTAGCACTTCCTTTTAATGTGTCACATGGATGACAAAGAAGTGCCAGGAAAGGAGTGGGTGGGAAGGGGGCTTTTAAAAGCAAACTTAGCCCATGTGGCATATCACCATGCCACTAAGGGTTTTTGTGGCCAATTTAGATTTATTCAGCATGGAGTCCATACACCTGCATCCTCCTCAGGAGAGTAAGCTTTGAATTTAGTCCAGAAATGACAGGATTACTTGGATCTTCCATTTGAAAACAGATCGCAGAGGAACTAATTGTTTGGACAACTTTGCATTTGGATCTGAAAAAATTTCTAGGGTATGGTGATTCATGATAATTCTGATTATTCTTGTATCTTTAACCTGCTAGGAGGAAATCTGCATTTGCTAAAAAATCCAGTTTGTCTCACCAGAAGCAGATCTGATCCAAAGAAGATTTGAAACTTTTCAGAGAACAAATATGATTCCCTAAACATCTGTCATTCTGTAGTATCAAATCACAGTTGTATTGAAAATCTAGATTTTACATTTTGAATCCCAAACCATAGCATTCTGATACTTAAAGTGTCGAATAAAATGTCAGCTTCTTTTGGCTTAGGTAGTAAATCACAGAAGCCCATGGATTCTTGCAGTTTATAAACTAACCATTTAAAGAATAAAAATGGATTAATCATAGTTAAGGCAAGCGAGTTTCAGAGGTGTGAAAGACCCTATAATATTTAGATTTCTCTAGAATCACTAGGGCCTGAAGCTTAATGGTCTTTGAGCAAAAGAGGGAAGATAAAGAAGTTATCACTTCAGAGGTCTGGCTCTCTTACCTCCCATTGGAAATACTGTCTCTATATGTATGTTTGTCCTTGTGCAGTATTTTTGCTTCTTTATTTACTTTTCTTTCTTATTCTAAGTTTTCTAACAACCAGTGAAACAACAGCTAAATATGAATGACCTTGTTTCAGACCAGACTCCTCTAGAAAAGTGACTTATGGGAAAAGCTGAGTTGGAACAGAGAAGTACTTTTCTTTCTGGCACTCTAGAAACATCATCACTGTCATTCGATTCTTCTAGAAAAATGAGCCAGTCTCCCAAATGAATTCCTTTCTTTAAGGGATAACAAAATTGAAAAGGCTCTAAATAAATGAGATAATTAGCATCTCCAGTGAAGGAAAGGGTTATTTCTTTAAAGATTTTTATTTTTTATTTACTTGAGAGAGATAGAGTGAGAGACAGAGCACAAGCAGGGGAGAGGGAAAAGCAGGCTTCCTACAGAGCAGGGAGCCTGATGCAGCGCTTGATCCCAGGACCACAGAATCATGACCTGAGGTGAAGGCAGATGCTTAACCAACTGAGTCACCCAGGTACCCTGGAAAGAGTTATTTCTATGGGGTAAATTGAATAGACATAAGGACCTATGGGGATAGATTAGATTTTGCAAATAAAGAATATTTGCTTCTACCTAACACTCCATTGACCCACTTTCAAAAAGATATTTGCAAGGATGTAAGGGCAAATCAAAGCAAAACCCACCCTTCTGACAGCACCAGTACCTCGGTGATGTTACCCCTGGATTAACATTCTTGGAAACATTGCCCAAGATAGTACCAAGAAGCCACTGGCTGCCATCACCCTGTGGCTGCAAAGAGAAAGAGAGAAAACTCAATGGCAAGGATAAGCTTCCTTATCTTCCCTCTTAAGTAGCTAACACCCAAGACATTTTCATTTCACAGCAACTAAAAATATTCCAGGTCTTGGATGTTATCTAGATTTTTTAGTCTGTTACAGCTCTGGACTAGAGCTTATGCTTATCAAACTGCCTAGGTCAGTATGGATCTCCATATATCCCACTGTCACACACAATTTCCCAGCCAAATGTAACTGGTGCAAACCTACATCCTCTGTAATGTTCAAAATCTGTAATGGTAGCTTGTGTGCAAGATTCCAGTTTTTCTGTGATCTGATATCTATCTATCTATCTATCTATCTATCTATCTATCTATCTATGCAATCATGTATATAATAGCCCCTTGTTATTCCATCTTTAACTGTGGATGAGTAGAAATTCTCATCCAACTCCAATTAGAAGTTGTGCTATTTAAAATAGTCATCTCAGATGAGCAGGGCTTGGAAATTATGAAATCCAGGGTAGAGTTTTCTCCCTTCATTAATCTGTACATTTTGCATGAAGGAAAATGATCATGCACTATGCCTCTAAAGCTCCCTTATGTATATATGGTGTTACTCACAAGGGAATTCAGTAAAAAGGCAGGTAGCTGGGAACCTCACATTCATGCAAATACCTTTCTGAGGATAATGCCTCAATACTCAAGGTCATAACGCTGAGTAGTAGAAGAGATGGAGGTCAGAAATTCTGATTCTTTAGCTAGGATTTAGCCACATAATCTTTTACTACTATGAAGATAAGTGATCCAATGCAAGCTTGAGAAAATGTTGTAAATAGTAATTAATATATTTTATTCTTATGCCCATTTTAAGTCATTCTACCTGGACACAGTGGTGGTTTAGCATGATGTGTGGAACATTCATCTAAGGCAAATGCAAAATGCATTTGTTTTTTTATGAACAGATACATATATACACGTATATATGTATATAATTTATTTTAAAATTCCAATTTTTCATAAATTTGTTGAGGTCTCCCTAGTACATGGTGTGCATGATTGTATATTTTACCAGTGCTGTGTCCTGTAATATGAAACCTTTTTTCTTTTAGTTTATTACACCATATTTTATCAGCCAAAGCTTTTAGCCAAAAAAGAAATAAAATCAGGTTTTGGCTAAATAAGAATTTTAGCAAACAAAGAGGATTAGTCAACTTTTTTAGGTATTTGGAATCATTATTCTCTTCTTTAAAAATATTAATTCTTTCCCACCCTATAGAGGATAAAGTTCACATTCCTTAGTGTAGTAACCTAGGACATTAGCCATCCAATCCAGGAAACCTCCCCAAGAAAGGGATGCACTTCTTTTCTCTCTTAAGTAGCTACCACTCAAGAAACTTTTATTACGTAGTATCATCTTATGCCAATTTAATTTGTGTACCCTTTACTCCCACATCACAGAACTACTCACCATTTCCTGAAATTTCTTTTCCTTTTTAAAAGATTTTATTTATTTATTCATGAAACACACACACACACACACACACACACAGAGAGAGAGAGAGAGAGGCAGAGACACAGGCAGAGGGAGAAGCAGGCTCCATGCAGGGAGCCTGACATGGGACTCCATTAGGATCCCAGGTCCCAAGGATCACACCCTGGGCTAAAGGCGGCGCTAAACCGCTGAGCCACCAGGCTGCCCTTTCTTTCTTTCTTTCTTTCTTTCTTTCTTTCTTTCTTTCTTTCTTTCTTTCTTTCTTTCTTTTTCTTTCTTCTTTCTTTCTTTTCTTTCTTTCTTCTTTCCTTCTTTCTTTCATCTTCTTTCCTCTTTTTTTTTCATTTCCTGAAATTTCTACTCACCATTTATAAAAATGACATTAATGATATATTTATGTTACCATATTTTTGTATGCATTGTCCTTTGATTGATATTGCTTTGTTTTCCTACTTTTATTTTTATCAGACAACTATTCAATACATAAAAAAACCCATCTCAGTCATCACCACCACTATATCCCAATAACAACTTGAAAAATATATTTAAATAAATATATTTAAATAAATAAAATATATTTAAATAAATTCTTATTTTTACCTGTTACTCCTATTATCCTGCACTATTCAGGGGTAGGAATCATGTTTGGTACACAGTAGGTGAGCAATAAATGCTGAATGAATAAGGAAAGAAATAATATTTTGCTATGTTGGATGCTGTGGGGAGAACTCACGAGAGTTTTGCAAGCAGGTAAGATTTTAAGTGCTTATAATATATTTTTTATGCAACAGCTTTCTTTGAGGAGCTTAATGTTCTAAAGTCTTTAGCCTTATTTTATCCTCCAGATTTACCATTTGACTTTTGAAAATAGGGTAAATAGTACTCTGTCTGTTATTGCTGTCTTTCACATGGCCCATACAGGTCTTCCTTATGAACTCCTTGTCTATACATCAAATTAAAAATTACATAATGGGGCTGATCACTATACTTCTATAAGCATCTCTAAGAGAGGGAAGGAGATAGGGAGAAAAGATAGTGAAACAAGCCCAGAAAAGGAAGAGAATCTTCTAAAAATGACACTAAATTAATGGCAGATCTAAGAGTAGAAGCCAGAAGGCCCAACAGGGTTGAAATATTTTCTCTCTCTTAAAAGTCAGACTATTACTATTCATAGTGCAGTGGGGACTGCTTTTTGTCTTCTGTTCTCACTCAAGCCTAGGAGTTGTGTGTGGTTTTCCACTTAGGCTTTTGATTTCTATGGCTCACAACAGCAGGTCAACTCTTTTAATGCTTCTAGAATTAAACCAGCCCAAGGCTTCCTACTCCTCCCTACCAAAGCATCATATTATAGAAACATTGAGGTTATACAATTTGTCCTAAGTAAATGACCCCAGGGAAAAGCTATGCCATAGGCTTTATTTGTTGAGGATCATGTGGTCTCTCCTGGGTCCCCTTTGTTACCCAGTTGAGTCCTGTCCTCTCCTTTGCTGATATTGTCTCTACCATCCCCATCTTGTCCAATTTCTTTGTCCTCTGTGGTGTTTGCAACACCTCCCAATTTAGCATCCTCCTGCCTTTAATGAACGTGCTGTTAGTGTTTTCCCCTCCTACTTCATCATTAATAAAGATGTTAAGGGAAACTGGGCCCATCACCAATCCATGGAACACCCCGCTAAACACCTCCCACCCACTTGCAACATAACCATTTATCATTACCCTTTGTTTACAATCCTTTCAACTGTTCCTCATCAATGTGGCAGTGCTTATATCCCAGCCAGCTTGCAGTTCTTCCACCAGGGCAACAGAGAATCCTGCAGTTTTCAGCTGCATTGTAATCAGCAAGAGAGCCTTTGTTCAGTGGCAGTGAAATTTGGTGAGAAGTAAGGGATTTGATGAAGAACAAATACAAATGCTTGAGGTCTGATATATACATATTTTTTTACCAATTATTTCCAGAGAAGGAGTAGACAGCACATAGAGGGTTGACTTAGGAGTCAGATGCCAAGAAAATGACAAGTGTAGCCAGTTAATCTGCCAAAGAGATGCTAGCAGTTTTGTCAACCCAGAATGTATGGAGAGACACTCACAGAAGCACATACACTCACTCACTTTCTTGTGACTTAAAATAGGTTTACAGCCACCCTTGACTCCCAAATGTTAGATGAGGAGCAAGTTCTCTTGGTCTTTTCTTAAGACTGCATTTTATTTAACTTTGATATACAAGATTCTGAGAATTGAAGAACAAGTAAGAAGAGCTCTCTGTTCACAAGGAGCTCAGTGTGGGGGAGGGACAGACTCTAGCATTGGCAGTATGATGGAGTAAGCTCACTACCAGCAGGACAAGAGGGAGCTAATATTTCTGACAGGAGGGTCCTGAGAGCTGCTGGGAAGGGGAGACATTTACACTGAGCCTGAAGCAACCTTACTTTGGGGGAAAGCAGGGGGCTTACGATAACAGGAATGTATTCTCTCACAATTCTGGAGGCCAGCAGTCTGACACCAAGGTGCCACAAAGGCTGTATTCTCTCTCATTCTCTGAAGGGTGAGAATTCTTCCTGGGTGAGGATTCTTCCTACTGGGTGAGGATTCTTCCTACTGACTTCTAGCTTCCAGTGGTTGCAGGCGATCCTTGGTACTCCTTGGTTTGTATGCACATCACTCCAATCTGTCTTCATGAGACTGTCTTCCCTTTGTGTATCTGTGTCTAATTTCCCTTATCTTATGAGGATATGAGTCATTGGATTAGGGCCAACAACTAATCCAGTAAGCATCATTACATATATCATTACAGATCATCCTTTTTCCTACCTGTGTTCATTGATCTAATTTTAGTGTGTCTGTCCACATTCTGCTCTCTTGAGTTACAGTTACTCAAACTGCATACTGTATTCAGTCATGGATATGCCATAAAAGGTGAAGAAGAATTTTTTGTTCCTTCTTTATAATGCCTGTTTGGTCCAAGAAAATCTTCAGCTTAATTTCAGCCAGCTATCTTTTCTCAATTCTCTGAACTTCCAAAGCATGATATTTACCTCTTTTATGGTATCTCACACTTAAGGATGATTTGTATGTCTTTCTCCCCCATAAAGTTTGTATTGGAAGGAGCCACATTGTGCATTTGTGTGTGGCCCCCCACAAAACTGATAGCTTTCCTTACCTGGGTCAAGTTGCTTAATACATGCATGAATAGATGCACACATAAATGGAGGAAGGAAGGAAGGAAGGAAGGAAGGAAGGAAGGAAGGAAGGAAGGAAGGAGTGGTTGTCCTAATATTCTCCCAACTAAAAACAAAACCAAAGAATGATTTTCCCTTCTGAGAACTTCCCTCTCACATTTCTACTTTTAAATTACAGCAGATAAATTCAATCAAGAGGTGACACAGAAAAAAAAAAAAAAACCATGATCAATCAGTGGCACTTAAAAAAAATAGAATGTGTTTTTTCTGCCTACCTTACATTTTTCTGCTGACCTGACTTCTCCGTACTTCCTTTTCATCAGTCTCAGTTCTCCTGCAGGCTGCCAGCTCCTGCACTACCCATGGGAGATGCCAGCAGGTGGGATTTTGGTCTACCTTTTCCTCTAGACTATACGGTTATTAAAACACTCATCTAAAACTTGAAAGGAAAAGACATTTTAAATTTACATACACCTTTTAAATTTTTCTTCAAATCACCCTGTATTCTGATTCTCTCCATTTCTCCCAGTGATTCTTACATCTTAGCATTTGCATGTCACTTGCATCCTATAATAGCTGTTTAAATCCCATTTTGATTTTTTAAACTGAGAATAATGGTTGACAAGGGTGCAAATATGAATATGATTCCACCTCTTCTTTTTGCTTAGGAATGAAACTAGCAGGGAAAAGGCAGAAAATTACATGCATAAGTGTGATAGTTGAGAAGTGAACACATTCAGTAGAATAAAATCAGGTGGGATTCTGCACATCTGGGTTTTGGTACTGGCTTTGCCATGGGCAGGTGGTGTGATCCTGCTTTAGTTACTTCCTCTCTCTGGGCCTCAATTTCTCATTCCTTTGCAGTTTGGATATCTAGGTCTCTTTCCAGTTCTGTAGCATAAAACAAAGCTGAGCAACATCATTCTTGGGCAGAGTCTCAGCATATCATGTGATCTCAAAGCATAACTGGCTTTGTATTGTCAGGGGCTGGTTTTTCACCTTGTGATTATTCAGACCTCTTGCTTCTTTATGATTGAGGGAGAGAAATAGGGCAATTGAATCAAATGTTACTTCTAGGCACTTCTTGTAATGTTTGGGAGAACAGGATTTTTTTTTTAAAGTAAACCTATTAGTTCTTTGTGAATTTGATTTTAGTTTTATACCCATTTTCCCATTATTCTGGAAAGTAAAAAGCTTCTTTTTAACGGGGATGATATGGACATTTAGTGGTGTTTAATAGAATGAGTTTCACTGGTACTTACAATGACATAGTGATGATGTAGGAGCAAGCTGACTAAGCTGAACTTAGGAAGCCACATTTATTCATTTATTAATTATTCATACTTGGGTTTCTTCCAGAAATAGTATGGAGGGGTACACAACAAAAATTACACTTGTAATAGGACTTAAAGCCATGGTGAAAAAAAAAAACGTGTAGTAAAGGGAGGAGAGATAATTGTACAAGAAAGCCAGAGTTAAAGGTTTTAATTTCAATTGAGCACAGACTTTATCTTTGAGATTCCTGACAGCCAAGGAGAGAAAGAAAACATAAAGTCACATGGTTCTCATCATCTAGTAAAATAAGCATGTTATGCCTTGAGGTAATGCTATGCCTTGATCTAATTTTTTTCTAGCACTGAAACTCTAACAGCAATTGAATAGATAACTTTTATGCCAATAGGCATTTTTTCATTAGTGCTTTTACAACAGCTGTAGAATTTTTTATTTTATAAAACTGTATTTTATACAGACCTTCAAATAAAATTGAAAGCATGTTACACTGTAATTATGAAATCATTTCTAATGAGATAAAATAAAGCAGTACATAGATTTTTGTTTTTGTTTTGCGATTTTGATAGTTCAACTGGATTCAAAGATAGACCATAAAGAATCAGAAGATCACATTGTTATGTTCCTAATTTAATGTGTCTCAAACATGAATTGTCTCCTGCATGCTTTTTTTTTTTTTTTTTTTTTTTTTTACAGGATCTGGAAGTTTACTGTTTAAGGGAAAAACATAAGAAATCCACTTTTTTTTTTTTTTTTGGTAGAAAAGATAACCATAAGCTTTAGCTACAGAGCAGATTGGTGGCAAAGTCAACATTTTGCTGTGCAATTAAAACTTTCCCTTGTAGGGGAACCTGGGTGGCTCAGTTGGTTAAGGCAGCCAACGCTTGATTTCAGCTCAAGTCATGACCTCAGGGTCCTGGGATTGAGCCCCACATGGAATTCTGTGCTCAGAGGGGAGTCTGCGCAAGGATTCTCTTTCCTTGCTCTGTCCCGCCCCCTGCTCTCTCTGGCTTTCTCTCTCAAATAAGTTAGCAAATCTTTTTTAAAAAGTTTCCCTTCGTCGTATGTGAATCCATTTTATGTGAAAAGGAGGTGGGCTGCTGATTATTTCAGAAAGGTTTAAATTTTGACATTTAAAGTAAGGACAACTATAAATGTAGATAAATCCTCTTTGATGTAGCTTTCCCATTGGGATGTAGTCTTGAATAGAAAAGTTAATTCTTTTTTTTTGTTTTTAAAGATTTTATTTATTCATGAGAGACGCAGAGAGAGAGGCAGAAACATAGACAGAAGGAGAAGCAGGCTCTCGCAGGGAGCTGGATGTGGGACTCAATCCTGGGACCGGAATCACGTCCTGAGCCAAAGGCAGACGCTCAACCGCTGAGCCACCCAGGTGTCCCAGAAGAGTTAATTCTTGAAGCCCATGGAGATAATAACTATGATGTGGTATTCCCCAAATACATTGAACTATGAAATTATTTTACTTAACAGCATAATAATAGAAATTCAACAGGAGCTTATGAAATATAATGTGTGTTGAAGATGTGAAATCACAGAAGAATTAATCATTGTAAAAATGATCAAACTTGATTCATATGTTTAATATATAATAAACATTGACTAATGTCATAAAGATATGTGAAAATAATAAGATATGATGCATAACATGGACCAACATTCTTCAAAGAGATGATGCACTAATTTGATGCTGGTTTGTAGTTATTCAAGCCAAGGTCTGAGTTTCCAACCCTTTGCTTTTTTAGAGTGCTTTTGGTGGGTAAGGTATGAATACAAAACACTGAGCTAGATAGGGATCACAATATCAGCTTATTACTTGACGTACTGCCAAATTATATTAGAGGGCGTCATTTAGACTTGAAGTATCCTTGAAGAGAATGGAGTATCCTCCTCTTTTGCATTCAGAGAGCTGAACCTCCCCACCCAGGCTTACTAAGAGAAGCAGAGGAGTAATGAGATGTCCTTTCATCTCCACACACACCCTGCCCAGTAGTTTGCTTGAACCTAGGGAAGTCAACTCAAGAGAGCCAATTGTTAAATGTTTAGGAATTTTGCAAACCTATTGTAAAATATAGCCATTATAAGAAAATAAATATTATAAACTTGAAATTAAGGAAATTATATTAAAAACAGTGGCAATATTCACAACTCATCGCTTTTTGGCTATTTACTACGGTTTATTATTATCAGTGCTCTCAAAATTATACATATCTCGTATATCCATATAATGAAAAAACTCCATAGTTGATGATGTCTAGTTGGTAACTTGAAATTGGCCATGGTAGGAGTATTTACACCATAAAAATTGGCTAATACTATAAGTCCTTTTATATTTTTTGAAAAGCTTGTTGTTAGGCATTTACCAGCACTACTGTGTGCAGCCCTAGCCATAACATTATTATTGTGTCTATTTTGCTAAGAGGAAATTGAGGCAAATAAAACTTAAATAATTGTCCCAAGGTCACAGAGCTGGTTACCCAGGCAGACTGGCTCACGTCTTCCACTCTGATAGTTTGCTGGACTGTCTTGTTACATAATGAGAGTAATGTTTCTACACATGAGATAGCTGCTTCCTGTGTGAATAGGATATTAGGCGGTGGTAGACTATAGTAATTGGCTAATGGAGGTACCAAAATAATTAACAAATTTATTTAAAAATGCTGAGCAATCTTTCGTGCCAGATCCTGATTGTGAAGCTCCTTGCTGCTAAGGAGATGATAGCGGGAGGAAGACAAAGACAAGTCTTCACAGGGTTTTATTACAGCATGGCAAGTGCTGGAGTGGGGTAAATATAAGGTCCTT
Organism: Vulpes vulpes; assembly: GCF_048418805.1. Classification (NCBI taxonomy): domain Eukaryota; kingdom Metazoa; phylum Chordata; class Mammalia; order Carnivora; family Canidae; genus Vulpes; species Vulpes vulpes. Next base: position 39,363,514 of record NC_132787.1, on the reverse strand, counting down.
TAACAGTATATAGTGGAGGGACCTCCCTAAGACTTCAGATCCAAGAAGTCTTCCTGAAAAGAGCAATTTCTAAACTGAGAACTGAAGGACATATAAGCCTTAGATAGACAAAGATCATGGAAAGACTCTTCAAACAGTAAGAATAGCATATGCTGAGGTTCCCCAGAGTGAGGGAGTGCTGAGGAGTTCAGGAACTACAGATTCACTGTACAGGAGTACAGGAACTACAGATTCATTGTGGACACCAAACAGAGAGCAAGAGGCAGGTCATGGCAGGATCATGGCAAGTTTTGCCAGCCAAACCTCAGATACTACATTTTTTATCCCAAAGGCAATGGGGTAAGATTTTAAATAGGAAAGTGGTAGAGTTCCTCTAATTGTTGTTTGAAAACAGACTGGAGGGACCCAAGACTAACAGTCAAGAATCTTTTAGGGCTCTGGAAGATGGGAATCCAGACAAAGATGACATTTTGTAGGATGAAGAGTTAGCCTCTTCCAGTGAGTTTTTCACCTGGGGCAACACCGTTGAGAGCAATGCCAGTAGAGTGGCTGGGAAGCCTGGTAGCAGTGGGCTGGGGATTGGATAGGAGGCAAGAAGTGTTGAGAGTGTTCAGAAAATCTTGGGGATTGGTGTATAGGGAAAGCATGGAGGTCACATGAAACTAGAGAAAAGCTTCCATCCACTGGAAGTGGCTTTGTTTTTTTGACTTCTTTCTTATGATCTTTCTTATATCCTCAATATTCCAATTTCAAGAGGATATACACACCTTACTTGTTGCAAACAACCTCAGCATTTCCCCCAACAAGTCCAACCTAGGTTCTGGAATGTCTTCTTCCCCTGGCTTCCTCTGACAAAATGCTGATTTTCTCTCAACTTTCAGTTTTATTCATTCTTGGCTGTCTGAGGACAGAGTCCATGTCCTATTCATCAGCATATCCCCAAGATTTGGTTCCTGTTTGACTCTAAATCTTTGTGGAATGACTGGTTGACTGATTAAATTGGATGACAGTGACTTTGAGGCATCAAATTCCTTTGGACGGTATTTTCAAATTAAGTGGTGTTTGTTAGCTCAAAGAATTCCTAACTTGAGAATGTGAGGAGAAGAGCTACTTAGAGAATGAAGTATACAGTATTTTCTCCATGCTTGCTCACTCAAGTCCAGTCTTTCTAGTTTTTCCAGAGTCAGATTGAGGTGGGAAGGAGACATTACTTAACACCTCTTTCTACAGGCCCCTGTTTCAAAATGGAGTTCAGAGCGTAACTCACCTCTTGTCCTGAAGACATGTTCTTCTTCCATTTCTGAAGTGGCGGTCACCAGACTCCTAAACTAAAGCTTCAGAGTGCGGTCCTCAGCAACTTCTTTCCTGCTGCACCCACCTCAACATGGGTTCTTGCCAAGTGGAGCTTCTCATGCTGGCCCAGACTCCACCTCTTGCATAATCTACTCTTGCTACACAGGCACTGCCTTTGCCCAGAATGCCCTTCTTGGACAATTCAAAGCTGTCTTTCAAGACCCTGCTCAAATGTCACTTTCTTGATGAAAGCTTTTGACTTATGTAGGCAGACTTAGTTGCTTCCCATATTTCTGCAATAACTCTTACCACGTTGTGGAGTAATTTATCTGTTTATAGGCTTGTCTCTTCTAAATCATGAGCTATCTTTGTATAGACTCATCACAGTTTCCATCACATAAAATATGTTAAATAATATCTACAGAATGATAAATGAATACATGAATGAAGATCCACTTCCTAGTGGGTCCCTGGAAAATGTCTCTGTATGTTAGGAAGACATTCTGCTCCCTCTCCTCTCAATTTAGTGATGCTCATTTGAAATCCAACTGTCTCTTGCATATCCTCTAATATCTCTAGTCTGCTGTATAAGTTTGAATACCTCTCTGGAGGGCACACGTGAATGCCATTTCAACATGAAACTGCTTTTGTTATACTTTTCTATAATTAGACTCTCTATATAATGGGACTTGCTAAATTGGGAAGAGTTAGAGCATGTGTGGGGGCAGGAAATAAAACTGATAGATTATATTCAGCTCAAACTTTCAATCACTCAAGAGATTTGTTACAGACATGGCAGATGGTGAAATATTCTAAAAAGACTTGTAGAAAAGGATCCACATAATGCTTTGGAACCAAAGCAAAACACAATCAAATATGAAATGCAGTGGTCAGACATGAAAATGAGAAGACATTCATTCAGTCCACCAATATATATCTCCTCTGTGGTTGTTCTAAATGTCTGGGATACTGCAGTAAATGGTAAAGACAAAGAAGTATCTGCTTTCAGAGAGTTTATAGGCTAGTGGGAGGATATAGATAGTAGTAAATAAATAAAACATATAGATATAGTACTAAATGGTTGGAGAAAAATAAGGCAGAGAAGGACAAAAAGGAATGTCACAGGACATTAACTTGAAATAGAGAATCCATAAAAAGCAACACTGAGATGGTGATATTTATATGGAGACCTGACAATAAGGGTAAGCCATGCAGATATCTGGGGATTGAGCATTCCAGGCAAAGGAAACAGCAAGTGCAAAGGGCCTGAGGTGGATGTGTGTCTTGCTTGCTCAGACAATGGCAAAAAAGCCAGTTTAATAGTAGTAGTCCAGATGATGTTGGGTTTGTAGATCATTTTAGGGACTTTGGCTTTTGCTTTAAGGCAGAAAGGCACTGAAAGGTTATGCTCCAAGAAGTAACATCTGACTTTGTTTTACAAAGACAGAATGGATCTACTCTGGCAGCATTTTGAAATGGATTTCCTAGGTGAAAACAAAGCTAAGCAAAACACTAATACACAGATTCTATGTTAATTCTCTTTCCACAATACCTGTGTACTACCTTCTCTTTTTAATTTAACAAATATTTAAGAACCTTTTTAGTTCTTTGAGGATGCAGTGATGAGCAAGATGGATAGAGTCCTCACTTTTACAGAATTTGCAGTATAATGGGAAGATAGATGTGAAACATAGTATGTACACTAATTTGGTCTGGGGGCACAAAGGAATATCTCCAGAGGAAGGGGCATTTAAACTGAAATCTGATGGCTGAGTAGAGGCAGCTGAGTGAGGGTATGGAGGAGAGCATATCAGGCTGAAGAAACTGCATGTTTCTGTGGTTGGAGCAAGCCCTGTGTGTTCTTGACTCTCAACATATGGTAAGAGGCCAGTATGGCTAGAGTATATGAGTTTGGGCAATGGGGGCAGACACAGTGGTATGGAATGAAGCTGGAGAGGTGGAAGAGATGGATCATGAGGGGCCATAGAAGGATTTATTCTGAAGGCAATAGGGAGACACCAGATAATGGCATGATAAGATTTATATTTTGAAAATGTTGTTCATTTTATTTATTTTTAAAGATTTTATTTACTTATTTATTCATGAGACAGAGAGAGAGAGAGAAAGAGAGAGAGAGAAGGAGAGACACAGGCAGAGGGAGAAGCATGCTCTTTCGGGCATGCAGGGAGCCCGATGTGGGACTCGAACCCAGGTCTCCAGGATCAGGCCCTGGCCTGAAGGCGGTGCTAAACTGCTGAGCCACCTGGGCTGTCTAATGTTGTTCATTTTAGCTGCAATGTGATGGATGGATTTCCCATTGGAGACTAGCAAGTATACTGTTGTGGCAAGAAGTAAAGACAAACCATGTGGCAGGGATGTGAAGAGAACTGGGTGGATTTGGGACATGTCAGAAAGGGAAATGAATAAAATATGATGATTGATTGAATATGGCAATGGTAGGGGATTGGGGGAATATCAACAATGACTCTCACATTTCTGGCTTGAGAAATTGGAAGGTAACAGCACTGAATTCTGACATAGAATGCAGGGGGATTAACAGGTTTGGTAAGGAGAAGTAGGAGCTGACTTTTGGTAGCTGGGAAGCATCTATGAACATGTAGAACAATGTGTAGTTAGAGTGATATGTACCAGAGATACAAATTTGGAAATCCTTAGCACATGCATGGTACTTGAAGCCTTGGGAATGATGTGTGACCACTAAGGAGAGAGGCAAGTGAAAAGGGCTTGGGGTGCTTTGAGGGAAGTCACATGTAATGACTGGAATGAGTTTGAGGCTCACAGTAGTCTAAGGAATGAGCGTGAGGCTCACAATAGTCAAGAGAATGTAGTGCCACTGAAATCCAGTGTAGAAAGAGGTGGCTTTGACTCACTGCAGTTGTTTTCAGCTCTGGGTCCTCTGTTTATGATGTTGCTGAGACTACTACATCAACTAGATCTGTCAAATTGTCCCCTCTTCAAGTCCAGGAAAAAAGCATGTGCTGCCTCATTATTGAGACAAGCTTTGTTGTCTACTTCTCTTTTGCCTTAAAATTAGACTGACTTTAGTCCTGTCTTCTCAAGTGTATACAGTATAGACAAGGTCTCTCTGATCCACTTATGATACCAAAGAGAATAAAGTGTAGAATTTATGGTTTTTCTTTAAACCATAAAGTGACGTATTCAGGTTCTAAGAGTATTTCTTGGGTCATCCTTGGGCCTCCTCTGGTCATCTACATTGAAACCTCATTCTATAAATATGAAGACTGAAGCTCAGAGATGTATTTTTCAAGGACTAACAGTAAGCAAGGGTCAGTCAGGACTTGAACTCCCAGCCCAGTGCTGGCACTTTGCTTACACACACCTACACAAAGCACACCCCAGACACACTCACTTACAGTTTGGAGCTCCTACTTATTCAGCCATCAGTGGAAGAGGTTAGAGAAACACAAACTTTTTCAAAGACAGTTTTGGAGAGACCATTAGATGCTGTTTGTCCACACTTGCCTTTCATGTCCTGGTTCTCTTTGATGGCTTTGTAAAAATATAAAGACAGACAGGATGTTGACACTGAGTTGCTGAAGTCAACTGGAGAACTCCACAGAACCGATAAACCAATACCTTGCTAAAATTGCACTTTATTTTCAAAATCCAAAGGGTTGAAACCTATGACAACTGGCTTCCAAAACATCATTGCTTTTGTTATCATAGAAGTAACAAGAAGCAGGCTGGATTATGGGGAAAGACTAAGACTAAATGATGACTTTCTGTTCAGTGAAAGGCACCAGAGACTAGTAATAGATCACACACATAGGGATGGTATTTTCAACATTTAAAATTAGTAATAAAATTGATCCAGGAAAGGGTAAGAAGTCAATAGAAAGAAGCAGAAAGTATAAAACTGGTGAATGACTAACGAATATTTGAAAGAATGCCCTGTCTCGTTAGTAATAAAAGAAAGCTAATTAAAAATGAAATATTGTTCTAAACCTATTTATTGACAAAATTTTAAAAATAGGATAATAGTGTTTCTGAGGATATAGGGGAACAAGAACCCTTAGGCTGCTTTGGTGAAAGTGAAAATTAGCACAGCCCATTTGCAGCAGGAATTTAAATATGCACCCATGACATAGTAGTCCCCACTCCTGTGTACCGACTTTAGAACAGCTCTTGCACAGGTCTGGAGAAATGTGTGAGGGTGTCCATCACAGCATTGTTTGTGATAACTGGCTAATGAATACAGCCCAGGTATCATCTCCATAGAAAGGACAAGTTGCATGTGGTGTGTACACAATTGTGGAATGCTTTATATCAAGTGAGAGGTGGATCTTAAAACAATAGACCGAGTTAAGGTTGAGTCCTAGAATACATATTTATTAATGTAAGTAAAAACACACACATGAGTTAGAGTACTGTCTAGTCCTCAGGGACACTTATTTATTCAAAGACACATAGCCATCACATTGGAGTGGGTACTTGTCAGGGAACTAAGAAAGGGAACAAGGGGGTCAAGATCAGGGATGAAGGGGGAAAATAGCACAAAAAAGTTTCTTGCAATGATTCTCAGGACCTGAGATCCAAAAACAAAGGAAAAGACAAGGCATAGGATTTGGAGTCATAAAGTTGACATTTTCCATTTGAATGTGGTCCCTGATCCTTATGCACATGACTTAAATATCCAGTCTCAGCTTTCTCATCTGTAAAATTAGAATAATCAATAACCTCCCTGATAGGATGTGGATGGTAGCAATTGAGAAGATGAAAGCATCTTATTTGGCACATAGTAGATATACAGCCAACGTTAAAGTCCTTCCTCCTGTCCACCAGTATCTCTTGGGGGAGATACAGGGGTTTATCCTTCACATCTTTCTCCTTGGCTGGGTCTTTAACAGTTGCTCATCTGTGACCATTCCCTCCAGTGGGTACTGCTGCTCAACACACAGAGTCAGACTGTTGAAAGGACACAAGATGTCCTGGGGCCAGAAACACAGAAGAGCCTCCTTGCAAGATCAATCTTCTGTGACCAATTCTGATCAATCTTTCAGCTCAGGGTGAGCAAAGCAATGCTGGTTTTTCCAGGTTGTTCCTCAGAAACAAACTGGCTTCTCTGCAACCTGAGATTCTGGGTTTCTGTGCCCTTGTTCCCACTTTAGTGAAAGGCTGGGCTGTTCCTCTCAGAGACCTTAGTTACTTCTCACTTAGTTTATCCAGCCAGCCTGGAATTACTCCCAAACCCACATGGATTTTCAAAGGAGGTTTTGTTTTATCTTCTTTGATTATATCTAGTCTAACAGAAAGGCCTTCTCCCTCTCTCACCACAAGTAAGTAAAAACCCTTCAATAGTTCCTCATAGTCCTTGGGATAAATTCCAAACTCCTTGTGACAGGCTCATCTGCCCTCACTTTACCTGTTTGAATAGGTTCATCTCTTTTGACTCCCTTAAGTCTTTAAATTGTTTGCTTCAGTCACGGAAATTCTCTTTCAGCTACTTTGATGTGTTCTGCTCTCACTTTAGTGTCTTTGCCCAAGCTGTGCATTCATTCACTCAACAAATTTTTGTTGAGCCCTACTATATGTCAGGCACCACAATAGGCTCTCTTCTTTCTGCATGGAATATTTTCCCTACCCTACCCTATCTTTTCTTTTTTTTTTAATAAGATCTTTTTTTTTTTAATTTTTATTTATTTATGATAGGCACACAGTGAGAGAGAGAGAGGCAGAGACACAGGCAGAGGGAGAAGCAGGCTCCATGCACCGGGAGCCCGACGTGGGATTCGATCCCGGATCTCCAGGATCGCGCCCTGGGCCAAAGGCAGGCGCCAAACCGCTGCGCCACCCAGGGATCCCCTTACCCTATCTTTTCCTAGTTACATCTCATCATCTTTCAGGATGCCTGTGAAACATCACTTCCTTCCAGAGCCTAACTCGATCCCCTTCCCTATGCAGGTTAGAGGCTGTGGCTGTGCATTCTATAGAACCTCATATGTCTCTAATCATTGCACTTCTGTATAGTTTCCTTTGCTCTTTTGTTTCTATCCTTGGACTCCAAGTGCTAAGAGCATAGGGCTCCATCTGTTTCAATCACCTCTATGAATGGCTGGTGAGTATAAGAGAATGACCTCACAGCATGTTCTAGTGTTGTGTTGCACTGCTGTTTTAGATTCAAAGAGACTCTGGAGATAGCTTAAGCTCAGGCCTTTTTTCTCCCATTCTTTTTAAATAAGAAAACAAGTGTTATCAAGATATAATTCATATACCATAAGATTTATTTTTTAAAATGTGTCCAATTCAGTCATTAGTATATTCACAAGGCTGTGCAATCATCACTACTACCTAATTCCAAAATATTTTTATCACCCCCAAAAGAAATCTGGTGCCCATTAACAGTTGCTCCCCATCTCCTCCTCTCCCCAGGCCCAAACAACTGCTAATCTACTTTCTGCCTCTATGGATCTGCGTCTTCTGAACATTTCATATAAAGAGAATCGCATAATAGGTGGACTTTTGTGTCTGGCTTCTTCAATTTCTCATAATGTTTTTAAGGTTCATATATGTAGCTTACATCAGTATTTCATTCTTTTTATTACTGAATAATATTTCATCATGGGGCTATATCACAATTTTATTTATCCATTCGTCAGACAATGACTGGACATTTGGGTTGTTTCCAACTTCTGGTTATTTTGAAAAATACTGCTATGAGAATTCATAAATAACACAGGAGCTGTGGTCATGGTATGTGAATATTCAGAAAGCTAGAAAACATGGAGCCAGGTGCTTTGGCTGCCCCCTTCAGATGCTTTGGCAGGTCAGTATGGGAACACTTTACAATCTGAGAGGAGTTTTTGCTGGCCAGTTGATTCTTTTCAGTACTCATCTGCCATGCCCAGTCACTCAGCTCATGATATCTCATCATACTTCATAATAAGAACTGCTCTTCTCATTCCTGTCAACTAGACCTGTGGGAAAAGTACCTCACTGTGCTGCTGTCTTTCGTGCTTAATGCAAAGGCAGCAGCAGGAATGGAGGCAACACAACCCTTCTGTGGCTCCGCTATAATTACTTTGGCCTGGGGAATTCCTTTAGCCTCAAGGATCAATAATTCAGTCTCTGAAGCCAGAGGACTGACCTGCTAAATGATATTCCTTACCCCAGGTCCCTGGGTTTCCCTGATCTCTGAGCAGCCAGAGTGATGGCATATATTAATTCTGTTTGATGTATGTTTCTTCAATAGTCAGCTGATTGGAATTCCTGATAAAAACACCAAATGTACCTGCTAGGAGACTTTCAAAGCAGATTAACTTGGGTGTCCTATTTACTATGAGACCTGCACACAATGAGGGGTTTTGCAAATCTGCCCTGATTGCCCCTTACTGTGCCTTTTACAGCTCAGCAGGAGCATTTCAGGACATATTGGGCCAGAGGGGCCTTCTTTCCAGTGCCTCTTGGGACTTGTTACAAGTACAGGCTAAGCAATTTCAGCAGCTCTGCTGTGGGGTTTGAATTAATTAGCCAAGGTGAAGGTGCATTGAAACTGTGGGGAAGGGACGTCTGGGTGGCTCAGCGGTTGAGCATCTGCCTTTGGCTCAGGGCGTGATCCTGGAGTCCTGAGATAGAGTCCCACATTGGGCTTCCTGCAGGGAGCCTGCTTCTCCCTCTGCCTGTGTCTCTGCCTCTCTCTCTGTGTGTCTCTCATGAATAAATAAATAAAATCCTAAAAAAAAGAAACTGTGGGGAAAATGGGGGGTAAGGAGAGTATTGCAGAAAGAATATGGGAGCCCAGAAATGGGACATGTTGATAGTGACTGTAGGTGGTTGGGTTGCCACTTTGTAAAATATTTCCTCATCTGAAAAGTAGGGAATTAATTGGAACTCTCAATCTCTAAATCTGTGCTTATTGCCATTGAGTAGCCTCAAGATTAAAAGAAATAATAATAATAATAATAATAATAATAATAATAAGTGGTCTAAAAACTCAAGATTTTTAGCTGAAGTGGGAGAAGGAGAGGAAGGAGGCATCCCTCCCTCCCTCCCTCCCTCCCCTCCTTCCTTCCTTCCTCTTCCTCACTTCCTACCTTGCTTCCTTCAGCTTTCTTCTCTCCTTCATTCCTTCCTTCCTCCCTTCCTTCCTTCCTCCCTCCCTCCTCCCCTCCTTCCTTTGTGGCCACGTGTGATTGAACGATTAGTCAGGAACCAGCAGAAACAACTGATGTCTCTTGAATGTCTTGAAAAATCTAGGGTCCATGACATTTTCAGAGGAGCATATAGAAAGTTTGGGGAAATGTGCTCAGAGATGCCTAATGGAGATAAAGGAGGCATATCTGACAGTGTTTTTGAAGAAATAAAGACAATAATAAAATCTCAATCAAATGTGATATCCCCCTCAGCTTCAGAGAACTGAATTATGGTATTTTACTTATTGGACTTATTGGACTCTTAGGTGACTTAATCCTTTTTAAATTTAAATCCACAAGTATTTTTTGGTATGCATTGTATTTACACATTAGCATTTCTACTTTGTTCTCAGCATAAAAATTCAGATAGTATCTTGGTTGAAAGAGAGAGAGAGAGAGAGAAGGAGAGGGAAAATAAAATTTATTTGCTCTATGTAGGCAACCAAACTGCTACGATCATCTAAAACATATTTGAAGATATCAGCTTCAAATTGGGGTACTGCCTGTGTCTGTGACAACACACTCATGCATCTCAAACACATCCTGGATGGGCCTGAATCCTCTAATTTTTTTGCATCGCATGTTAGCCTTTTGAATTTATGGCATGAATTGTGGTGGACAGAGGACCCTGGATGAAGGGGGACAGAAGAAAGAAAACATGTACATGTGTGAGAGAGTTTTCCTAAGACTCAGGATGGAGGCCTATTGGATATGGGGTTACTTCTTTTCCTCCATTTATCTAAATTCAGCTCAGCCAGTTCATATCTGCATCCAGGACTCAAAAGGGGCTTGGGAAACACCATTTTTGATACTGCTGGGGAAGACATTTTTGGATTAAAGTATTGGATTTGGTCATCTTGGTGAATTTAAAGAACCTTTTTAGAACTCTCAAGGCTGTCCTTTGACTATCCTTTGTGCTCTATCGATTATTCTGATATTCTGGCAAGTTGTTTATAATGACCTAAAAAAAAAAAAAATGGTGACCCAGTCTCCATGTGCTATGTAGAAGGGACTTCTGCAAGGTCTTTTGTATTCCACCTGTGAGAAGGCTAGCTCCTCAGCAGGGCTGTTCTGCAAGGTGGTGGAAGACTCTGAGGTCCACACTGTGGACTGCTTTTTCTCAGCAGCGGGCACAGGTGGCAGAACTGAAAGCTCTTCGAGGGTGAGCCCAAATGCTTACTCTGGCTGCTGGGGCACCAGGAACTGCTTTCATCAGAGAAGAGAGAGGAGAGCAACAAGAGTGTTTAACAGAGGTGAGAGAAACTTTTCTACCATGCTACTGCCTAAACAGATGGTATGACAGTGAGTTTTTCCAAAGTCCTTCAAAATGCACTTTCTGAACTGAACTATGTGCTTTGATTTCTGCAGGCAACAAAAGCACTCTGTCCTCCTCCTAAAATCCTTATTAGATTAGCCCCTTTCAGCCAAAGAGTACCTCTCATTAAAAATGCTCATCCACCTTGGGAAGGGGATACTTCCAAATGTTAGAGTGCTGGGATTATGGATGTTTTTGCTCTCTTTTGTAAACCTTACATACTTTTGGTATATTACTTTAAAATAGAAATCACTATGTAAAAAAACTTCAGTTTTCACAAAGCTCATTAAGGCTAAACAGGCTCATCATCACCAAATGATAATTTAAAAACACTGGTGATTAAATTGTAAATGAAGCAGAAACACATAGATTAATTTTTCCATGGGGACATGATTGCAAATTTATATTTTGTTGAAAATAATATATTTGTACACATTAATTTGTTAGAAAAAAAAAGTTTCTTCAAACCATTGCTGAAGGATCTAGAGCCTGGAAAGGAATTCACATAAAAGTGAGGTTTGCGCTTGGGCTTACAATGACATTTCCTGGAAAAGGGGGCAGGAATGCAATAATTTATAAAGCATGAACATGTACATCAAATAATAAACCCTCAATGAAGTAGCACAATCTTTGCATTAAGACACAGGATGTTTTTGTTTTGTTTTGTTTTGTTTAAAGATTTTATTTATTTATTCATGATAGTCACACACAGAGAGAGAGAGAGGCAGAGACACAGGCAGAGGGAGAAGCAGGCTCCATGCACCGGGAGCCCGACGTGGGATTCGATCCGGGGTCTCCAGGATCGCGCCCCGGGCCAAAGGCAGGCGCCAAACCGCAGCGCCACCCAGGGATCCCAAGACACAGGATGTTTTGGTTTTGTTCTCTAGGCATGCATCTAACAAGACTGTAAGCATCTCCAGAGCAGGGACCTGTTCCTTCAACTGCTCTGTGAAGTCACCCTGCACCAAAGATTTTGTGTAGAGTTAGCATGCTGCAGCCTGTAGTGACTAATGGAAGCTGAATTAGGGCACTGAAAACTCTCACGGAACAATTTTAAACAATGTTATTGGAGTAGATTGTAGTAGATGCTGGATACTTGGCGCCCTCAAAGCTAAGAGCCGTGCTGGGGGGCTGATGCAACTGTGGTGGTAAGAGGTTCACTGGTAGCTTTGCTGTGCACACACTCCCCCCCAGAGAACTGTGATCCATATCGTCTCCCACTTCTAGAGAACATGGGCGCCTGGCCTTACCTGCTGCTAAGGCAGAAAAAAAAAAAAAAGGCTCTGTTTGGTTCTTTCTTTGGAACTTAGCACAGAGCTAGCTAGCCGGTTAGTCTCCAGTCTGGTCTATTAGAGAAAGGGCACAAAGCCAAATACAACAGCTTGTGTGCTATCAGAAGGACCCTGTACTAGGTCTGCAGTCCTGGGTGGGCCATACCCTGGTACGTCTGACTTTGGGGTGTACCTGGAGGGTCTGTAATCAGAGGAAAGAGATGGATTGCACCAGATACAGTCTCAACTAGACCTCTTTGGCCCCCCAGGGGATATTTGGTACTATCTGGAGACATTTTGGTTATAATTACTGGGGTGGTGATGCTATTGGCATCTAGTAGGTAGAAGCCAGACATGCTGCTAAACATCCTACAGAGTACAAGACAGACTTCCACCACTAAGATCTGTCTAGTCCGAGATGTCAGTAGTGTCGAGGTTGAGAAATCCTGCTCCAGAATAGTATAGGCTGGTCATTTGTTAGACATAAGTTTTGATCCTTTGTAGCAGAGCTATGAGCTGGGTGATGGTTAAGCTCCTTTTTAGCTTTTTAAATTTCTTTTCCTTTTTAAATTTTTTTCCTTAAACGATGGGCAGAGAGGGATGCCTGGGTGGCTTAGCAGTTGAGCATCTGCTTTTGGCTCAGGGTGTGTTCTCGGTCCTGGGATGGAATCCCACATCAGGCTCCATTCGAGGAGCCTGCTTCTCCCTCTGTCTGTGTCTCTGCTTCTTTCTGTGTGTCTCGAATGAATGAATGAATGAATGAATGAATGAATGAATAAATGAATAAATAAATAAATAAATAAATAAATAAATAAATAAATAAATAAAATATTTTTTAAAATGGGTAGAGAGTTGGGAAGGCAGGTAGAAAATTAAGGTTGTTTAGTGTGAGAAATTGAAAAGTGAATCATTTGCCATCAGGCTTAGAATTTTTTTTTTACATATGTTTTTTTCTCCTTTGGAGAAAAATTTTTATTTTTATTTTTATTCTCCTTTGGAGACTAAAGAAATGGTAAAATTTGTGTTTGATCTGAAAAGGTGTTTGTGCATCATAAGAAATTAGTCTCAGTTTGCAGAAGAAAGTTGTACAATCATTTTTCATGGAAACCTTTAATGAAGTGAAGGGATAGTTATCTCTCTGGGATGAGGAGAATAGCCTTGAACCCAGGGCAGAGTCTCTTTGAGTCTTGGCAACCTATGGCTCTTTTATCCTATCCTTTCCTTATTCCACAGGGTAAACAATTTCATGATTGCTATTTTTTCCCTTAGCATTCTGTCCTCAATTTTCATCTGCTCACCTCACCTGCTATCCATCTGCGCCTGTTAGTAAACGTAAATGGTTACTGACTTTCCACTTGCTTCTTTCTGCTCAGACCCATTTCCATCTCTCTTCATCCCAGCATCATTGTCTATTGGTTGAGAGCTTTCCGGGGCTAAGGCTCACATCAAATGGTGCCCTGTAATTGTGACCCACCTGGGGTATAAACAAGGAACTCATCACTCTTTTAACCCACGGTGTGATTGATGCCTTGGCTTGGGAAATTTTGCAAGTCACATTAGCGTTGAATTTTTCTGCCTTATTGGATATCAATTCTGTATCTAATTTGCTGACCAATATCATTATCCTTAGATCTTTCTTGATGTTCCTCCAAATCTCTCCTATCTGCCAAAGTTCTGTGATTGCGATGATTGTTTCCTGTGGAAAGTATTTTCTGGATGGATTTGATTTTTGTGGTCTTTGCCCCATGTTTGTTACAGAGGAGGAAGAAAATGATTCAGTCTAATTTTTTTCTGCAAAGTTTTAATGAAAAAGACAGGAGAATTAGGATGTTTTTCTCTTTCCTCCCTATCCTCTCTTCAATCTTATGTCTTCCACTTCCACTTTGACTTCTCAGGGTTTATTTCCAAACATCCTGGGCAGAGTACTTGTGTCCCTATGTAAACTAATTATTTTCATTCAGAGAAAAATTCCATTTTATGACCAAACACTGTATACTCTTCCCCAAGCCAATGATCTTACAACATTTTTGCTTGGCAATAGTTAGAGAATGGGGATGCTTTTGTCCTAGCTTGCCCCTCAGAGCACATGTCTTCCCATTGGCAGCTCATTTGCATAATCTTTCCTGATGGAATTTTGTCTTTCAATCCTACTAGTTAAGAGTGCAGGCTTTAAACTGTGGAAGGAGCCTCAGTGTCCATCAAAAGATGAATGCATAAAGAAGATGTGGTCCATGTATACAATGGAATATTACTCAGCCGTTAGAAACGACAAATACCCACCATTTGCTTCTAGGTGGATAGACCTGGAGGGTATTATGCTGAGTGAAATAAGTCAATCGGAAAAGGACAAACATAATATGGTCTCATTCATTTGGGGAATATAAAAATTGGTGAAAGGGAATAAAGGGAAAGGAGAGAAAATGAGTGAAAATATCAGCGAGGGTGACAAAACATGAGAGACACCTAACTCTGGGAAATGAACAAGGGGTAGTGGAAGGGGAGGTGGGCGGGGGTTTGGGGTGACCGGGTGATGGGCACTGAGGGGGTCACTTGGCAGGATGAGCACTGGGTGTTATGCTATATGTTGGCAAATTGAACTCCAATAAAAAAATAAATAAATAAAATGGAAAAAAGTAAATAAAAAATAAATAAAAATAAAGAGTGCAGGCTTTGTGGTAAGTCCTGCTGGTTCTAATCTTTGCTCTAGCACTCTGTGACCTTAGGTATGTTACCTACCCTTCCTCTGCATCAGTTTCTTCATCTGTAAAATGAGTCTCATGATGGACATTGACCATAAAGGGTTCTCATGTGGACTAAATGAGATAAATTACTTAATACAGGTCCTAGTGCAAATAATCCCTTGGTAAATGTTGACTATGTGAACTAGTTATCCAATGAGATCTGAAGCAAAGAGAAACACATTGGAAATTGAGATATTCTGAAACATCGAGAATTCCTAGAAATTATTACTATGTTATCTTCTTGTCACCATTTCTCCATTGAACAGGTCCAATTTTGGACTCAGTTGTGATCTTGGATGGATGTCCATCCATGGGTCCTGGGGAAGACCATGGATACCAGTGTGAGGGGCTTGGCCCTGGGAGAAGTATGCCATTCCTGCCCATATTCTGGAACTCTCCTTATCATTGTTTGCTGCCCTCAGTTGTCACCTCTTGCTAAGGGTCACAGCCAGCTTTCTGCCAGTGTGCCATTTTTCTCTCCAAGTCACAGTTGATTTATCAAGTCCATTTTTGTGAACTCTGGTTTCAGATGTGATCTAGAAACTGTCTATTCATTGTGGACCAAGGCAGTTGGTTTTGTCTGGCCTTTTGTATTTTAGGAAAACCAACTGGTGTGGATACCAGTCTTCCTAAGTAGGAAAACAGATGCTCTATTGCCCAGCTTTAGGATGTGGCAGCTGCACAACTTACCAACTTGGAAGCAAGCACCTGAAGTGCTGTCAGCAGTTTCTTAGAAATTACTTGTGGATATGATCTGAGCCTCTAGCTCCTTGCTTACTTCCTAGGCCCCTTTCTTATCTAGATGATTTATAGGACGGAACACTCTAAATAGCATATGTAAGGAAATGTGCATAAGTCAGAACATTTACTATGCTTTTCTTTTAAATTTTAGCTAGATATATGTGTATGAGAGCTTGGTTCTATGTGAGGTCAAGTTCTTGATGCCCTGAGGGGCTGATTTGGTTCACAACGAATGGTGCACTGGTTATCTTTTAACCTTAATAGGGGAATTCTGGTGTATCTGGACCAAAAGAGAAAAATAGGTTGCAGAAGGAGGGTTGAGGGACACTCATGGCCCCTATTGTATCAGGTCAGGAAAAAAAAGCCAAATAAGGATGAAGAATGGAGGGACAAAGATATGGGAAAGGGATCTGCCATGGACACTCCTGTAGACCCTCTTCTGCCACATAGCATCCCAAGCCCTTAGTCTCAACCCAAACTTGCAGATAAACCCAGAACTTCTGCTGGCTGTCAAAATTGTGTATGAGCTAAATAATCTCCAAGGTATTGTCAAATATGATTTGATATTGGCATTTAATTTTCTCCTTAACTCTGGTTCCCTGTTCTTCTCCAGAGCAAGTAACTCTTAGCAAAGTTGAGACCAGTTCGGCTTCAGCATGTATGGCTCGTAGGCCACCAAGGACCAGAGAAAATGCACTGTGTTGTATGTTCCTGTTGGGACCTGCTGACTCCCACTTCTTTGCTCCACCTAAGGTTTTTTTGTATTCCTTCTTAGGCTAGCAGAAAAATCCAGCTCTGTTTACTTCTGTTCAACTCAGTTCCTTCTTAAATCAAGAAATTCTTCACTGATTGTCAGTGACTGTGGAGGAACCTGGGCTTTTGAGATGGAAAAGAGAGTCTCTGCCCTCAGAAAGCTCTAAGTAGAGGAGAGAATAAAAATCAAACATCTGGCTTAGTGTGATATGTGCCGGAACAGAGGGCGCGGGGGAGCCAAGGGAAGACAGAGGAGAGCTGCCTGCCTGCTGGTGTGAGGTGGGGTGGGCGGGGCAGGACGAAAGGGGGACCAAGAAGGCTTCTCAGAGGAGGTGAAAAGCTGAAACACAAGTAGGAGTTACTCTGGCAGACATCCCGGGAAGAGGGAAGAGCATGTGTGAAGGCCGGAAGTGTGAGACCCTGGTACTTTTGCAGAGCTGCTGATAACTCTGTATGGGTGCAGTGTGGGGTTGGGGTAGGGAGTCTGGCAGAGAGAGGAGGGTAGTGGTAGGGGATGAGGTGGGAGAGGCAGGCACCACTCGAATCTTGAAGGACCTCATGGGCCAGGAAGGTTATAAGATGCAAGTGATAGGGGGTTGTTTATAATTTTGCAACACTTCTTGTGGCCATGATGTAAAGGAAGGATTGGAAGCTGGGAGAAAAAACAGATCTGTTGAGAACCTTCACTCTAAAGGTGGTTGGAGTTACTTAGCAAGGTGAGCCAGGGGCCCCCATTTTGCACAGGGAGCATGAGCACACTTTGCTGTGTCAAAGACAGTTAACAGTGGTGTGGGATGCCAAGCCAAGCTTGCTCAATGCCCTTGGTTGGGAGCTAGCTCTTCCTATACTCTTTCTCTAGCATGGATCTTTGGAAGGGTTAACAGAATAAAAAAGGAAACAGCTTCAGCTATGGGGTATGTGAAAAGATCTTGTGAAAGAAAGCAGCCAGAAAATCTCAGGCAGAGAGCGGAGGAAGGGAAAATATGCAGAGTAACAATGGATTTTAACAGAAATGTGAGCCCTTGTCAGAGGGGATGTGTCTGACTCACTCTTCAATAAGGAGCTGAGTGGAGGGGAGCGTGGTGGCTGCCTGCTGACAAGAAGGGGACAGGGGATCTCAATAATCTGCATTTCATTCATGCACTTTGTGTTTGGACCTCTAGTCAATGTTAAGGATGGTAAAAAGAATCTAACCACAGAAGAGAGTGGATATTGATGGTAATACCATCAGCAGTGATTCAAGTGGAAGTTTGCTTATAATACAAAGTCAAGGCTATGAAATAAAATCTTTGATGATATTGTCTTGGGATACAAAGAGTGCCAGAATTTGCTACTGAGGGCTGACGTTTATTAAGCCCTTAGAATGTGACAGGCACAGTTCTAAGAGTCTTGCATGTCACTCACTCAAGCCTTCTGGCAGCCTCAGGAGCTAGGTCTTATTATTAGCATCCCCATTTTACAGATGAAGAAACCAAGACACAGAGTTTATCTAAATGACTCAAAGTTGCACAGCTCATGAAGTGAAGAGCTAGGACTGCAGCCATCCTACTAAGCCTTCTCTAAGAGTGGCCTAGTTAAGTGAGGTAAACCAGTTAGATGATATGGAAATGGATGTACATGCTGGTCAGAGCTGTTCACAGGCAGCACTGGAAAATTCCAAGTACATTTGGGAGAACAGAGTCATTGGAAAAAGCCAAAGACATCCCAACGCAAATCAAATGGCATGGTGCAACCTTGCTGGAGGCAGGGAGACTGAGCATCCCCATCCAGGAGGGGCTGGGAGGAGAGGCAGAGGTATCTTCTGGGGAGACGACTCTCTGAGGAGAGCATGTGTCAGCAGGGCAGTGGACACAAAGCAAGGAGCATCGAAAGAGCCCTGCCATGTGGTCTTCCAAAAGTCCCATGTTCAGGACTGTGCTCTGGCAACTGAAAGCTGACTCTGCAGGACCAGTTCAGCCCTGGCCTAGGAGAATTGGGGCAAGGTTACCTGCTCCTCTCCCTGTCCACATTTGACCTCACTTATCCATCTTAGAACACTTGGATTTTCTGTCCTTATACACCCCTGGGATAGCTGGGAGAAGATACCCCTGTTTCTTTTGTAGGATCAGAATTTTGTGAAATCAGCCACGGTTCCTTTAAATGCTTGAGATGTCGGGTCATTTGTTTGTTCATGGTCTCAGTGACAGTGAGAATTGGATCAAGAAACTACAGCCTCTGCTGGTGCAACTAACTCCCTTACTTTACAGACATAGAAACAGTCTTAGGAAGAGAAGTGCTTGACAGGGACACCCAGCTGGTTGGGGGCAGGGCAGCATTGAGTTCAGTTCCCCTGACTTCTGTTCTGTACCCCTTGACGAGCTAGTTTTATTCAAGTTCCACTTCAGCAAAGTGTTCAGTTCAGATAACCAATGAAGTGGTTAGTTAGCCACTCAGAACCAGTGAGTTCCTGTGCTAAGAAGTCACTTTTTGTTTGTTTGTTTGTTTGTTTTTTCTCTGTCCCCTGGTTTTCTTTTTCTCCTTTCTTCTCCCCACTTATCCCACATCTGACTTCTCCCATGATGGCCTCCCTGTCCTCCTATTCCTTATATTCTCTCAGGGTTGTTACTCCTGCTCTTTCTCCCTTCCATGGCTCTCCTCCCTCCCCTCCTCTCTCACCCCTCCCTCCTCATATACAGGGCCGTGCTCCCCTCACACTGGCTCATGGTTTCCCTCTCAACTTAGAGAGAGACTCAGACAGGCTGGCTCCATCCTCTCCCCCTCAGGAGTGCTGAAAAACAGTCCATCTGCTGTGGATCTGGTTATTATTTGAAATTTTGCCTTATGGCGAAAGACAGAGGCCAGGATTCCTACATTTTCTCACTCTTCTCTTTAAACACAGGGAAGTGGATTTTTCTCACCTAATAAGCACATTAATAAAAATTTGGCAGGGAATAGGGAAGCCATATTGACATCCACTTCCAGGGGAAATAGTGTGGTGTTCTTTTTTTTTTTTTTTTTTTTTTTCAGATGGGCACATAATGAATTTTTGATGATGGAAGTGATGTGGGCTAGTCATGGCTTAAACACTAGCTTACTGAATAGCCATGGGCATCAGTCAGTTTTCCTTCTTGGAATTATTTTGCCATGTTGGATTGTAGCGATGTGGCCAGTAGAATGACTAAGGATGGAGCAGTGAGTTAATAACCTTGGAGCGAGATTTGGAGGGTGCAGGAGGCTCAGGGCTAGAACCCTGACTCTCAGGTCAGAGTGGCCTGGTGTGGGAGTGGGGAGGCAGTGAACTTCAGAGCATTGAGAGGAGGAGGGGCCATCTGCCAACTCCACTCAAGAATTCACTCGTCACTAATGGCTGCAGAGTGCAATTCCACTAGCAAGGACTTCTCAGTGGGAGCTTCTCATCCCATGTTGACACCTCAGGGGCAACTAAATGCAGTTCAAGTATTGTCATTCCTTGTCAGCCCCACCCTGTGCAGACTTGATTTTGTTCAGGATGTTTTCTCTCTCCAGGAGCTTCCTCAAACAGACTCCATGAATTTCTAGTTCTCTGTCACCACTCACATACCTACTCACCTCTACTGTTTGAGTCTGCTTTTCTGAGCCACTGGCCCTCTTTTACTAGGGTGACTTATAGGGTTGGCCTTCTGAAGTCCAGTTTTCTCCCCATCCCATATAGTGTGTCTCCATGTAGGCCAGAGATGAAGGGAACTCCATTTTATTTCACTTTAGTTACAGGGCCTCCTCCCAGATTTCATGCCCCTGCTGCTCCCCTCCTTCTGAACCATGGACTAGTGTATAGCCAGGACTCAGAAGACTAAAATGCTGGTGAGACCTTGGACAAGTGTCTTCATGGCAACTATAAAAGGAGGCTATTAAGACCAGCCCTTCCTACTTCACGGCAAAGCTCTATTTTGAAAAGGAATTGTGAGAAGTATGGAATGCTATGAAGGTAATATCATATTGGACTTTTAGCTGTTCGAGTTAGTGTTTTTAAAGTTGGGATGATGAATGATGTTATACATTCACCCTACTCAAGAGCCACAGCCCATATTAATATTGACTAGTATTAGCAATGTTGTTGGGTGCCATGGAATCAAATTCTCTTTTCCACAAGGATTGAATCCAAAATATAGACCTCATTATCCCTCTCCTTCTAACTTCCTGGGATAGTCTGCCTGTATTATAGGACTGAATGATTTGGGAATTTTTTGGGAGATATGTAAAGACATCCTTACTTTCTTGAAGGAGAAGCCAGGGGGTTATAGAGAAAAGTGACACTTCCTTCCAAATCTCTGCCCTTCCTGAACAAAATCTTCACCTATGGTGCAACTACCTTCCTAGTAGGCATTTAGATATGAGTAAAAGGATTGGTGTTGTCATTGTAACATTTGGTGCCAGGAGCAAGAAATGCCAAACATTATGCTCTACTGCATCCAATCTGCACTGTAAAAAACTGTTCCACCCAAAATGCTGAGAAGCACAGGTAGGAAGTCATGCAGCTGCAGCGAAATGGACAGAAGTCCAGTCTGAGGCCAAGATTCCAACGCCCTCCTTTTACAGAGGACTGAAAAGGGAAAGTGGTTTGCTTGAGGTCATGCATCTAGCCAGTGGCAAAGTTGGGACAAGAGCCCAGCTCTGGAGCTCACAGCCCAGTGAGCTTTCTACAGTGTTAGTGCAGCAGAGGGAATGGAGAGGGCTGCAAGAAAGGCCTTCACCGAGCATAGCCTGCAGACAGGCCCTGAGTGGCAGGGCCACTTGGTCATGGACTGTATCTGTAATTCTGGAATTGAGCCAGCATGCCACCCCCAGGTTCATCACTGCCCTGGGCTGGTTGGGGACTGTTGCTTTCCTTTAGAGCAATAGGTTTGCTTATTTTGTTTAGCTTTTCCTTCTCCCTCTAGGAAACGCCCCCACCCCCCACTCCCAAACAGCCCCTATGTTGAAAGCAACATTAGTTAGCTTAATGAAATGTAGCAACTTCCCTGGGGATAGAAGTAGGAGCTTTTTTGATGAATGCCCCATGTTGTATACACTAGTAGAAGGAAGGGGGAGAGGCTCTGGGTGGGTAGAGAGCAGGAGGTCATAGGTTTATTATTAGCTCTGTTGCTATGTGATGCTGGGCAAGCCATTGAGGCTTCTTGTTCTCGGCTCAATCAGCTCTTGGTGTTTGGCCACCTGTACCCCACCTTGGGCATTGCCAGTGGGTGAATCTTCAATGTGAAGCTTCAGTGCTGGAGCTGGGTCATGTGGGGGGTGGGAACCTTATGGAATCTGTATGCATCAGTCAGTGTCCACACAGGAAACAGATACCACATTCAAATGAGGTAACTGAAGATATTTCAATAAAAGAATCGTCCTCTATGGAGGCAATCAAGTGAAGTGATTCACTTCAATGAGTGAAGGGTACTTGGTGGTCTCAGACCTCCTCCTTTTCCCCTATATAGACTGTCTTATCCCTTCTGGAGGAGAGTCTCAGGGCTGCTGGGTAGCTTCCTTCTCCTTCTCTAAATTTACTCTTTATGCATTTACACCTGCTCTGTAACCTCAACTTGGTAAGAAATACATTGTCTGGGCAAGAGAGTGAGCTGCGTGCTCACCCATTGCTGGGTCATTTGTTGCTTGGCCATATTCTTCCTCTGAGGCCACAGCTCCTATAAGCTGGTCCTCTACACACAGTTGACCCTCTGCGTCCTAGGAATTCCCCTCCCCTTTGTCCTGTTAGCGTGAAACATCCGTACTCACAGTGAGAAAGGCCGGCAATGACCTGGGTGTTCAGCAGCAAGATTCCTAGCTGCCCGTGGAGATGGCAGAAAAGGCTTCTGGGAAGCAGAGACACTTGAGTTCAGTCTTGACCATGGATGAATGGACAAGATTAGTACCAACACTATAAGCAGAAGGAATAGCACATGCAGAAGCACCACTGAAAATGAAAGTAATGAAGCATATTCAAGAACTGCAAGTCCTTTTTTGATTGCAAACAGTAGAAACCAAACTCAAAGTAGTTTTCCCAAGAGAAAAAACAAATGTGTTGCTTCTAAGAACTAAAAAGTCCAGGGGCTGCAGGTATGGTCTGGCTTCAGGTATAGCAAAGGTAATCCTCAGGCCTCTGACTTTCCTCTGCCCATCTCAGCTCTGCCTGCATTAGCTTAATTCCTAGGCAGGCTTTCTCCACTGTGGGAGGTGGGGTGGTAGAGGTGAGGAGGTGGAGGAGGAAGGGAAACAGTTCCCATGGCAGTAGGCTCCTGTGTTTCTTTTAATATGCAAACCTAGAGAGAGTGAGGCACTTCTCTTCCAGCCTCCAGAAAGCAAATGTGAAAAGTTAGCCCTGTTAGGGCCAGGGATCCTCCCAGCTGGGACAAGAAGGAGTAACTAGGACAAAGTGTGAGACGAGGCCTATCCTTGGGTAAGTTGAAGGCACGAATCTGTACACTTAGACCACACAGAGAAGGTTCACACAGGAAAGAGGACCCTTATTACCAAAGAAGAGGGAAAGGCAGAGCATTCTGAGAAGACCAAAACTAGAGCTCCCACAGTTCATTTCACTGCATATAACTGGAGAGCAAGATGCATGTGTAGGGGTATTAGGGGATGAAACTGAACAGGTAATGGGATCCAGGTAATGGCAACTTCCCTATGAGCAATGGGGAGCCCCTGAAGCATTCTAAACCGGGAAAGATTTAGTCAGACTTGTATTTTTGAGGCATAATTTGAAAAGCAATGCTGCTCTCCACTAAAATAGTAATGATAATAATAATTAAATTATATTAAATTTAAAAATGAACCGTATTTTCTTCCTAAAGCCAAAAAGAAATGCATTTGGAATCATTTGTTGTTTAGATCTCCCTGTTTTGCTGTCTTCCCACACATCCACTCTGGAGTCTGGCTGCATCATCTGAGGACCAAGCATGATCTGAGAGTGTGGCTTTTCAGACACATTAGACTTCTACTTGTGAAGGGGCCTGATCCTGATCTAGGAGGCTGGCTGTCTGACAGGCAGCCTCCCAGAACTGCTGCCTTCATCCCCACCATGGGCCTGTGAGTCACAGCAGGGTCCTGTGACATGTAGAGCAGTCACTAAGCCACACACTCCACTCCCCACCGTAGCAGACAATTGCTACTCACACTGTCTAGTTGTACAACCATGTTTCATTTGTCAAGACCCACCTGTCTCCGTACAGAATAGGGACTGTCAGTCAGTTGGGGGTGGACATTTATCAGTTTGAAGGAAGCTGAGACATTTTGGTAAGAGTGACTATTGGAATATCAGTAGCAGAGGATTCGAGAACGTGATGAGAGAGAGGAACGTGGGCTCTGGAATTGAACTCTATGTGTTCCACTGCAGTTACTGGCTCTTATTGGCATGCTGTTTCAGGCAGGTGACTTTAACTTGTTCATCTGTGAACTATGAGATCCAAGTACCCACTTCAATTGTGTGCAGGTAAAATGGGATGGTGATGGCAAAGTACTCAGCACAGGACCTGGTTAATAAGTGTTAACTGTCATCAGTGTCACATTTCCCTGGCCTTTTGATTTAGAGGAGTCCCTGTTTGTGATGAGACCTCTCCATATTGCTTGATGCTGTTTTCCTCAGTGCTGGACAGTTGGTGGGTGGTTAGATCAGGCAGGACAAGCCTGGGCAGAGGAAGCAAGAAGCTTTGGCCTCTAGGGCCTTGGCCTCTAGGGAGACACATCTTCTGTCTTTCGCAGAAAGGACTTCCTCTGCACCACACAGTTCCTGCCCTTCTGGAAGGCAAAGAGGTCATTACAGAGCTAGAAGGGACATGTGATTGGTTTAGTTGTAGAACTAAAGTATTGCAGAAATACTTGGTGTGCAAATATTTTCACAGTTTCCTTATTTATTAACTCAGACTATACATTGGAAACCTCAACATTTTCATATATGGCCTCTTCTAGGGTCATCTGCATTGAAAATGGATGGCTTATTTATCCAATAGTGGGTTTTAAGGACTTTTTTTTCTCAATTCCATTGTTGTGACCTTCATTCTAGTGTATAAATGGTCATTCCATCCTAGTTTGGGCCAATGGAGAAATAAGACTGCATGGTTGTAAAAAGTGGGGATTAAAAGATGAGCATTTTCTTAGTGATAAAGCAGACGTGGAGAGTAAGACTTGTGGTCACGACAGTGCTCCCTAATAGTTTCAGCCCTGAATTAATCTTGCCATGTGGTCACAAGCAGAGTTGCACACACCCAGCCTCTCCTGTGAGGTCAGGCCTCTGGCCCCATCGATGGAGGGCAGGGGAGGAGAGGCACCTATGCTCTCATCTTATACCAGCATGTCTGTAACCAAACCTATTGCCCTCTAGGGTTCCAAGCTCAGCAAGTGGCACCACTGAGCCACCTTGGGCACTTAGGAAGAAGCCCTCAAGACCCCCACCCTACCCCCAAACCTCTTTTCCTTCCCACCTTCCATCCGATATGACAAGAATTTATGGTGAACATATCCCTAAAAAATGCATCTTTCTCATTCTTAACCATACCTCAGCCCCACCGCCACCTTCACTTGATCCAAGCCATGCTCACTTCTTGTTTAGACAACCTAGATATCTTCCCAGCATCTCTCTTTGGTTTCCCTCTCACAACACAGCAGCCAGAGTGATGGCCAACCATAAATCAGACCATGTTACTCCTCTGCTCCAAAACTCCTCATAGTTTTCCATTAGAAGGAAAATGTAAGCTCTTTAATTTCACTTCTAAAGCTCCTCATGACAGCCCCTGCCAGCTTCTCTGACCTTACCTCCACCTCCGACCCAAACACACTGCTTCAGCCACTGAGCCCTTCTTGAGATTCCTTGAGAACTCCAAGCTCAGGATCTTTGCACTTGGTATTTCCTCTTTGATCCATTCTTCCTCTGATCTTTGCTCATCATTTAATTCAGGTCACTGCTCAGCTTTGTCTCTCAGAGAGGCCACACCTGATTGCTTTGTCTAAAATAGCTACCCTCTCTATTATTCTCTTTTCCTTTGTCTCACTTATTTAAGATCACTTATTAGTACTTGACATTATATTATGCAATTTTTATTTACTAAAAATAAATAAAATTTTAATTCCAGTTAATTAACATATAGCTAACTAATACTGTGTAGTATTAGTTTCAGATGTAAAATTTAGTGACTCAACACTTTCATACATCATCCAGTGCCCATCACTACAAGTACCCTCCAGGATCCCCATCACCTATTTCACCCATCCCCTACATACCTCCCCTCCAATAACCCTCAGTTTGTTCTCTGTAGTCAAGAGTCTCTTATGATTCTCCTCCTTCTCTCTTCTCCTGTTTATCTGTTCTATTTCTTAAATTCCACATATGAGTGAAATCATATGGTATTTGCCTTTCTCTAACTTATTTCACTTAGCATAATATACTCCAGTTCCATCTACGTCATTGCAAATGGCAAGATTTCCCTCTTTTTGATGGCTGAGTAATAGTCCATTGTATATACGTATTTTAAATGCTTCTTTAGAACCCTGTTTTACTGTAATACTGTTTTCCTAGTGCTTAGCACAAGGCCTAACTTGGAGTTGGAGCTCAGCAGATGTGTACTGAGTAAACTTATCTTATAGCCAGGCAAAGCAGATGAGAAGGCATTCTGGGTTGGGAGTGTTAAGTGACTTCCCCAGTATGACATGACCCAAAGTAGCCAAGCAGAATTTGGACCAAGGTAGTTTGACTCAAAACGTCTTTGCTCCCACCCCCACCCCCCTGCTCACATCTACTGCCTCTCCCTGGGGAGCAGAGGCCATCAGGGTACTATTATGAAGATCAGTGGGGTGAGCGCTATTTAGCCCTTTGGGCAGCCCCTATGTGGTCCAGGGCTGTATTGGGCACCTACTTTGGGCTGGCACTGTGCTAGTTCCTGGAGATAGAGTGTTGAAGGTGACAATCTGTGCCCTTAAGAAAGTTAGTGTGGTGGGGGAAACAGAAGAGTGAAACACAGCAATTTTACTGCAGTGTAGTAAGTACTATGATGTCATGAGCCCAGGAGGCAATAGCACATGGGAAGGATTTAGTCTTTCTTTATCTAGTCTTGGGAGGATTTCAGAAGAGGGGATCTACCTGGAGTCCTGAAAGATGAGTGGAACTCAGCCATTTGAAGGAGAGGAGAGTGAGTGCCATCTGCCTCAAGAATCGCATGCCGTTCTCAGCCTTTGGACTGGATTGTTGAGTGAAGGAATGGGGACAGATAAGTTTGGAGAGAAAGAGTAGAGACCATATCCTGAAGGGCATTGAGTGATGAGTGAGAAAGCTGAGATCATGTCCTGCAGGCAATGGGAAATGAGTGTCTTGAAGAAACTAGGCAGTGTTGGCAGATATGCCTGTGAGACAGATCATTCTAGTTTTAGTGTGGACAGCAAACTTAAGAGAGAGCCAGAAAAGAAGCAAGATGATAAATCATGAGACCACTTCAGTGTTTGGGGCCTGAACTAAAAGGTAGATCTGGGGATGGAGAAATAGTAGAGATTTAAAAAATATGACAGAGATAAAATTATCAGCTACCATCTTAAATAACTCTACACTTGACAATTTCCAGGCAAGAGACACTAGGAACAGTATAAAGAAAATACGGACACAAGGCTATGTATCCTCACTAGAGGAGGATGCAAGCCCATCCCAGGTACTTCATAGGTGTTATGCTTTCACCTCCCCTGTGAGTTGGTCCTCTGAGGAAGAGCTGGCCAGTTGTAGCCATGGTGTTATGGTTGCAATGCTACAGCCTCTTGCTGAAGCAAAGCTGTTCTGCAGCTGTTGTTCTTCCCCCATCTGGCTCTCCCTGTGACTTGGAAGAACTCAAAAGTGCTGGTTCTTTCCACAAACCTGCCCTCCATCACTTCTCTTCTGTTCTCATGCCACTGGCATTCAAGAACCCCATGACCCATCCCATTTGACTGCTCCACCAGATACTGACTGTTCCACCTTAACTTTATAAAATTTCTATTGATGCTTTCAGGAATCCCAGGAAATGCAGGCTTTTGAACTTAGACAGGCGAGAGAATCTCTAGGGACTCCAGGAACACAATGAAAAAGAAGTAAAAGAAAATGAATTACAGCGGCTCCTCAGATCTTTTTTTTTTTTTTTTTTTTTTTTTGGTTGCAGCACCCTCTTGGTAAGATCTGAACAGGACTTGGACTATCCACTAGCAAGGTGTGGATGAACTAACTAATGATGACAAAGCCCTTAGAAATTAAGGTCTTAACTATTCACAGGTGTCACAAGCCGATGTTTGTTTTGAGCTTTTGAATTGAACCACTGAAATGCTTTCTTTTTTGAGGGATAGAGTATAAATATAATAATCCAGAACAAAGCAACCAAACATTTTTGATTAATTTATTTGCTTCCTTACCTGAATAAAGTAGACATTTTCCAAGCCTCTGTTATAAAGCATCCATTGGGAGAGTAGTAGGAAATAATGCACACCTCTCCTTCACCCCACCCACAACAGTTGCAAGGAGAGTATCTCCCCCCTTTTCCCACGATTTCCTCATTGCTTAAGGAAAATCAAATTAAATACTTATTGTTAGTCATTTATTTTGAGAAAAAAAATCTCATTTTCCATTCTGTAAAAGCAACCTTGTTTTCATAGCACTTCTTGTAGAAGAGACAATATATACATAGTAGTTAAAGACATGAGTTTGAGTCCTGGCTCTTTTGACTAAGCTTCTAACAATTACCTGTTCTCTGTGCCTCAGTTACCAACCTACGGTAAGGAAATTTTAAGAGTCTTTACTCAGAGTGTTGTAAAGATGGAATGAAATAATGTGCATAAAGCTTCCTGCGTGGTACATAGTGAAGGCTTAAAATGTAATTGGTAATGATACTCATTGTGGTAGCATTAGTAATGATAATAAAATATAATAAAGAACTCAGAGCTCTTTATTTGGAGGTTAAGGCATAAGTGGTTAGGTTCATTTTAGAGCTTAGGATATCAAGACTCTTGGCCACAAGTCAGAGATGATTCTTAGAGTAAGAAACAGATCCTGAAAAGGGATCACTTCCCCTTTCAGCTCTGTGGACCCCCATCCTCTTGTCCTGGGGTCATTCATACCACCAAGGCATTGAGGAAAGGTCTGTACATTTCTCCCTGGTAAGGAGAGGCAGAAGACTTGGCCACTCTCTAAACGGCAATCCAAAAAGAACTCTAATGAGGCTGCAGCAAATCAAGAATGTATCAATAGCTCCTTGAGATAGGTGGCAGTTGGAATCCACATGGAAAAAAATAAGGTTGTGTGTCCTCTCCCCATTAAAGTCTCAGAGTCTGTCCTGGACTGAGCAGTTATAAGAAACTGTTAGCAGCCTTTTGACCAGAGATTCTATGCCTCCTACTTCCAAGGCTTCTGGGGGCACATTTGCCATCACTTTTCTCTTGTTACTGGTTCCCTCTTCAACTACTCAGTGCCTTTCTGATATAACATATATACATTAATATATGTAAATGGCCTGGAAGAAATAAAGACATCCATGAACCAAATCCTAAAGGTTCTGAGATATATGCTGGATCTCTCCACACTCCCTTCAGTAAAATTCTCTTATCAACTGTCTCAGTAAAATTTGATTAAAAAAGAAACACTAAAAAAAAAAAAAAAAAAAGAAAGAAAGAAAGACTATTTTCATATAATGTGAATCCTGGATTGTTTCTAATTAAAGAAAGAACTCAAAAAACACAGTATGAATGAAATGTCCACAGAACTATATTTATTGCTGAATTTAAACAATGTATTTCAAAATAATTCATTGATTACTAAGTGTTTTCATATATGTTTTCTTAATTGACTTTTATAACAATTTTGGAATGAGAAAGGTAAGTGTTATTATGGCAATTTTATATTTTGCAAAATCTATAGAGCCATTTTTCTGAAAGAGTCAACTGTTCTTCAAACTGCGTCTCAGTTTAAAGGTGTATTTCCTCAATCTCAGAGGAGAAAAGAGCTACAAAAGTCTGTTACCTTGTCTATACATGTTCGATCTTCAGTGACCTTTGGTAGGAAGGCAACGGATAGAAAACAGTTCTTCTGGTTTCCTGCAAATGGCTTTTCCATTTAATGACTCTGTAACACCAACCTGATCCATTTGTGCTGCATACTAAATCCACAGTCTCTGCAGGGTCCTCATCAGAGGTGAGAACAGTGACTACCATGTCCCAAAGGAAACCTTGGGGCTGTGGGAATGTTCAGTAGGAACCTTAATAACATCTGTCCCAGCATAATAATCCCAGTTCTGTCCACTCATCCTCACAGTTATCTCCCACAACCTCCTGTGCATTTCATTCCTCTTCCTCAGACATGAGTGGGTGGTCTCCACAGATAGATTTTCAGAGCGAATGACCACTGTAAGCTCTCTGGTCTAAAGCCTTGTTCTTAAACTTTAGTGTGCTTGAGACTCGTGAAGTGAACACACCGCAGACACAGCCCTCTAGACTCTGATTTGGGAGCCCTGGCGGTGAGGCCAGGAGGTACGTTTTGAATCAGCTCCTTTAGGAACTCTGCTGCAGGGATAGTTTGCAAACCAGCTCATGACCGGAGCAATAATTTTAAGTGACTGTAGAGGAAGGCATTGGTTCTGCCATATAGCAGAGCTCAATAAATTCTGTTTGAATAAATGAAGAATGTTGTTCACTTCAGAGTGGATTGATGCTAAGAGACTTGTAAAAAGTGACTCTTCTATCCCTACCAGGCAGAAAAGAGATTAGTTTTTACATGCTTTTGTTTTTTTTTATAATAAATTTATTTTTTATTGGTGTTCAATTTGCCAACATACAGAATAAATACATGCTTTTGAAAAACAATGGGCAGAGGAGTTTTCCTGCAGATCCACTGTCAGGGAAACAGATTTGGTCAATGTAGCATAAATTCTATAAAGCATGAGTTGGTATTTTATCACATGGCCTCAGCTTCCACAAAATAATAGGCCAGGCAACTCACTCCAAAATGGAGAACCAAGATGCAGAAAAACCTGTTGGCCCCTCAGGAATTTTGTTGCACACACTGGAAAGATCACTAGCAATATTGCTATGACTTTTCAGGAAAAGGAGTAGTTGCATTCAGCTGAGGGGGTCTTGGAGGACTTTGCAGAGATGAAAGGTGTGAACTGAGTCTAATTTGGATAGATGGGAACAGCATATTCTGGGGGATGGTCTACGTGGAGAGAAGCATGCCTGGGAGAAAGTAACTGTTCTAACTATAGTGAGGGCAGCCTGGGTGGCTCAGCGGTTTAGTGCCACCTTTGGTCCAGGGCGTGATCCTGGAGGCCCCAGGATCGAGTCCCACATCGGGCTCCCTGCATGGAACCAGCTTCTTCCTTTGCCTGTGTCTCTGCCTCTCTCTCTCTCTTTCTCTGTGTGTGTGTGTGTGTCTCATGAGTAAATAAACAATAATTTTAAAAAAGGAAATTTAACTATTGTGAGTTGACTGGCTAGACTAACAGGAGGGCGAGAGGGGGAAGATGCTAATACAGATATGTTACATATACGTAATTTTATTTAATTCTCATGACAGTTCTACAAGGAAGGTAATAATGGCCCATTGTATGGAAAGAAGATCAGAAGAGTAAATTAAAATAAACAATTCAAAACCACACAGTTTGCACAATGCAGACTTAGGATTTGAATCCAGCTCATGTGAATGCCCAACCTAATGTCAGGGTACGCTCTCGCTTCCCCAATTAAACTGCCAGAGAGCCCTGAATGTCAAGCTTAGGGTTTTGTGTTCAACCTGCAGGCAATACATGCCTTGTAGTCCAGAGGCCAGATTCCATCCAGAAGTCTTTCCAGTTCTCTTTGCATCTTTAGTATTATCTTCTGAAACTACTACCCTGGAGATAACCACCACCATGCCATTTTGACCCATCAGATCCTGTTGGTGGTTTGTTGAATGCAAACAGAGTATCATGGGATAGCAGGTGGAGAGTTTTACAGATTCCTTCTCTAGCTGCTATTGTCTAATTAATATTGTCACCACATGGCCCAGTTATCTTGTCAGGAGCAGGCAAATGTCATCAGTGCATGCTTGGGTGTGTGTGTTTATAAAAGTTGTTGATAAATCAACAGCTTTTCCATGTGAACAAAGCCTGCGTCTCCAGCTGACATCTTAATTCTAGGGTTCAGAAAACACGGGACAAGGAAAATGAAACTTCCTGCTTGCTGCTTGTAAGTAACAGATTAAGAAACTCCTTGACTGTGTGTGTGGCAAGAGTGGCCACAGACATCTCTGGTTATCACTTTTCATCAGGAGCTTTGTCTGGTGAGACAGTTCCCACACAGGGTTAATAGGATAAGGATGG
Source organism: Vulpes vulpes (assembly GCF_048418805.1). Taxonomy (NCBI): domain Eukaryota; kingdom Metazoa; phylum Chordata; class Mammalia; order Carnivora; family Canidae; genus Vulpes; species Vulpes vulpes. The sequence goes on along the minus strand of NC_132787.1, from coordinate 39,331,939 downwards.
CTTGAAGGGGGTTCTCTGTTTCCCCAATAAAACTTGTTCCTTGCTGTATAAATGAGATACCAATTTAGAAAGGATTTTTCTGTTCAGGGATCTCCAAGTTTATCAAGTATTTTTCCACATAATTTAATTCTTGAAATAGTCCTGGAAAGTTTCTATAATCATTCCATCCTTCAGATGAGAAAACTAGGTGCCAGACATGAAATGTCTTGACCAAAAGTTAAACAAATATTAGTCAGTGTGGGTGGGACCACTACAACTTGTATTAGCTGCTCTTATATGTATTCACATGTTTGCTTGTTCATTCATGCCTTCATTTGTTCATTCATTCAACATTTATTGAACACCTGCTATGTCCCTAGCATTGCGTTAGGTTGTGGAAATCTGAAGATAAAAATGAGAGCTATTTTGAGCTCCTTGAATAGAGGCTAATGAAAGAGGGAACAAGTCAATTATTGGTTCATTCTTCGGAATCTAATTGGTGTTATTCCCATTCACATTTAAATACAAATAAAAAAACATTAGTATCTATGAGTTTTTCAGGTAGTCCCTGAAGATATTTTGCTTTCACTTATCCATCTGCACATTTTAAGGTGTTCTATTACCTGCCCTGTTCAATATTTGCCTCAGTTCAATATTAATTACTTCCTGGATGCATATGTTTCCTTTCTCTCGGTTCCTAAAAAGAATATGTTTCAATGTATCTGTGTGTTGAATCTATATAAGATAACTTTTCCACCTGAATCATCTCCATAAAGGTTGTCACCTACTTTCTTTTTCTGAATCTTCTTGGAAAGAAGATTTAATTCCAAATGGCCATAAATGCAATTTCATAGAATAAAACTTGCTTCTCTCCCCATTGTGCACCATTCTGCAATTATTTTTTATTTATTTTTATTATTTTTTTAGAAGGAGGGAACATGGGAGGGGCAGAGGGAGAGGCAGAGAATCTTAAGCAGACTCCACACCCACTGCAGAGCCCAACATGGGGCTTGATCTCAGGACCTTGAGATCATGACCTGAGCCAAAATCAAGAGTTGGACACTTAACATATTGAGCCTCTCAGGTGTCCCTATTTGGTATTTTTCATATCACACACCACACAGTGCCTTGGAGTATAGGTATATGTCTACATGTCCTACCTTCTTTACTAAATTAAATGGTAAGCTCTCTGAATCATGGTGCATTTAGCACTACACTCTTCACAGAACCTAGCACATTCCATGATTTATTTAAGAGTCTCAATAAATATGTATAAATTGAGATCCCATGATGCCAAAGCTCATCTCTCCAAAAGATTCCTTCTCAGAGCACTTTGAGTGTTGCCTCAAGTGTCCCCTACCCTAAGGGGGTGCAATCTTGACATTGAGCCCACCCACCACCACCTGACCTGAACAGTAGCCCATGACCTCTCTTGCTGAGCGTTTCCTTTCTTTGTTCCCATTTTACTTAAACATTGTTGGGTTACTCAGCTTCTCCTACTTGGAGTTAAGTTGGAATCTTTGAGCAGAGCATCAGGATACCTCATAAGAGGCTGCATCTGAGGGTTTGTACCAGCCAAGCTGTGGTTGTTCTGTATCTCCCAGTTACAATTTGTGTGGATATTGTTTCCTCATGAGAACACTTATAAATCTAGTCAGTGTAGAGAAGAGCATGGAGCCCAATAGAAGGGAAAGAGACTCAGAGTAAATGGGATATAAACTTCTCTGTTCAGAATCAGAGACGTGGATGAAATTGAGCATCTATGGTAGGTGCTGCCTGGGGATGAAGGGCGGGAAAGTACTTGATTTCGGGTCAGAATTTTTACTGCTAAAGTCTTGAGGTGCTCTGAAGGTAAAATTACAAACTTACTTAGATCTTCCAAAATGGTTCATTTCAATATACAGGTGTATTGAGTCTCCTCCTTATCTTCCATGAGTATCCAAAGCAGGCAGTAGGTGTCCACTATGGGATGGTACCATTTAACCTACAAAGACCTCCCTATTGGGCAAGGCTGCCACTGAGATTCTTGGAGTTTATGAGGTACCAAGAGTCTACATGCCTCCTAGGCTGCATGACATGCAGCTGGTTGGGCAAGTCAAGTTTGTTACAACCTTTGGAAAATATTGGCCTGTAGCTGGATCCTGCAGAACAGTTTTGCTATGCTGAAGAATTAGAGACCTGGTCATGAACTACACTCTTCTAAGGACTTTTTCTGTTTCTGCATCTGTAAAGAGGAGATATTACTTTCCATATATGTGTATACCCTCAGGGACCATGAAGTGATGTCACAGAGAGAAGTAGGGTGAGTGTAGGTCAAGAAGGCATGAGGATAACTGGGGGATGCAGGACCTGCATAAATGCTCTCAAATTTAAAATTTGTCAAGCCAATTTGTAAGCTCTGTTGTAATGAGTTTGGGCTTCTCCTTGGAAGGAAAGTAATATACAAGTCTAAGTCATTATCATCATCAATCACTTAGTCAATAGTATTATTTACATGCTCCCTATTGACAGGGTTCCATGCATGTGCTAAAGAAGAATTCACAAAAATTTTTACCATGTGACCCCTATTTTTAAGGATTTAATTATCTGGTCTAATTGTATAGACCAGATGCCCACTCATATTCATTCATTAAAGAAATACTTACCAAACAGCTACTATGTGCCTTCCTCAGATCTATAAACTCAATGTGGGTTTACAGTGGTGATCAAAAATACAGGGTCTACATCAAAAGATGAATGGATAAAGAAGATGTGGTCTATGTATACAATGGAATATTACTCAGCCATTATAAATGACAAATACCCACCATTTGCTTCAACATGGATGGAACTGGAGGGTATTATGCTGAGTGAAATAAGTCAATTGGAGAAGGACAAACATTATATGTTCTCATTCATTTGGGGAATATAAATAATAGTGAAAGGGAATAGAAGGGAAGGGAGAAGAAATGTGCGGGAAATATCAGAAAGGGAGACAGAACATAAAGACTCCTAACTCTGGGAAACAAACTAGGGGTGGTGGAAGGGGAGGAGGCCGGGGGGGGGCGGTGAATGGGTGACGGGCAATGAGGGGGCCACTTGACGGGATGAGCACTGGGTGTTATTCTGTATGTTGGCAAACTGAACACCAATAAAAAAATAAATTTATTATAAAAAAATACAGGGTCCCTGCCTTTGTGGAGGTTACATTTATTAAATTCAAGTTCAGCCTCTCAAAAGGTCCAAGGGACACAGTGAAGGCCAGGATGTGGGTTTTGCCCTCAAGTAGCTCATATGCTAGTGAGAGAGACAGAGACTCATATGACCCCCATTCCAGACATGAGATGGCACTGCTAGAGTGGGAACATGCTCCAGCGTCTGTGGCTGCAAAGAGAATGGAGGATTATTACCCTAGCAAGGATCAAGATGGACTTTCTAGATGAAGTCATATTTTTGTGAATCTGGATTTTGATATGTAATTCAGTTCAGGGGTGAGTGGATGGCGGTATATTTTAGGGGAAGAAAAATACAGAAGGGACCCAGAGGTAGAAGAGGCAAGGAATAAGTGGTAGCATCATGTGGCTGAAGCCTTGAGGGATACTATGTGGAAAAAAGGCTGGGGAGATGGACAAGGCATGGATAATTACACATGCAGTGTTAAGGTGTTTGGGTTTTATTTCCTTGCCATTAAGGTGTGCTGGAAGACTTGAGACAAGATCAGACTCTGGCAGTAGCTCTTCTCTTCCCACCTTAAAGGGCTTCTCCATTCTCACCCTCTCTTTCCTCTCCTGCCTCAAGGAACAAGTGTAACTATTTATCCACACAGCCTGAGACCGAATTCCCTGACTTCTTTTTCTCCACAAGAACTCTTGACTTTGACCTTCGTTTAGGATTCTTCTGTCATATGTCTTTATCGATTCTCTCTCACCTGCATTTTCCAAATGTTCCTGCATGTCTAGACCCTTCTTAGGGTCTTTCTTATAGATATGCTTAGTTTTCCTCTCCTAAAGTCAAAACTGAAAATCTTCTTTTAGCCAAGCACGTAGTAGGTGCTTAGTGATCATAATTATAACTATTACTGCTCTTTCAGGCCACTGCCTTATATTTTTCCTTTGACCATGCAACTTTTTGGTTTACTTCATGGCCACTGCTTCTACTTTCTTTTCATTCACTGTTTTTTAACCTCTCGTAGTCTGGCATATGCCTTACCCCTGGCAGGGGCTGGGCTTTCTTCCTGATTAGCTGTGGCCTATCCCCAACAATTGTTTCCCTCAGCTTCTCTATATTCGAGTGTGCTTGATCCAGGAACTTCCCGAGTCCCCAGGGTGGGCTAAATGAATTGCCCTTCACATGTGATGCCTCAGTGTTCCTCTTTTTTGCTGCATTTGGTTGGAAGTATCTGTGCTATCATACTTTGCTCCTCAAAGGCCGGGAACACACTTTACCCATTTTGGATCCCTAATACTCAGAATAACCAGTACCTACAGCAACCCAGTTTGGTAGTCATGAACCACATGCAGTACTGAACACTTGACATGTGTCTGCAATGAAAGGTGCTGAAAATGTAAAATATACATGAATTCCAAAGATTTAGTACAAAGATGTAAAATATCTTGTGAATAATTTTATCCTGAGTACATATCAAAGTGACTATATTTTGGATACAATGAGTTAACTAAAGCATATTATTAAAATTAATTTTACTTGCTTCATTTGACTTTTTAAATGTGACTATGAAGACATTTTTAATTATATATGTGGCTCCTGTTATATTTCTGTCAGACATTGCTGACCTATAACACATCCAGGAAGACAGGCCTGCAAACCATGGTTATTAAACTGAACTGAATTGGATTGAGTACAGTACCCAGACTTTTGAACCTCCTTCCCCAGTTTCAGTAGTGATCCTCTCCTGGTTCTCCTCCCACCTCTGGCACTTTCATCTCCCACCCTCTGAGCATTGGTCATGGCTAGATCTGAGCCTTTATCCAGCCCCTGTGTACATAGCACTTGGAGACTGATCTAAGAAGAAGAATAAATGCACAGAGCCATGGTGATTTTTTTTAAAGCAAATGAATGAAATAAAAAAATGAGGGACCCCCTAGCAAATGGTGTGGGTTAGCCATTGAGGGCCTCCATGGCAATGCAACCTTCCCAAGAGGCTTTTGGAGGCAAGACACAGGGAAGGGCAGGCTGGCAGACACAGCCCTCCTCCACCCACTTACATAAAGGCTGCTGTGAAACGCAGAGCAGTATTTTAAGTGCATCGGAGGTCGTGGATTGAAAACTGAGAGACCTTGAAATCGAGAAGTGTTTGCTTTAGTAACCACGGGCGTTGCCTCTCTGGATGGGAACAGCAGGGCGGCTAGGCAGCAGACAGGCTGAGGAGGCAGCCCCAGGGCTCCTCCTGTGCCCAGACCTCCAAGCCTCTTTAGTCCTGTTCTGGGAGAAAGCAGCTGCCAACGGTCATTTCAGCTCAGGGCTGGGCGGGGACCCTCCGTCTGCCAGAGCACTGCCTCTCTGTTTGGAGCCCTGGTCAGATTTCAGAAACAAGTTCTCTTACTTTTGGCTCACCTTGTTCTGGAGCCTTGATTAGACCCCTCTGAACTCTCCATTCCATGACTTAAAAGCCTTTTCTTTTTCCTTCTCAGAGTTCGGAAAGACGAGTAATGTATAATAAAAAAGGATCCCGAGTTTCTCTAGGTAAATGTGAAGTTGTAGGTAGGGTTCTGTTATCAGGCAAGCTGGAAAATCCTTAACCAACTTGGGACAATCCCCAGTTTTATTTATTCCTGTCAGTGACAGGGCTTAGATGAGTTAAGTATCAATGTCAATATTATTGCTTATTGGTACCCCTATGTCCCTGTCCTCTTACTGGCCAGTGAGCTGGATGTTAATGTCAGCATCACGCGGATGAGAGGGCTGATCCTCAAAAGATCCCACATATAAGGAGCAGAACTGGAAGCTGAGTCCATATGTGTCTCATGCTCTTTTCACTGTTACTACATACAGTCCTCCAAAAAACCAGGAACCCCAAGGCTGTGTTTTGTATTCAGTTCTCATTCAGCAATTAGCTTTTCCAGTCCAATTTAATTTGGTCTGGGAACTACTAAGATTTGATAGATAGTGAACGGTAATCTCTAACATTTAACTGTAAAGTTATATTCTTAAGTATTTGAAAAAGTGAACTGGACAGGGATTTTTCGGCCGTTTCACAAATGGCTGATCTAAGGTTCAGCACAGTGATGTGTTCAAGGTCACACAAGAAGTGAATGGCTAGGCTGACTGTCTGGATTCTGGGCAGGGAACATTGGAAAGAGCTGTCCCTTCCCTCTGCAGAAATTCAGAGGGCACAAGTTCCCAGAACAGAGGATCCAGCCCTTTCCAGGCTGCCCTTGAGGCTGGGGGAAGAGAGAGGGCTGTTGTCTGCAGATTGGCATGCCTCCCTCTCTAATGAGTGCCATCTGTCCCTGCAAGCGTCTTGTGTGGTGGCGGCATCCTGTTCTCCCTTGCTTGTATTCTCAACATAGGTCTCTGCATGGTCTGAGAACTCATCGCACAGGACTACAGCAGCTTAGAAGAAGGCATACGAAAGCCTTTAGAATGGTGGCAATGTATCTTTGAAAATTGCCTGGAAACAGAAGATTCATTATGCCCTCTGCTTCCAGGCAGGATCACACCTACAGCATCCCCGATAGTATGTGGGGAAAGACAGTATATTACTGTTCATAATGGTCTATGTGAGGATCACATAACCCAGTACCTCATGGGTAGGCAGTTCCTCTTCACATAAAGCTCAAAGCTAAGGAGTCAGAGAGGAAATACTTTGAATATCCTTACTCAGGATCTTCAAAAAATGGTGGACTGTGCCTGCCTCCTGGGGCTGACCAGGCAGGTATCATCAAGTACTAAGCAAGGACCAGGGGACTACGGCTGAAACCAGGGACCTGTCCTTTGGGCTGAGGAACCCATACAGGCTGGTCAAGGTCAAAGGCTAGTCTGGAGGCCTTTGGTGTAAGTCTTTCAATTTGCATATGGAGGAACAGGGTACCTCAGATAGTGGTTCACCTCCATCAGTACTAAGTCGGAGGCCAAATCAGAATGCTTAGTGACTGCCACTTTTCCCTTTGTGGACAGTGTACCATCAACTAGCCAGAGGTTCTCAACCCAGGCTATACACGGGAGTCTCATAGACACCCCTCCCAGAGACTCTGAGTTAGTCTGTGCAGGGAAGCCTGAAATTTTTGTTTTTAGCCTTCACAGGTGATTCTAATGTATGGCCAGGATGGAGAGCGAATGGCCTGGGTGAGGTGGAAAGGCCAGGAATTAAGGTCATGTTTGGCCAATGTCTGCTATGGCCTGTCAGTCAGGCTCTAGCATATCACACTGGTTGATTTTCTTATCTCAGACTGGAATAATTTCTTTGCTTACATTTTCTGCCTCTTCCTAGTAGAGTGTAAACTCCATAAGAGCAGAGAGGCAACCTTTTTCATTCCCCACTGTATTCTGGCACCCAGAACAGAATTGGCACATAGTAGGTGCTTCATGAATATCAGTTCAGTGAATCATGAGGGAAGGAAGTAGCAGATGAGCTGGGTCTTCAGGCACAAGCAAGACTTTCCAAGGAAAGGGGAAAATATGGAGACACAGCAGGTTGGGAGTGGGGAGTGAGCAAAATTGCCCATGTAGAACAAAGGATGCATGTGTTTGGGAAAGGGCGGGAGATAGTGAGTAAGTCGGATTGCCTACACAAAGGAGTGCTTTAGGGGGAGCAATGAGAGATATGGCCAGAAAAGCAAGTCTGAGATTATTAGTGGAAACTGTGAATGTCAGGTGCAGAAGGGTAGTCCCACTAAAGGTAAGTGAGGAGGAGATGCACATGGTCATTCAGCAGCTGCATACAGATGTTTGAGACTGAGAGAGCAGCCAGAGACCCTGATGTCACAATGATGACCTGAGGAGAAAAGTCTTAGTCTCCATGCTTCCTCAAGTGCCAGGTGGCCTAAAGCTGAGCTGGAGAGGAGTGCCCCCATGGGAGGTGATTGTGTCAGGGGAGGGGGCAGGGCGGGCGGCCCTTTGGATGGGCTGGCAGTGCGCCCTCAATGCTGACAGAGAATGACTCAGATCCCCTACTGGCACCAGCCTGCTCCGGCAGTGCAAGCTGTTCCTTTGGCTCCTGGAGACTGGGCTGGCTCTTCACTTCTCCTCTAGGACTGAGGCCAGGGAGAAGGGGTGCTGGTGTCTGTGTTCCCACCCCTCCCCTTCTCCCAGAACAGGGGTGAAAGAGGAGGAAGGGCAGGTTGGGGTCCTGGGCTCTGGGTGCACTTCCTGCAACACCTCCCACACTGCACTGTCACAAGCCTGCTTAGCACACACACAGCAGGATACCAGGCATGCTGGACAGATGACCAGGTAATGTGGTACTTGCATAGAAGGTTTTCCTGAAAAGTTACCATCAAAATATGGGTCAGGTGAAAAAATACTGATGGAACATGGGCAATGACTCAATGGCATGACCTAAGATTGTTCAGCACAAAACAATTGTACAGCACTTTGTAGCTTGCAAAATCTTTTCCCAATCTTAATGTCAATATCCTCACAACCACCCTGGGACCTTTGCTCTGACACCTGGGAGCAAAGTGATATTCCTGGTTTTTTTGTTTTGTTTTGTTTTGTTTTGTTTTTTTATCTGAAGCTCAGAGAAGGTAAGTCGCTTGCCAAAGGTCACATAGATGTTGAAAGGCAGGGCTGAGAACCTGCACCTGGGTCTCTGGTTTATGAGTTTTATGAAACCCCATACTTGTGCCAGCTTTCTTGGACTCCTAGACATAAGCATTTTTATATTTTAACCTTTTCTTGAAATATCACATGAAGAACTCTGGTGATCACTAGTGCCTGTGGACCCACCCATTCACACTTTTTAAAGGAAAATATGCAGGTGATGAAATACTGGAAGTCCCTATATTTTCAAATGATGATTCACTCATTGATCAAATATTTCCTATTTATCCTGTTTATCAGTTATTGCTATTCATACTTAGCTTGGCATATTACATTAGGTTGAGTCATTTGAAATTGCCATTTTTTGTTAGTCAAAAATGGTCAAATGTCAGCCATTATTTTGAAGTTCAACTTAATATATTAAAGGTACCATATAAGCAACTGCATTTTATTTGAGAGAATCTAGAGCATATGGGGGTTCATATTTTCAAAGCAGACTCTGCTTCCTGAATCTATATCATGGAGTGAATACCACCCTGGAGTGTGGTTGGAGGATAAATCAGATACTTACAAAAGAGCTTGCTTAGTTCAGTGCCTGTGAGATTACTGCAAAATTAGCTTTCTCTGAACGGGCATAAAACCTTGCCCTCTGTCGACAAAGGGAGTTGAGACTTACCCATCCAGAAAGACTCCAGGGATCTGGAGTCTAGTGGTTGGAAGGTAGTGTTAAAGCCAAGACCCTGAAGTCAAAGTTCCCTGGCTGGAATCCTGGGTTTGCCATATGCTTGCGCTGTGACCTTGGGCAAATTACTGTTATCTCTGTGGCTCAGTTTTCTCATCAGCGGAACAGGAAAACATACTTACCTCACTGAGTTATGAAGATTAAGATAATGAATGCAGGGATCCCTGGGTGGCGCAGCGGTTTGGCGCCTGCCTTTGGCCCAGGGCGCGATCCTGGGGACCCGGGATCGAATCCCACGTCGGGCTCCTGGTGCATGGAGCCTGCTTCTCCCTCTGCGTATGTCTCTGCCTCTCTCTCTCTCTCTCTCTGTGTGTGACTATCATAAATAAATAAAAATTTTAAAAAAAGATAATGAATGCAAAGGACTTAGAATTGTTCCTGGCACCTAGAAAATGCTCAGTCAGTTTTAGCTGCTATTATTACTTCTATAATTATTCTTAGTATTCTTATTTCCTGAGAGAGAGTACTTTTGGCACAAGATGGAAGATCCCCCTGCCTATAATCTCAGGGTAATGTTCACAGCTTCTGAGAATGCTGTTGTCTCTGATATTTGAGTTCCCTTGATTAGGCTCTATGACTAGGTCTCCCTTCAGTGGGAAAGGTCTTCATAAAAATCTGAAGATTGGAAGCCAGGAGAGTTATTCATGGCTACCCAGAGCATCTGTTGTCCTACTTCCCTGGGTTGAATGACACGTCCTATGTTTCACATCTCTGAATATATGAAAGGTTCTGCAACATTTGGGGGAGCACAGTCCATATAAGACCACTTTTATCTCTGACACCAGCTGTAAGTTCAGAGATTCCTAAGACCATGTTTAGGTTTGATAACTTGCCAAAAGGATTTGTAGAACTCACTGAAAGCTGTTATGGTTATGGTTTATTACAAGGAAAGGATAAACTTGAAATCAGCCAAGGAAAGAAGCACATAGGCCAGAGTCCAAGAAAAGTTCCAAATATGGAGCTTCCAGTTGCCCTCTCCCTATGGAATCAAGACAGCATTACAGTTGACTCTTGAACAACACAGGAGTTAGAAGATGCCAACCTCCTGCACAGTCAGAAATTCATGTATAACTTTTGACTTCCTCAAGACTTAACTAGTCATAGCCTACTGTTGACCAGAAGCCTTACAGATAACATAGTCGATTAACAAATATTTTGGGTGCACCTGGGTGGCTCAGTCAGTTAAGCAGCTGCCTTCAGCTCAGGTCATGATCCTATGGTCCTGGAATTGAGCCCCACATCAGGCTCCCTGTTCAGTGGGGAGTCTGCTTCCCCTCCCTCTTTCCCTCCCTCTGTCACTACCCCTGCTTGTGTTCTCTCACTCTCTCTCTCTGTCAAATAAATAAATAAAATATTTAATAAATAAATATTTTGTATGTTATATATATATTATATAGTATATCATTATAATAATTAAGCTAGGGAAACATTGGTAAGAAAATCATAAAAAGAGAAAATACATTTATAGTACTGAACTGTATCAAAAAAATCCACATATAGTAAGTGGACTCATGCAGCTCAAACTCATGTTATTTAAAGGTACTTTCCTGACATTGATGGGTGACAGTACACATGGTATTGCCAAATAGGGAAGTCTTCCTTCAAGCCTTGGTGCCCAGAGTTTTTGTTTGGAGCTCCATCATGTACATGACTGACTTCCCATGTGGCTAATCTCAGTCCCCCAGGCTCTCAGGAAGTTGCTGATACCATGTGACTGACTCAAAGACTTCACCCTACATTATATTGTCACTGTGGCTCAAAGCCTACACCCTAAATCACATTGTTGCTATCTAGCTGGCTTTAGATCCTCTGGCAAACAGAGATACTCCTATTAGCCATGACATCCCAAGGGCTTAGGGATTATCTCCTAGAAGCCAAAGATAAAGGAGGCCCTTTTTCTGGGCATGGTTAAATTCTTTTCTACACAGTTTCTATGTAGGCCTTGGGGACACCAAAATAATGGGATATGGCCTCTATTCCAGGGAGCTCATAGTCTACTGGGAGAGAAGGTAGGTGACCAGTGCAAGTCAGCCAGTGTGTGGTTGTACTAGCATCCAAGATCATTGGAGGGCACTGCAGTGAGGTTCTTCCTGGAAGAGCTGGCATGACCTGGTTATAATCGGAAAAAGGCCAGCCTGGTTAGTGAACTTTGTGTCCCAAGGTGAGACCCCCAAAGTCTTTGTAGATAAGAGGTTTATGACTTATTTTGACATGCTGATCAGTTCCACTGGCCCAGAGGATCTCCACATTCAGCCTTCCTCACTGTCTCCCTGACTATGGGGGCTGGAGGGTAGGTAGGGTGAGAGTTGAAATTTCCAAAACAAATGGGAAGCTCAGCATCTCAGTAGGTTGAAGTAGCCTTGAGGCTGGGCCAGAGTAGGTGAATGATTGACTGGGGACAAAAGTGTGTAGACATGATTACGTAAGCTCTCAGAGACCTGTCCATAAACCACCCATCAGAGTCAGCCCTCACTTGGAAACTGCTCTCTTTAATAATTGTAGCTGCAACACAGATTTCCTCTGGGATCAGTGAGAGGGCAGGGCTGTTCTTCCTCCACCATAGTCTTCCTCAGTGGCTGTCCTGGGCCCCTCTGGGTAGGAGGAACACCCTCAGATGCTCTTTGACACAGTTTGCCTGATAGCCAGTGCCATGGTCTCCACTGCAATCATTCTCATCTCTCACCACTCCCAAGAATTTGCTTATACTGACACTGACCTCACTATCAACACATTGATGGAAAGCTAAGCTCAGAGTCCCTTTCCCTTCCATCCCCATGCATTTTATGTTCTATTTCTGGCCCTCACATTCATTCCCTGGGTCCCTGGGGATCAGAAACTCTATTAGACCAATTCAGAGGGATCATCACACCTGTCAGTCTGCAGATAAGTGGCCTTGCCAGGAGGACTGCAAGTGTCAGTAGGGACTATAAAGACCACACCTGGACATGGCCCTGTGCAGGAGGGCCTCATCGTCTTATGTCCCAGGAATTTTCACCTCCTGAGTTAATTTAGGCCTTATTTAGCATGGCTGGGCAGCACAGTGCTTGTCCACAGTCCTTCCATTGTTCAAGGGAAGCAGCAGACTTTGGGTCTTATCATAGAGTACCAATCCTACAGCCACTATTTCACAACTTGATAACTGATGATACTTTTTTGGGGGAAGAGGCTTCCAAGTAGCTTTATGTTTTTACATTTTGTGATTTTTTTTTCCAAATCTATGTCTTGGCTTCTCTGTATATGACTCCAGGGCAGCAGGTAAAAAGAAATTTGGTTCATTCAGTTCATGAATATTCATTAAAAATTCACCATAGAACTGGAACTATTGGCCTTCTGGGAATTCAGAGATGACAAAGTCATAGTGCTTGAGGAACACACAGTCCAATGGGGAAGACAGGCATGTAAATAACAAACTGAGCAGGAAAGTGACTGATGCCATCAAGGTGGGGATAGGTACTGAATTCTTCTGCAAGGAGTGACAATCAGGCAGGGGTTCCCAGAGAAGGAAATGGTTCAAGCTGGCCTTGAAAGAATACTAGAGCTCCCCAGTTGAAGAATAGAGAGAAACTGTACAGGCAGGGAGAGCTGCATAGACAAAAGAAAGGAGGTGTGAGAATGCACAATGTGTTCATCGAGGACACAGAAGAATCAAGGCCAACACCCACAGTTGCTGTGACTGTGCACTGCACAACTCGAGGGAGGCCAGTTATCCAGGCTGCAATGTGAATAGCACCTGGAGTCCTGCAGTGTGGCAGTCAGACAGAGGGTACATGGAAGCAGTGGGGGGGGGGGGGGCGTGTAGCGATAACAGGTGTCATCTGTTATTTTGGCCACTAACGAGAAATTGCCCAGCAAATATTGGTTAACTATTGAGCAGTTGGGACTTTAAAATATCTCTGTCATTCTAGTCTACTCTGCAAGCAGAAGCTATTGAGGCCTGTCTCCAATAATCCTTACCAGTCCTGTCCAGCAGAAGGTCAGCACTCTTCAGACCTAATGATTTACCTCACATTTCAGTGACAGGTGTATGTCACTGAAATGACAGTGAGCCCCTGTCGTCCGGCATTGCAGATGTTTTCAAGTAGTAGGGGATGGTAAAGAACATCTAATTCAACATCCTTACCCTATGAATAAGGAACTGGGAGCCATAGGAATAAATGACTTGAGAATCACACAGATAGATAATTTTAGAGCCTGGACTAGGAGATAGGTTCCCTACCTTGAATTCAGTAATATCTCCATCAAATATCTAAAGAATTGCAATTAAGTACCATTTATTTGTCTTTCCCAGAAGGGAGGATTGCACCTGCATCAGTTCCAGCTGCTCTGATAGTAATCATGGAGAGTCCAGTGACCTGACACTATAAAAGTTTATATCTTATGGCCCAGTAGGGTGACCTAGGGGTGTCAGGGCTTCCAGCTTGTAGCAGAAAGAATGTAGAAAACACATTCACTTCCCCAGATTAGGAGGAGTGATGCACATCTCATTGATGAGAACAAGTGCAGATTGCATCTAGATGCAAAGGGATTGGAAAATGTAGTTTAGCTGTGTGCCCAGGTACATAAAATGAGTTTAAGTAGGCATCCAGCCAGCTATGCCACAGTAATAATACTTCTGTGTCATAGCTGTTAACCCTGATGCTAGCAACACAGTCAATCAAGTAGTTATCTGGTCTTCACCCTCAAGCCATCACCTCCTTCCTTTATACCTCTCTCCATGTTTCATTCCTTAAAAGTGGAAACTCTGTCCCAGCAAATGCAGTGACCTGTCCAGGGTCATGCGCACCTACACAGCCCAGGACTTAAACCCGGGGTTCTAAATTTCAGGGGGTGCCCCTTCTCCCTTCAGGTGTACTTGAAGGCATCTGTGGCTTCTCTCAGAGGACCAAGTTCACCACAGCACATCTCTGAAGGGTTGTGTGCAGTAGTGGGAGGTCCAGGCATTAGGGTCCCTGGGGAGAGAGAGGAGAAAGGAGGGAGCAACTCTCTTCTCTTGGAGATGTTTTTCCTCATCTGCCTGCCCTGCTTTCCTCTTCCTTGATCATGTAATTGTTCATTTTTCCTGACAGTGAGCACCATGGCTCAGAATATTGATCTGCAGGAGAGAGCAGCAGGGATGAGTCTTGTGCCAGCATGTGTGTGGGTATGTGCACTGTGGGTTCATGCTCACGTGGCCACCTGCTGCTTTGATTTCAACTTAGCTTGCCCTGTGGTGCAGGGCAGAAAGCAGTTTCTTCCCACCTCCAGGCACCACGGAGGTCATTTCTGGGGGAAGGTTATTTTGGGGGAAAGCAGCAGGCTGGAGAGTGGCGTGCATAGTCTCCTGCGTAACAGCCCCCTGGGGTCAGTGGAGCTCTTCTCACTACTCAACACACATACCTTTCACACCACTGCTTTTTCTTCCATCCCAACCTCCCAAGGGCTCACCAGACTGAGCATTTACCGCCTTTGGGTATTCCTGCAGGCACTTGGAGGGCAAGGCCAGGGCATGAGATTTGAATCCATTCTGAAAACATACCAATGGGTTATTTGATCTATTTAGAATCACTTCTTGGTTCCTGAGGACACTACCCCCTAATCTTTAAGCTTTTTTACTTGCAGCCTTAGTTCAAGCGTTGAAGCTTAAGTACAACAAACTTTTATTTATTTACTTACTTATTTGAGAAAAAAGATATTAAAATTTCTTGAGTTCCTTGGTGATAGGCACTGTGCTGATTGCTTTCATTTACTTTATTATCTCATTTTATCCTCAAAGCAAGATGTCATCAGTTGCTGTGTGGAAGACACTTGATTAGACACTGCACAGGTTAAAGGTAACTTTAAAATGACTCCATTGTTCCAGGAACTCAGTCTAGTGACCATAATGGTTTCTTGCCAATGTAATCACTATCATGAGTGATAGTATGGCAGCAGGACCCAGGTTACTGAGTGAGCTTCCTTTTTGTGCCAGGGAGCACACGAAGTACTGGACATGCATCACCTTGTTTATTCCTCACACCACTCCTAGGAGGTAGACGTTATTATACCCATTTTACAGTCAAGTAACCTGGGTCGTGGAGAGGTGAAGCCACCTGCCCAAAGCATGGAGCTGGTATGTAATAGAGCTGGTATCTAATTGATATCTGGCTGACTCTAGAGTTAAGAAATAGATTATCTGTCACAAATAATGCAATAGAAGCCAGAACTATAGAAAAGACCACATCAGAGTTACAGATGGAGTGCCAAGGGAAAGGGAGAGGTTAATTAATTCTCAGTAGGGAGCCTCAGAAGGTGACCTAGATAAGCTTGAACTTGAGTTGGTCCCTAACACATGGCAGGGCTCCCAAAGGCAGAGTTACATAGCAGGAAGCCCAATGGGAGAGAACATCACTTCACAAAGGTAGAGGTACTACTTGAGATGGGTTGTGAGGAGCCCACCAAAGCAGTAGAAGGAGCTAATTCATGTTTTTCCCCATTTATCTTACAACTCCCTCAAGTAAGATTATTTCAGAGATATTTATATGACCAGAAGAATGATTGCACTACTATAATGAGCAGGGTTATCCCTTCCCATTTGGCAGACTGGGGTCATTAAAGCTCTGCTCAGAACTGCTAAGGCACAGAGAATGCTCCCTTCCAGGCATGTGGCACCAGGGCTGCAGGAGTGCTCAACCACATTCCTTCAGGGAGCTCTGGCCTGCAGTGAGCTGGGAAGCCCTGGAACAGCCTGTGGCCCCTCAGACCCGGGTGAGGGCAGCAAGACAGCAGCCCTAGGGATCGAGGACAGAGCAGCAGTGTTCTCCTGCCTGCTTGCCTGTCATGCAACCTCCGTTCTTCCCTGAACTTTGGGCTTCCCAACACAACAAAACAGAGCCTGTGTATTGTCACCTCAGGCACAGCTGGAGCCATTGTTCCTGAGTTTTCCAGGCCTTTTCTCTGGAAGCAGAAGCTAAAGAACCAAATGTCCACCAGGCTGACTTTTGCTCCCTGCTTGCTCTGTGCCTGGCTCTGTGCCTGGAGCCAGTACACACTGCTGCCTCTACTGATAAAGGCTTCAGGTTTCTTCTCTGAAAACAGAGATGAGCCAGAAAACAGCCAGTGACTCACTGTCATTAAGCAAATGAAGTGTTATTGAAATAGTGATGTGCTGAGGATAGAGCAAGCATAATTCAGCCACAATTATAACAGAAGAGACAGAGGGCTGGCAAGAGAAAGATCTCCTTGCCTGTTGGGATGGGGCAACTGTTTGAACAGACCCGCAAGGGCTGTGTGCAACTTTTTCTCTAGACATTTACGATCAGGATTGACATGTCAGATTACAGGAGAAGGGGGCAGTAAATCCTGATGGAGTTCTGGGGAGATATTCTCTGCTTCTGGGGAAAGGCAGTGCTTCTCAGATTTTAGTGCCACCCAGGTCACTTGGGGATCTTGTTAAAATGCAGAGTAGGATTCAGATGCTCTGGGTGGGGCCGAAGAATCTGCATTTCTACCTAGGTCCCAAAGATTGCTGCTGCTGCTACCACTGGGCTGAGAACCAGCCAGAGCAAGGTGGCAGAGAACAAGGCAATAGGATTCTTTCCAATGCAAGAAGGTTTAAGACTCGAATGTAACTTTTCAAAATTGCTTTTGTTTCTAAAAAAATTCCTGAGGTATTTATCTGGGAGTGGAGGAGGTGAGGACCAGGCACGAAGAAAATAGATTGTTTGTGCAGGATGAGCCAAGGGTTTCTTAGGAGCCGGGTTCAGCCAACAAGTCCAAGTAACCACCCAGGCAGGACCTAGTCTCCAGCAAATTCCCATGGGTCTGGGCCCTGGGAGTTAGGTCAGGCCTTGCTGCCCAGGAACTGCAGGAGGGGGCTTCATGGGTGGTGGTGGAGACAAATGATTCTATCCTTTCTTCAAAAGACATACATTCCACCCTCACTTGTTATGACCAAAAGAGTCTGTAGAGAGCAGGATATTCTGAATTCACGAGAAATCCAGATTATGGAGTTTGTCAAGAGCTGCCCTTCAGTGACATCTGATATGTGCGCACCTACAGGTCCTGGGGGTCTGCTCTCCTGACAGAGTCTCATCCTGCCCCAGCCCTGCAAGTGCTCCTGGGAAGTGGATGCCACACAGGAACTTAGGCAGTTTCTTGTGGGATGTGTTGGTGGCAGAATTTGCCTCTGTGCATCTTTTTTATTTTTTTTTAAGGAAAAGCTGAAGTGCTTTATTTTTTTAAAATAATACATTTATTTTTTATTGGTGTTCAATTTGCAAACATACAGAATAACACCCAGTGCTCATCCCGTCAAGTGCCCACCTCAGTGCCCGCCACCACCATCTTTTTTATATCTTCCATCAGCTCTGGTCATCCTTCCTCAGCTGAAGAAAAAGATAGGCTTCAGCCCAGGTTGGCCTATTTGTCACAAGTTCTAAATTATGAAGATGCAAACTACAAACCACCCAGCAACCTGGAAGGGTCCATATTGTTTATTTGCATCCCATCTCTGCAGGGCAGGACAGGACCCTGTTAGGGCTTATTACAGAGATATGGCCCTTAGTTAAGGGGCCAAGTAGGGGTCAGTGACATGGTTTCTTGAAATCTCCTTTTAGTCTGAGGTCTTCCCTTGGCCGGATTGCTTTCTTGGCCTCAGCAGTCTAGTACTCTTCATCTGCTCCTTTATAATCCAAGTTATTAGCAACTGTGCTCTGAAGCAGGTTTCCCAAGGGCCCTAGACCCACAGTTCTCAACCCAGTGTGATTTTGCTTCCAGGGAAATTTAGCAATGTCTGGAGACATTTTTTATTGTTACTACTAAGGGCAAGTCCTACTGGCATCTAGTGGCTAGAGGCCAGGGGTACTACTAAACATCCTGTAATTTACAGAACAGCCTCCACCAGAAAGAATGATCTGGTCCAAAGTGTCAGTAGTGCTAAGGCTGAGAAACCTAGTCCTAGAAAAGCACCGAGGAGTCCTGGGCTGAACCGGGAGAGCTAGATACACAGTAGCCCAGCTGGGAATCTGCCAGAACACTTACCTCAAGGCAAGGTATTATGGCTTATTTCTCCCCTTAAAATAATGAGGATTTCTATAATTTGCTCTGTCTTCCACTTGCCTTTGTAAACTGCCTTTCACATTATTGTCAGATCATTTGGTGTTGTCCAGCATTTAAGAGGCTTTAATAGGTAGCTCTGATATAGCAGATGAAATAGTGGGGGAACCAGGGTCTTTGCTTGCGTTAAATTCCATACTGGCCACCCTTAGCATCACCCCACAGTTACGGTCAAGTAGAGAAAAAGCACAGGCTGTGGAACCAGACAGTCCTGGATCTTAACTCTGTGTTCTTTGGAAGTGAGTTAACCTCTCTGTCCTCAGTTTCCCCTCTTTCAAGATGCATGTAGCCATGCATCAAACTATGCAAACATTAAAACACTGTGGACATTTAGGAAATGACAGCATAGTTATAAGCACCCAAAACTTTTATGAAATGCTTGATTGCTTTTCCCACCTAACCCTGGGTGGTCAGGAAGAGAAATTAAGTCCCTGAAGTCTAGAAGTAAGCACACTAATGATGGCAATAATCACAGGCCGAGAGAGATTCAGGATTTACGCTACATAAAACAGTTATGTCATGACTCTATGAAAGCAAGTGATCTGCTCATCTATCTGCATGCTGAGTTGGATTTTGTCAAACCTCAGGTCTGAGGCAGGGCATGTTAGAGATAGGTTAGTAGTGCAGGTTAGAGAGTTTAAGTGCGTGTGCCTCTGTGGATACCCTAGGACACCATGATGCCTAGGTACTCTAGGGTGCCATGATGGGTATACATATTTGTGGTTAGGTGTGCAAGAGTGTGAGCAGTCAAATGAATTTGATTTCCTGGCAATATATAAGCACTTTGAGGCTTAGTCTTGTTTGCGTTTTATTTTTCTCAGTCTCCATTAAAAGTAAATATGCTGGCAATATATAAACACTATGCTTTTGTTAATTTCTTTTGACATGTCTACTGTCTTTTTCCTAAGAAAAGATTTGAGATAGGTCACATCTAAGGACATAGATAAAGACATAGATGTAGGTAGAGTAAGTTTTCCAAAGCAAGAATGTATTTGTGTATCAGGATTTAAAATCATGCTAATTCTGTAGGCCAATCTACTCACTGTAATAGTTCATTGTATTTGTCTCAGAGCTTCTTGCCAGCTAAGGTAAAAAGGAAGGAGGATAAAATTACATAATGTGAAGTTTTTATGTGTGACCTTGAATGACAAAGTGAACAACTCTCCCAACCACGATTTTACAAACAAATGCAGAAGTGTTTTGTACAACAAATCTTAGTACAAGCTGAGGGCATAGTGTTTGACTGCAGGTTAGTAAAGACAGCCCCCCAAAGTTTCTGAGGGGCCAAAAGTCTTGGAATTTCACTTGATAAGGGCTCAAACTTGGAATGTCCATTGGAGTAGAATGTCACCTTTCTTTTCTCTAAATATAAATTCTCTGACTGGGCTTTTTACCAGGAGTTATTTACAGATAATTTGAGATGTTACTTCCTTATAAGTACCTGGATGCTGGTTTTCTGTATCATAAGCAGATAGGTAAGAGTTCCAATATAAGAGTTCCAATGCTTTATTTTGGCATCAAGTGGGCACTCTGTTAATCTTTTTGTTTATTTATTTTGTCCATTTGTTCTTTCGTCTATCTGTCCATCCAACCATCCATCCATCAGTCCAACCATCCATCCATCCATCCATCCATCCATCCATCCATCCATCTAGACATCCATCTAGACATTCATCCATCTATCTACACATCCATCTAGCCAACCTTCCCCTAATTTTGCACAAACAGGAGCATATAGTGGCTGACATATCATTTATTTAGATGAGCTTAGATGTCTATGAGATGGAGGCTGCCATCCTCCAGACTCTATAAATGCCTTGATCCTCACTTGTAGTTGTGAAGACCTGTGGGACAGAGTGGAGATGAGCAGGCCTGGCTGCTTAGCAAGGAAACTGTTGTTATCTTGGGCAAGCCAAGCTATGGGAGGGTAATCTAAAAGGCCATCCACAGAGTACCTAATTAAATGGGTTCCCCCAAGTAAGACCATGCTGTGAAAAAAGGCTTTGTGGTGTCCCTCTCATAAAAGAAAAACAATTCATTGCTTGTTCCATTTCTAGTTACATATTTATCATTGAGGCCATGCTTGTTTGCTCAGCCAATTCTATGGGTACAAATCAATTTATTTTTGTTTTTAGCATTCTGCTATTCAGTTGCCAAAGAAATACATCAATTACTTAATGTTTTACCTAATTCATTCTGTTGATCCTCTGCAATATGATCCATTTCTTTGTTCTTGGTTAAAGCAATCATGTGACTAGACTGTGCCTGAAATTCTGCTTTTAACATCACCATCTCTCGTGTCCTGGGCAGGTGCACATATAACTATGCACACACAGTCACTCACATGTACACATTGCATGTATGCCTTTGAAGGCCCAAAGGTTCAGAAATGGAAAACAGATCACAGCAAGTACAATCAGCCTCTAACTCTCTAAAATCCCCTTGTGACAACTCACATAGCTGTCACTTCTTGAGGAACTAAATTTGAATTCTTCAGGAGCTGTACTATTCTGGCTAATGAACTATGAACTTTCTGAAAGTTCACCAGGACATTTTTTTTTTCTTGTCTTTTTTGGGTTGCACCATGCTATTGTAACCCTTTGCCACCTTAGTAAATATCATGAATAATTGAATCTACCTTTGAATGATGAAGGCTCATTATTTTAAGGATAGAGGCTCATTAAGGCATAGAGGACATAGATTTTGGAATGAGACATATGTGGCACTGGGTTTCAGGTTTAAATGCCACTTACATGCTATGTGGCTTTAGATAAACTGACTTAAATTCTATTAACCTCTTTTATTTACTGGTCCCCAAAAATAGAGATGATCATATTTACCTTATAGGTCTATAATGGGAGTTGGAAATGATGTAAGTAAATTGCCTGGAGCATAGCAGTATCTCACATATGGTAGCAATTGTTGTTTTGGCTTTTATTATTCCAGAGTGTACCAATGAAACATATAGTTATAAAAGGTTCAGGAAATTGAAATTGAGTCAAATGTGAACTGTGCTCAGGACAGTCTTCTGAAAAACTGAATTCCGATGCCACAACCAATATCTTCTTTATTAAGAACATTGGAGTTTAGTGGAGAGAGATCCATAACTGGTATGTCTATTTGGTGTTCCTCTGAAAGTTGTTGGTATAAGTGGTCTGTGCAGATTGATGGATCCCACATGGGGGAGGGTTGTGTTTCTCAATCACCTAGACTAGGCAAGAAATGCAAGAGCAGGAGTCCTAGGGACTTTCACTCCAGCCACACAGCAGAGTGAAGAAGGGGAAGAATCAGATCTTCTGCCCCAGATCCTGTAGCTGCTGCCTGGTCTCTAAGACACATGGGTTCCATTCTTCACTTGGTGTGATGGAAGTTGGTTATGGCCCTGTTGTTGAGTAGAGAAAGACATGAAGAGGCAGACAGACAACAAAACATGCTCTTTGGGCATCTTAAGCCTCTAGTAGCTTTTAAGGCAAGGGACAATTTGATGAAATATCGGCAAATCAAAGACCTATGGTTGAAAAGAGTACTTCTTGCTCTCAGACTCCTAGAATCATTAAGGAGGAAGAGGTTGACAGAATATGATGTTGACCCCAGGTAGCTGAAAACCCACCTAGGCAAAGATCCAGATGATGGTGGCAAGAGGGACGGGAGCTCCCACAAATCATGACCATCCACATTTCTAAGAGCAGAATCATATTCAATCAGTCCTATATTTGCCAAGCCACAGCGTACAACAAAACCTCAAAGAATCCACTTTAGATAAAAGAGCTGAGGCTACTTAAATGTCTTTCCTTCCATTTCTCTTGTTCAGAACATCATAAAATCAAGCCTGACATCTTCAGCTAATAAGGTATTTGAGGGACAAACCCAGAAAGAAAGAACTAAGAAATCCCCAGCTACCAGTATCCTGGGACTATTCTGTTTCCAGGGCTGGATTTTCAATTATTAATTAATCACAAATTAGTAAATAACAAACAATAAATGATAAGAAAGTGTTATGATGTCTTCCAGTGCTTCTGAAAACGCTAAATGGCAATCTCCATTATAAACTCTCAATAAATATAATTAAATGCCTACTACATGTCAAGTGCTCTGCTGGGCACACTGGAAGTCACAGAGAAGCACCATTTCCTCAGGTCCTCCAGGGGAACTCCGATTCGATGGGGTATGCAGGAGACATCATGAAAAGGCCACCAGCCATACGAGACAAAAAGTGCCAATGTCGTGATCGGCTGGCCCCCCAACTCCAGAAGGCCACAGGACCAGAAAACACATTAGTTGGAAATCTGTTTTCTCCTTGTGGGTTTCATGACATGAGTTTCAATAAGAGAATTTCAACTGGATATGTTATGTTTTCTAGACAGTAACGGTTTTTAAATCCCAAGGGAGGAATTTTTGAGGATGTCGAGAGAGATTATTCTTTCCTGGAATCTTTGCTCCGAGTGATGTGTATTTGTGAGAGGAATGGACCATGATGCCTTATTCTAAGGAGTTCTTACCTGTGCCATTAAATCACTACCTGGACTGAGCATGTATACCACACTTGCATGCATGTGCAGTAGAAGCTGGACCACTGACATCTCCCACTTCCCCCAGGACCCCCCACCCTCTGCCCTGTCTCTAGGCCAAGTGGAATCTTTGACACCAGAGAACCTTCCTGGGCACAACCAGTTTGTACTGTTATTAGAATTTTTGCCTGCTAGCCTGCTAGATACCCTTAGCCTTGATGTAACCTCTGCTACATTAGTAGCACATTCTTGTGACAGTCTGGCTCTGTTCAGCCTACTCTCTGGAGTTAAGCCACCCATTCTTAAATGGGTGCCCCAAGGCTGTCTTGAAGCATTCTCTTTCTCTTCCCACCCTTAGCTTCCCACCATCTTCTCAAAAGTCTATCTGAAAGAAAGAAATTTCTTCCCTAAACTTTCCCAAGTATTTGAAGGACTGTAATATAAAAGAATGAGCTCTAACTTTGAGGATATACAAGTGTCTATTCAAAGCATGACTTGGCCACTTGCTAGCTGTGTGGCTTTGGGTAGACAAATTGACCTCTCTGATCCTAAGTTTCTTCATCTGCCAAATAGAGTCTCTATAAGTATTATAGGGTGCCCCACTGGCAAAGCAATTTGTACGGTGCCTGGCATATAGTAGGTGGTTGTTGCATTTAATGTACTTCCTACCCAAATTTCATTTCTTTTTACATGTCTTGCTTATACTAGCATAATTTAGTTCATAAAGTGCCCTTTTATGAGACAGCACTTTGCTAAACACTTTCTTAGGCACCATCTTGTTTAACCCTCCTGTTTTGTTTTGTTGTTGTTGTTGTTGTTTTTCTCAGAGATGCTATTTTCTTTTTTTTTTTTTTAATTAATTTTTATTGGTGTTCAATTTACCAACATACAGAAAAACACCCAGTGCTCATCCCGTCAAGTGTCCACCTCAGTGCCCGTCACCCATTCCCCTCCAACACCCGCCCTCCTCCCCCCTTCCACCACCCCTAGTTCGTTTCCCCGAGTTAGGAGTCTTTATGTTCTGTCTCCCTTCCTGATATTTCAGCATTTTCTGGATAGATTTATCAAGGCCAGATATGAAGACTGTAAGCCAAGCTCTCAGAGGATTCCAGAAAAGGCCACCATTGTCTCTTCCATATGCTTCATAGTTACTTAGTTATCTCATTGCAGCTGTTCAGACATGTCATACAAAGGAAGACCATGTTCCTGTCCTCAAGGTGCTTCCAGTCTGGTCAGTGAGAAGAGAGAGAGAGAGAAGATATTACGCATACTTGTTGAGGGCAAGACAGTGCTTTTCTATTCTTTTTGGAGGCTCCTCCTGCAGCCACTGGCTCAACAGGCTGCTCAACTGAGTCTTCTCCGTAGCAGAAGATGACAAAGACTTCCAGGGAAGGAGGCAGGCCAAGGATAGAGCTGGCCTGCATCTCACAATGGAATGTGTGGGTCTGTGCTAGGGCACTTTCCCAAGGCTCCTTTTCATAGCTATTCTACCTGTCAACAGGGTCTATATTTCTAGGTATGAAGCTTTAAGTGAGGGAGGCAGAAAAATGAAAAGGCACAATCCTGTCCCTCAAGGAGCCAAGGTCTTCAGAAAGAACACTTTACCCAGCTCCAGAGACATGGGTACCTGTGGCAGCACAGGGGATGGGGCAGTGAAGAAGGGGTGGGCCTGCGAGGTCTTGAAGATGAGCTTTATGTGGCCTTGGAAAAGACATCATTGCTAGAATAAAAGAAATGGCCCGAGAATCAAGGGGTGGAGATTGCCTTATTATGAACCAAGAGAAGCCTTTCTAAAATTCAGGCTATGGTGAGTAGAAAAGTGAAGGGAGAGAGGACAGCATGAAGGTAAAATAGATGCTCCAATATGTTGTCAAAAACGTGGCAGGTCTGTTAAGTGACTTGGTAGGATCTTGGTGACAAAGTAAAGCAGCGATTTAGAGAAACAAAACAAAACAAAACAACAACAACAACAACCAACAAAAAAAAAACGTGGGCTCTGGACCCAAATTCAAGTCCTGATTGTCGGTGTTGCCACAGAATATGTCTCCTAATGCTTCATAGAGGCAAGGGCACTACTTCAAGGGTGCTGGTGAGAAAGAAAGGTGGATGCAGCAACTTCCCCTGCAGGCAGGCTCCATGTCCCTCTCTGCAGTCCCCACTGCTTTCACTTTGGCTCAGGGCCCCAAGGAGATGGTCCCACTTGTCACGAGAGAGGTTTGGAGGAGCAAGTCCTCTGACCTTCCAGAAGGAAGCATCCTTCTCCCATGGTGGGAACATGGGCCCTAACTAGCTGGGCCTGTGGGCCAAGATGGGGTGGAGGGTGGCCACATCCCAGCCTGCGAATCCCCACCTGGTCACCCTATACTGCGGGACACCAACTCCTTGGAGTTTGCCTCCAGATGATCTTTGCCATTTCTGGAGCTGTGGGATCCAGCCAGGTATAGTTTTCCTCCCCTGCGGCCTGACCTAGTTCTAGTTAAGAAGTATTTAGATTTCTCATGGAAAAGAAAAACAACAAATCAACATTATATTCCTTTCCTGCATTTTTTAAAAAATTTTAAAACAATCATTTAGGGGCGCCTGGGTTGCTCAGTCGGTTAAGCATTTGCCTTCAGCTCAGATCATCATCTCAAGGTCCTAGGATCAAGTCTCACATCAGGCTTCCTACTCTGTGGGGAGTCTGCTTCTCCCTCTGCCTCTGCCTGCTGCTCCCCCAGCTTGTGCTCCCTCATTCTCTCTGTCAAATAAATGAAATCTTAAAAAGAACAACAACCAAACAATCCTTTAAGTGAGCTTCTCATTTTCTGAGTGGTAAACTGAGCCACAGAGAAGAATACCAGCATGCTATTATCCCACAGTGAATCAGGATCAGAGCATTGACATGCTGAGCTCCAGCTCTAGACCAGTAATGTGCCTATGAAGCACCAGAGCCTGTTATAAGTAGGTGCTCTGGATCCACCAAGTGGAAGTCAGGTGGAGAAAGCCTGAGCTGGGGCCCTGGGCTTCCCTGTTCTCAAAGTCCCAGGGCCTTCTGACACCAAGGAGAGGGGCCCAGGGACTGCACTTGAGGGTCTTTGTCCCAGATGGGAGATGCTCTGCCTCCTCTGTTCCTTTTCCTCTCTTGACAGAGTGTTTTTCTCAGAGGTTCCCCTCTCTGCCCTGCTCAAGCGTGACCTGGACACAGTCTCGTGGCACCCTGTGAAAACCCCTGCTCCAGCCATCTGTCACTGCCATAGCCGGCCTATTGATGGGGTCCAGGCTGACGAGCTTCCTGCGTGGCCAAGAGGGGACCACTTGGAGGGCTCCAGGACATGTGAGCTAGGCCACAGACTCAGTCTCAGAGACAGGTGCTTTGGGTCCTGCCCCCCTCTTCTCTTCTTCCCTGACGGCTGTTTGCAACAAGCCTGAGCCAGAAAGTCCTGCCGTCCTGTAACCTCTCTGCTGGGCACAATTCGTTTGGGATCTTTTCCTTCTGCTTCTGCCTTCACCTCTCCACCTCTCATACTGGTCTTCCCGACTCTAGCTCCCTGAGCTCTCTTGCTCTGTCTCCCGATCTGTCTGATCTCACTCCACTGAGATCCCCAGCATCCAGCCTGCCAGATCGGAGCTAGAAGGCTGTGACTAATGTGCTTGAAGGTGAGTCATCTGCTAAATATATAAACCCACTCACTCCTTGGATGCCAAAGATTCTGAGAGGCTCTGTGTCCTTCCCACCCAAACCCATCTTTCCTCAGGGGACCAGGAGAAGTTTATTTGTGAACAGCAAACAAATAAACACCAAAGAGCAGCAACAGCAGCATTATCTCATTGCCCTTTGGCTCTCTCCTGAGGATCTCTGAAGGCAGTGAATTTCCTGGGTCCCTCCAGCTCCTCTAGCAGGAAGGAGTTGAGTTAGGAAGACAGTGCCTCTGCCCCACCTCCATGGATTTATGAAGAAGGCAAAATTTATCTTCAGGATTTGCTTTCTCCTCTTTCTGCCCCATCCTTATTCAGGAGACTCCAAACTGCCCATCCTCTTGCAAAGGTAAAGATAAGGCTTGTAAATACATATGCATCTTGCAGGAATTAGGTGATGCTTACCCATGCACAATTGAATAGGTAATGGAGGGGTTCTGGTATGGGGCCCCACTGTTGGATGGGTGCCCTCCCCATAGTGTCACTCTGTTACCCTCTGCAGGTTGCTTTCTACTTAGCCTGACTGTAGTGGTTCTTTGTCATCCTTGGAATATGAGTCCTTGTAGTATATGTATTAAATATCACATGCATATTTAATACTGGATACTCTTGGCACTTACTTTGTGTCAGGTACCATGCCTAACATCTTACATAGAGAGTTTCAATTAATTTTATCAATCCTGTAAGTCTATCATTATTATCAATTTACAGATGAGGAAACCAAAGTTTGGAAAGTTGAAAACAATTATCTATAGGCCCAGTAATAGATTTAGAACCATGATTTAAACCAGTACTTTATACTTTACCTCTAAGCTGAACTAGTAACTTTCAAACTTTCTTTGATGCCAACCCATAGTAGGAAAAATATTTTATGTCATGATGCCATGAATTCACGCATACACATATGCATGTATATATGTACATGTGTGTGTATCTGCACACACATGCATATGAGACAAATGTCTGAGGAAACAACACTCTTACTGTTTTCTGATTTTATTCTTTGCTATTCTATTCTACTCAGTTTCTGTTGTGGTCCAATTTTATTTTTAAAATTATGTAGCCCACCAGATTGTTTTCATGTCCTTCTATAGGTCATTATCTGCAGTTTGAAAAAACACTGGGCTGAACCATACTTAAACCATAGTAATTGTTCAATGGGAGAGTGTCTGGGAAGCCAAGTTCCAGTCATAGGACAGTAGCTAATGTCTGTGACATTAGGCAGGTGTCTTCACTTCCCGGGCCTCATCTTCCTAAAGCCTGATGTGAAATGGCATTTTACAGAATGGCCCAGGAGGCCCAGCTCATGCTTTTCTTTAATTGCCTCAAACCCTCTGCTTATATCTCTTTCTGTGGAAGGCGAGTGGGCACCTCCCCAGGCATCTATCTCCCGTGGATCTCATCTGTGCACTGGGAGATACTGACTGATGGCCTGGCAGGTCTTCACTCTTGCTTTGGTGGTGAGCTTGATCACTGTGGTGTGGAACAGAGAAAATACAGTTTCCACCTGTCTGTGAGTTGTGATCTGAAATGAAACAGCACATTTTTCTCATGCAAAATGTGAATCTGATTCCCCTTCTGTCTTTATATGTGTCTGCTGTTTGGTATCTTTCTTAGGCTTTCTGAAAGGCAGAGGAAAGACCATACCAGTGGAGACTGGGAAGTATGAGTTGTCAGGAGGGAGACAGACAAAGAGAAAGAACTGCGATAAATCAGATAAACCAGAATGGTGTGTCTGGACTCAAAAAGACTGGGTCCTGATCTCCCTGTGGCCACTAGTGGCTGTGTGACCTTGGACATGACACCTGTCCTTTGTGAGCATATCATTGGATGTGAAGACCTTGCATAAGGTTTCATCCAGCTAGATATTCTAGAATTATGAGTTCACACCTTGAGGTAGGGAGGAGAGAGAGCCAAGCCCTTGGGTGATGCTTACCATAAGTGGCCAATCCAGGAAGCTCCTGATGATGAGAATTGCTTAGGTCTTAATAACTAAAATACCCTGTCATTCTTCTGTTGGCTTCACTCAAAGGGTGTTTATCTCATTCCAATGAGTTTCAGACTTCCAAATTGGCTGCCTGTGGTAGGTGTGCTTCTTTGTGGACAGGTTGCATGCCTGTGCCAAGTGCCATCGAGTTTCTAGAGCAGATCAGCACACAGGCATCTCCCATCCTGTAGATTAAACTTTTGGGGAGACGTGATTTGCTTGGGTCCCAGGCTCATTGGTTGCTCTGGCCTATGGGTGATGGTCAGGCATCTGTAGCTGAGGCCAGGCCAGCTCAATTCTGGGATAGGCTGGTTTATACACAGGCCCTCGTGTCTCTGACTCTGGGATGAAGACCCTGTGGGGCTGGTATGCCGCCCCCACTTCTGTGCATCCCAGCTGGCCCTGTGGCTAGGAAGAAGTGCTCTCCCCTGGAACCTGGCCCCCAGGGGGTGGTATTGGCACCAACATCCCTGCAATAACGTGCACCCCACCACCCTGAGACCCAGCGCCACTGACAAGGATACCATTGGCATGCACTCTCTGGAGGCTGTGCTCTGCACTCACCCTTCCCCTCTCTGGTGAGGACACTCAGGCCAGTAGGTCTGTGTCTTTTGGCCCTCTGCACTGTTATCAGACAGGGAACATCCTGGGGGTGATTGGCAGGCCCTGAAGCACAAGACGCAGAGCTCCTTTTACCTGCATCGAGGTGCATAGTTCCTCCCTTCCTGGCAGCCTCCCCAGGAGAGAACTGGGCTCTCCAACTGGCTATGGAATCTACACACTGAAAGAGACTTTCAAGGGTCACCTTGATCCCCTGCCCAGAGGAAGACACAGACCTATTTGATGACCACAGCCTCTGAGGACAGAGGAGGACAAGCTGCTGCCCTTGTGTGGGGACTCCCACAGGCAGGGACGGCAGCAGCTGAGGCCTCCTGGGCAGGCCTCTCCCATTTGCATTCTCTCCCTCTCTTCCCCCAGCAGGGGATGCTGCCTCTGCCTCTATCAGGGGCAGAGAGTCCTCTGGCTCCCCTTGAAGAGGCAAGAGGAGGAACATCCCAGCATTGCCACACTCCCCAGCAAAGACAGTCTGCATTTCTAGGTGCCCCTAACAACTACTTTGTCAAAAATGAGCCACAAAAGTCCAGCTTCTTTGCCCAGCCAACATTCACGGAGCACCTACTCTGCGCCAAGCACTTCCCCATCCTTAAAATGCATGGCGCACAGCAGCTGGACCCGGTTTATCTCAGGACCCCGTTTATCTGCAGGCCAGGAGGAAGGGTACCTATAGGCTCCTGCCCATCCGATGATGGTGCATGGCAAAACACATAGATGCTGCCTCCCCTTCTTCCTCTGCCCCAGTTGGTTAGGGAGAAGAGTGCTGTGCTCTGCTCATGCTGATGAACTCTGAGTGCCCGGGGGAAAAAGGAGTATCTGCCTGTAAAATGTTTCCTACAATTGCAGCAAGAGAAGGAGATGCAATTTTTTGGCTTGAGCCGGGTTCAGTGCAGATATGGCAGGTAAAGAACGTGGGGCACTGTCTTCTCAAAAAGAGAGGGGTCCATCACTCAGCTCGTGGGAAGACACAGGTCTGTTGCTTCCTGACCAGGCCTGGTGTGAGCCCCATCCCCAATGGGTCTCCTGGGGACGTGAGCCTGGCTGCTAGCACTATAGGCAGTGAGAAAGGATGGAGAACTACCCAGTGCAGGACGGAAGCCTTGGTAGCTCCTGGCGCCTGCGTACACTGCTCTGTCCCTGGATGCTCCAGTGCCTGTTGCTCCAGGATGTACACTTTTGCTGCTTCCCCACAGTGCCTGGTGCAGGGATTCTGCTTAGCCCAGTTAACTCCTGTTGCTTTGAATCAACATGAGTGAGGGGCTGAGGAGGAAAGGCAAAAGAAAAAGCAAAAAAAAAAAAAAAAGGCCTAGGATTTGTCCCATAGAAACTTACGTTAGTCTTTACAAAACCTTTGTAAGCAGAAGGAGAAGCAAAGTTGACATAATTTTTAAGCCCACACTCTTGATTTCTTCCTGTCTTGGGTCTTTCCATTTCAGACCCACACAGAGCACACTAGTTTGCCTCTCACAGAGCTGGCTGAAGGGTAAAGGGATAGTCACTGCCACCCACTTTATAGATGACACAAAGGGGCACCAGAAGCACCCGAACCTGTGTATTTCTCCCCACCCTTGCTGCCAGGGATCAGGAGATGGATAGAGGTGCATCCCCTCACATCTCAGCCTTTGGTAATGAAGTCCAGTAGCGCTGGAGGCAGAGCGCCCATGCGTGGTCAGCACTGGGCAGGCACCTCACCTCAGCTCTGCAATGGGGATGAAGCCACGCAAACTCTGTAGACTTGTGAGGACTAAATGAGAGGACTAATGTTTGATGGTTGGTACAGTTCTTTCTGGCTGTTTATCTATCCTGGAGTTCCATCACCTTCTCCATACTGCCAGACTTTGCTCCTTCTCCAAAGTCCTGATCACCCCAGGATTCCTGGTCTTATGGAGAAAACAGCAGGAACTTTGAAGCCAGGCCACCCTGTGTTTGAGTCCCAGCTCAGTCACGTACCAGGTATGTGATTTTGGGCAAACTCACCACTCTGACCCTCAGTCTCTTCATCTGTATAGTAATAATACCCTCTCTCCAAAGTGCCTGGAGGATCAGGTAAGGCAAGGAGTATTCACAAGCATGGGACAACCTGGCCCTGCTCAGCCTTTACCCCAAACACACTCATGGGCACACGTTAAGTTTCTCCTCCTTTCTCGACTCCTCAGACTGGCTTCTGCACATCAGCAGTTTTCCAGCTTGGAATATTTGGAGAGTGGAATGTGAGAAGGTGACTCCAAGGTGATACTGCCTGGGATCAGAACACAGAAAAAAAAAAAAAAAAAGAACACAGAGGGGGCTCAGAACCTTTAGTTTGAGGTTCTCCACTGCAGAGGTAGCAGAAGGGAGGCTAGAGTGAGGTCATAGGACTGCCGATATATATGCCTTTGTTCACTTGGTACATCTCTAGTGATCTCTGAGTTAGTCTATCTTGGCAGATCCATTTAGTGTTCTGTTCAGCCTGGAAGCCCAAGGTGCCTTTGGAGCTGCAGAACTGGTTGGCTGACTCCAAGGACACACCTGCCCTCTAATGGTGAGAAAGGGAAAGGCATGGCAGCCCCAGGCTGAGCTCGCCTACCAAGGAGCCGGCCAGACCTGAGATACTGCAGGTGATGATGTGTGTGGTCACCTGCAACACCAGGCAGCACAGATCCAAACTAGCCTAACATGTGGAGGTCAGTCCCCGGACACACTCCAGGCCCCAGATCTGGGGTTCCACCCACTGATGCATTTATCCATTCCTTCAACACATTTCTATGGAGTGTCTCCTATGGGTGGGGAGGATGGTGGTTCTAGGTGGTAGGGAGATAACAGTGATCAAGACAAGCAAGTCCACCCACTCAGAGTTTTCATTCTAGTGAGGATGCTATTTGTTGGGCAGGAGTGGAGGCTCTTCTTAACTCTCCCCTTGTCTCAGAGTCAAGAAATCAGCAGACACCAACTAGGCACCTGATTCATGCCAGCATCTCTCATATCTGTTTCTTTTTATAAAAAATAGTACCAGCAATTAAACGACACAATATAATGGAAGGAGCACTGAACAGACAGTTGGTTGGACTGAGTCTGAACTCTGATGCCTCCACTTACTAGTCGTATGATCTTGGGCTCCTTATTTAAACCCCCAGCTTGGCCTGTTACCTCCCAGCAGTATGCCAGGAGCTCATGAGCCAGTGATTGACTAGAGCACATGGTCCATTGGGCTCTCCAGTGATGGGGTGGGGGGTGCCATAACATCAACCTACCCTGTGGCTGGGGATGCTGCAGTGCCTTTCACCTGGCATTTGGAAGGAGCAATCAAAGATTCTTTGTTTTATCATTAAAAGAAGGAAATAAATTCATAAATATTAATTTGATACAATTTGTTTAGTTCCACCATGCACCAGTATTTCAGTTCTCTGCTGCTGTGTAATGAACCACCCCAAAACTTAGTGGCTTAACACAACAGCGCATTATTACGTCTCATGATTTCTGTGGGTTGATCAGACTCAACTATATGGCTTTTCCACTTTACGTGATTGCTGCTGGAGCTGGAATGTCCAAAGTGGCTTTTTCATGCACCTGTCTGGCACTTCTGCTGGAATGGCTGGCTCAGCCCTGGGGAAGGAAGGGCCTGATCAGGCATCTGTCTCTTCATAGTGTTTCCAGTGGGTACCTGGCTCTGTGGTGGATCAGGGATCCCAGAGCTTTACAAGAGGCTGAGCCCCAATGCACAAGTTCTTATCAAAACTCTGATTGCACTGCATTTTCCAGAAGAAGTCATGAGTTCCTGCTTCCTAAAGCAGTAGGGCTGTGTCTTCAGTAGTTTTGGGAATCAGAGCGCATTTTGCTGCTACTGTCCTTCCCAGGAATGACTTCAAATTGGGAAATTGGCTGGCTCCATAATCTGGTGTGGCAGGAAATAATATCAGCCCAGCAGGATCACGCCTTCATTTCTTTGAGCAGCAGTCATCCCAGCAAAGAAGCTGTCTACACACTGAGAAACCTGTAAATTTCCTCATTTATTTATCCTTTCCTATTTGTCATCAGTGAGAGAATTGGTGGCATTGGAGGGATAGGACATAATGGCACTAAGGTTTTTGTGATAGTCAGCATATCCAATTTAAGGTCACTGCGTTCTAGACACAAGCTCTAAAAAATCATTTCCAGCTGCTAAGTCTTAGTTTGTTTTTTTCCCCTATTTCTATCTCCAGTGTAGAGGTGGGTTAATCATACCCCTCAGGTCATTAAACTGCCCTTGTCTTGTTTTACTAATATTTTTATGTATGTATGTATGTATTTTCTTTGATTTTAATTCTCACTCTCCATTCCCCTGCAGGCAAACATTCTAAGGCACCTAATTGTGTCTTTGTGCACATTCTTCCAACCAATGCATTCTTCTTTTGTTGGCATATAGGTTTAATTTACCTAACCAGGGTTATGTTATCAATCTAATTTTGCTTTTTATTTTTTCCCTCAGTATCATGGTTTGTAAGTCCATCCATGTAGCTCCATATTCTTCTAGTTGGCTGTTTCTTGGTGTGTACCCACCTAGTGCCCTCCTCCCTCCTTCCATTCTGCTTGGCCCTTCCTAGCAGTGGACTCCCGGATCGCCTCAGCTCCCACCTGCAAGTATCACCTCTGGGCACATCCTCAGTGGACCTTGTGGGCATTTCTTTAGGCTCTTGTGCAGAAGCAGAATTACCAGTACAGAGAAGGTGTTTATACATCTGTGATGAGATAGTACCAGTGCTTTTCTGAGTGAATGCCCTGGACTCACTTCCAGCAGCAGTGCTAAAGGGCAGATCCTTGGTTTGCAGTCCAGCCCTAGAATTAGCCATAGCAAGAAGATGCAGGCAAAGCCCCTGCTCACAAGGATCCCGTGGCATTACTCCCCAGTGCATCCAGGCGCTTGTGGACTTGGGTCTTCGGATTTCACACCTGGAAGTCTGACTGGGCCCTGGGCAGACCCAGGCCACAGCCATCTGCCTTGGCACCCATGCCTTGTCCGCCTGCCCTCTATATGTCAAAAGATCTATGCCATGGCAACACACCAAAGCATCTGGGACTGGATTTACTTAGAGAGGAACTCAATGCAGATGAGAGATCTCATCTCCCCAGGGTTACCTAACACATCTCTGGGCTAGCCAGGTGCAGTTCCATAGGTAGTTGCTGAAACACAGTCATTGGCAATAAGTACTTTGTTTTGCCATTGGTAGTGAGTCTGAAAAGCCAACTTCTTGTTTGGTTAGTATAGAGTAGACAATGTGACTTTAATGAAATGACCCAATGCCAACCAGATCACCTATTTTACAAACACTTCACTTCCCAGGAAAAGACACTAAGATCCAGACAAACGATCTTCCAAAGATGGTTGGGTAGTTGAGAGATAGAGCTGAGGCCAGAACCCAGGGACCAAGTTATCCAATCTCCATCCTAACCACTGCCCTAGTTCCTTCTACATGTCAGGGATCCTAAATCCACAGTCTTCAACTCCGTTCCATGAGCTTGAACTCCTTCCTTCACCAGCTCAGTCTTGAAAAAGACTCAGAAATACTAAAGCGGGCTTATTGATGGCATTTCTTCCCTCTCCAATCCAGTATAGTAAACAGCAAAATGAGACAGGAATAAATAAAGAGGGAGGAGAAGAAAATAACAGAGCTATTTCTCAAGAGTGAATAGTAGGGTATGGAATAAGGGAATAATATCATATGAGAATTCTCAGCCAGTGGGTGTTTCCCCCCATTTTCCAGATGGAGAAGCAGAATCAGAAAGGCACCCAAGAAGTAACTGTGAAGAAATATAACTGATTATTTAGCAAAGAGATCTAAAACTATACACACAGTTCCACATTATCCTGTTCACAAGAGTCACCAAAATAGGTTTTATTTCTTTGTAAATGTCTTTTCCTTGTGGCTCAAAGTTATAATTCCCAATATCTTCATATTATATCTTCATTCTTTGATCCAACATTCCCTGAGAATAATAACCATAGTAGTGGTTTCAAAAACTGTTAAATAATATTTACATACCCTTGTAAAATTGACAAAGTTGGACACAGGATGCTGCTTGAGAAAAATCTTAATTCTGTACAAGTAATTAATCGGATAGGATGGTAGGATTTGAAGATGAGGGGATAAGTTCTGGAAATAAGTAAACAAATATCTAATTGGACATGATCAAGGGGAAGTCTGCTGTTCTACATTACAACACCTTGGAATGTCCTCAGAAACTTCCTTTGCAAATTAGGATAGGTTGGAGGAGAAGAGGATTTCAGAATTTTGAGCTCATTTGCTCTCTACACAGTAAGAGGAATGTTAGAAAGAATGAGTGCTTTCTTTGTAATCCTAAGCCACACCAGGCAGTAGCTTTGTGAATGGGGTCATTCCATTCCATTCCATTCCATTCCAGAGAACGCTTTGAAGGGAACATGACACATAAACATCCATGGCATCCGTGTCCAGGACTGCACCAGTGGACAGCGTCCCTGGCTCTGCAAGCCAGCACTTGACGGCCCCCACCTGATCCCATGCCTTGGAGAGATTTTTTTATTTTCGAATTCATACACTGTAAAATTCACCCTTTTAATAATGTGCGATTTGGCAGTTTTGAGTATATTCAGAGTTATGGGCCTTCCATCACTATTGAATTCCAGAACACTTTCATCACCCCAAAAAGAAACCTTATACCTGCTAGCAGTTGCTCTCAGTTCTCCCCTTCTTCTGCCCTGCAGTGCCTGGAAACCACTAATTTACTTTCTAAGTCTCTAGATCTGTTTATTTTGGACATTTTATATAAATGGAATCACACAAAATGTGGCCTTTTGTGATTGTCTTCTTTCATTCAGGGTAATGCTTTCAGGGCTTATCCATGTTGTAGGCTGAATCAGTACTCCATTCACTTTTATGGGTGAATGATATTCCGTGGTGTGGATATGCCTACTGTATTTCATTTATCTGTTCATCAGTTGATGCACTCAGAGAGGATTTTAGTACTAATCTGAGCTAAACTTGAAACCTATAGGCAATGAGTAACTTTTTCTATTTCCTGAGCAGGCTGCTAACATGACAAAATCATTGATTTCGGAAGATATCTGTGGTGGGTTGGCCTGTGAAGATCAGATGTGCAGTGAGGCAGAAATGAGCACGGTGGAATTTGGAGCTTATTCTACTAAAGAAGAGAGAAAGGCCAAGGTCACCCAAGGAATCTTTCTGCAAGGAGTAAACCTGAACTCTCTCTCTCTCTCCATCTCTGACCATAAAGCCACAGGCTTATAAGAGCAGCTCATTCTGGTGGGGGGAGCACTCAGCAGTGGTTTCAATCTTGTCTCATAAGTCTCTTGGAAGCTCTGTTGAAAATCATCCTACCACACTCCTTCCTGGAATGCGCATGACTGATAATTGCCTTATGCACAATTATCTGCCAAACCCCGTTGTTAATGAAATGAATGATTTAGTTATCCTTGTTGGTAATGGCCCACATTGTACAAGGACCTATTACTGCATCTGTGAGGCTGGCAGGAATGCCCTGCCAAGGCACCTGTAAGTGATTCTTACAATAAGCTCTCTCAGCTCAAGCTTGATTGGGGAAGGAGGCTGCCTGAGGCCATGGGTACAGCCTCCAGCCTGTACACCCCCCACATGCGTCAAAGCTGGAAACATCTAGGGGCAAAGTGAGAAACCAGGCCAAAGTGCAGCAATGTTTGCCAATTTTGACCTGCACAGCCTGGGGCTGCTTCTTGTC
This sequence comes from Vulpes vulpes, assembly GCF_048418805.1. Lineage (NCBI taxonomy): Eukaryota > Metazoa > Chordata > Mammalia > Carnivora > Canidae > Vulpes > Vulpes vulpes. The sequence goes on along the minus strand of NC_132787.1, from coordinate 39,294,954 downwards.
AGCACGTGGGAAGGGACATGTTAAAGGACTGTGGTGACATGTCAGGTTCCCTGAGGTCCAGGGAGATGCTCACCTGGCTGGTGGACATGGGCATCTCCACCCATATTGGGACATCCTAAACCCCTCCTCACATCATGCCCACTGAAGACCTTCCTTCCCTCCTCCCCAGTTTGTCCCGTGGTGTGGGGCTTCTACTCCTTTCCCTACCCCTGTTCCTGGTACTGCACACTCCAAACTTCCTAGATTTCCCTGGCAAGGGAAGCAAGGCAGAGCATCAGAAAGAAAAGTAGACAAAAATAGGAATGGTTGGGGCAACCCCATGGTTGCTGGTCAGGGCAAATATATACAGACAGAAATAAAGTTACTTGGCTCACACCATGTTTAATACACCTGTGTGGGCACATGTGCACGTGCGCGTGTGCACACACACACACACACACACACAATTTCCTTTCATCTTGTCTTCAGGAATTTTCCACTTAGGAGAGATCCTCAAGTTTGGAACTAGGCACTCCAAGTTATGATGGAGAGATGTAGCTCAGCTAGGCATGCATACCCGTATGGGGCGTTCATGAAGTTAGCAGAACCAGGCAAGCTGGGTAGTGGAGGCTGTGTGGGCAATGGTGCAGGAGCAATGGCCTGACTCTGGCCACTGAACCCACAGTGGTATGTAACAGTTGCTCAAAGACTGCTTGCAGTCCTAGTTATTTATTTTGACAGCCTCCTGCATGCCGCTCGAAAAATGTTGTCAACTTACAACAGTATTAATGAAACAAAAGGCTAAACTACATTATCATGAGAGGAGCATAACGTATGAAGAATATAATACAATTAGAAGTAAGATCAACACTGGGGAATGCCTCTTTTGTGGCTGAAATTTAGTCCTGTGAAGCACAGCCCTTCCTGCTTTTGATAGTGAGAAGGTATCACCCAGGGTCCTGGGAGGGATAGTGTATAGAGGCAGAGGGTGGTGCTTTTGATAGTGGCCTTGCAGTGGAGAAAGAAAAGGTCCCACGACTGCTTCTGAGGGCACTCCTCACAGAAGATAGGGGTGAGAGTATGCCAGCACTCCTGTCAGCACAAGCAGCAAAGTATTGCTGCCCAAATTATCCAGCTGGAGCTGAGGGTAACATTCACATTATCTATAGTGGTCATTTTCAATGTTCAATGTTCAATCAGTAATACTCTTCTATTCCAATAAAATCTGGTGCAAGCTCTCCCCAGAGAGGGGGGCAAGAAAAAGGGACAGAGAGAGAAGGAGGAGGATGAGGAAGTAAGAAGAGGAGAGGGAGAGGGAGAGGGAGAGAGAGAGAGATTGACAGAAGAGAGGAAAGAACCTTCTTCAGCTCACATTGGAGAGGACCTGGCCATTTTTTCAGCACAACAATTTTTGCCAATTTTGACCTGCACAGCCTGGGGCTGCTTCTTGTCAGCACGTGGGAAGGGACATACTAAAGGACTGTGGTGACATGTCAGGTCACCTCCCCAGACAGAGGTGGCTGAAGTGCCCCTACATTGATCCCAAGGGTCTGGAAATCCCTGGTCTGATCTAGGTGGATGGATGGGCATTAGGAGGTAAGGAAGGAAGGACAGGAGAGAGGAAAGGGGAGAAAGGGAAGGAAGGAGGCTTCTATTGCTACTTGCACAGGGTTATTATGAAAATCAAAAGGAGAATTTGTATTTTGAGTCTGATAAATTGGGGTTTCCTCTTCCTCAAGGCCACACTTTGAGTCTTCCCATCTCAATAAAACAAGCCGTGGTACACCAAGACACTTGAAGGGACAGTATAACACACTTGTTAAGTGTATGGGCTCTGGAGCCATACTGCCTCGCTTGAATCCTGACCCTGCTACTTAGGAGCTGTGTCATATTGGACAAGTTATTTAACCTTTTTGTGCCTTAGTTTCCCCATTAGTAAAAGGCAATGTTGATAGTATCTACTTGTTGGGGTCATGATGATCCTACTTGTCAGTGTGTATATGGTGTCTGGAAGAGTGGTTGGCATATGGTAGGGCTTACTTACTTAGTGGGAGCTATTGTTACTGTATAGGTATGTAAGTATAATATTCTTTGCAAATGCTGGGTCCTACACATAAAATTTCTAGCCCTCTGCTATCAGATAGGCATCCTGCCTCACCTCAGCGCTCAGGGCAACCCCAGAGGTGGCTCAGCTCACTCAGCACTCAGAGCAGCCAGGGCACTGTGAGCATGATGGGTCATAGGGTGAGGAAGGAGCAAGAGAGTTTAATGCCCTTTATTATTTTGCTTGATGCAGAAGGAATCTGTGTGGGTATTCAGTCACAATCTTATTTGACTGTTGTAGGATATGGAAAGACAAGCCTTGCCCTAGTCTTTATGATCTATAAACCCCAAGGGCATTAAAGGAGGAGGACATGGTGGAAGACCAGTGGACTCCTCCCTCAAAGTAGATTTATGCTGAGCTCAAAAAAGGCACTAGGCTATAGTGTCTCTTGCCTAAAATTCATAGATTTATTTTCTTGATGCCACCTGCTTCCCAGAGATAAGGCAGTGACACGACATCTCAGGTCCTATGCAAGGGATTTTCCAAGGGTATCCCCCAACCACTGTAAGGAGATCCATGTGTAAGAGGTTTTATGATGACCACAACTTTAGGTATCTTGTTTCCATCTGCCTGGCATTGCCTCTAGGGCTCCCATTAGTCTGTTAAATGCAGAGGGGGTCATTTCCCACAGGGAACTTACCATTTACTCTGGACCATTGAACTCACAGGCTAACCTCCATGGTACAGACAGTATCTGTCATGGTCAGGGGGTGGATGAATGGGGGCCTCTGTGGAAGAGGAAGGAAGAGTCTGCCTTAAATGGGGAAAATGGAGGTGGAAGAGGAAGTATGACCTCATTAGAGAAGTAGAAATGGGTCTGGGTGGGCCAGAGAGAATGAGGAGACCAGACTGATGGCAGCCTCAGAAGTAGCACATGGACCTAAAGACGCGAGGGTCCAGCAGGAGTAGGAGTAGCCTGCAAGTCCCAGCTGGGTCATTTTGACTTGATTCTATAGGAAATGCCATGTGATATATGACTGAGAAGGACTTGTCTTCTGGCAGAAACCCAGCTAAGAAACATTCCCAGGCAGGAGAAGGGCAGGGGCAGTATGAAGGTCTGTAACAGCCTGCATGAGTGTACAGGCATACAGCTGAGTGTGTGTGGCCAGACACATCTCTAAACCAAATCCTCCTGGTGGGGATTATGCATTACTTTCTCTAGTTCTTCAAGTCCCTTAATCCTCCAGGCCCTGAGCATGGATAATCTACGGCTTACATAGACATGATTTTTCACAAGCCTTTGCACAGTGTACTGTTTGCTGGAGGAGAAACTGAGGCTCTATGTTTTAAAAAGCGTGGTTCTAGGCGTGGCCCCAGACACGGGCTGCTGGCTTATCACTCAGGGATCTGGCTTCTAAACTTGGTTTTCCCAAATCTGATCAAGTGAAGGAAGGACGTACCTAATTGCTTCCTTTAGGCACAGGTTGATAGAAGAGAGGTTGGGAATCCCAATTTCCTTGTGCTCCTTCAGCTTACTGGTGAGTGGAGAGCAGGCTAAGAAAGGTATACACTTAATCCTTGTCCATGTATCCACATGGGACAGAGGGAGGAAGAAAGCAAACCTGAGCAGAGAAGGCATGGCCAAAATGCTGGAGGAGGCATGATGTCCCATGCACACCTTCTTCTCCGAGAGGATTGCCTGTGCTAAGAATGAAGAGTGCAGGGCACGGGTGATGGGGATGCAAAAAGGACCAGTGATCTGACGGTCTGCCTCCATGTGGGCACTGTCCATCCGTGAGTTTCTGCTCACCGTCTCCAAGCCCCAACCTCTGTTCTTTGCCCTCTGAATTTCTTCTTTCCACCTGGGCTGTCTTTTGTTCTCTTTCTCCCTGAGGCTATGACGGTGGCAGGGTGCCCAGCCAGGACATGGACATCAGCCATGGTTCTAGGTTCTCTGCAAGTGTGCGAGTGTGTGTGTAGGGGCTGGGGATGGGGCTGGAGGTCATTCACAGATCAGAGCACAGGAGGCGAGAGAGAGCTTCTGAGGGTAGGACTGCCGGTCCTTCACACCCTACGCCCTGGAGCCCTGAGGACCTGTCACTCGGACCCACCACCAGCCAGAGCAGCATCAGTCACTGACCAGAGGAGCCCAGAAGCCACAGGAGTAAGTTAAGCCCTGGAGGGACTGGGTGTGACTGGGCTCAGTGAGGGGCAAGAGAAGCCAGGGATGTCCAGAAGGAGCAGGCATCATGGAGCCAGAGAAGGGGGAGCAGCAGAGCTTTCTGTACCCCTCTCCCTTGCTCACTGCACAATATCCACATCCCTTACCCTTGGGAACTGCAGCCTGAGGGTCACTGCAGAGACTGGAGATCCCAAGTGGAGCAGCAAAGGGTGTGAGGATAAGAACAAAGTTATGGGCAGTGGAGTCTCTTCAGAGGTACATGATGGGTGGTTGTCCAATGCCCAAAGGTAGGGACAGTGGGGAGGTCTGCAGTCAGTGGTCATGGGGCGGGGGCTGAGGAACCTGGTAGCCCCTCAGCTGGCCATGTGGTGAGGGAGGGAGAGAGTGAGCAGAGGAAGGTGGTTTGGACAAGGAACAAACACTGCTCTCACTTACAGGTGCCCACATGGCTGGTACATTGGAGACGCTCTGGAATAAATACACCTGGGCCTTTGAAAACGGAGGTAGGGAATGATGTCATTTAATGGGAACTTTTGTTTGTTTAGCCACCCCATCCTGATGTCTGACGGTTTGAGGAACCAGAGATGGTGACTGAGCAAGGCCTTGGGAACTGGCTGAGGGGAGGGCTCGGGGCTGGTGGGCATGGTGGCCAGCTCGGCTGTCTCCCTGCCCTTTTGCTTTTCTAGACCGGAGGATGGATTCCTGGTTCCTGGTACACTCACCTTTCCCTGTCCCCCTTCTTTTTGTCTTCTCTCTTCTGGTGGTGGCAAGTCCTTGGTTCATGTCCAGATGGAAGCCTCTGAGGTTGGCAGGACCCCTCGCTGCCTACAACCCGGGCCTGGTAGCTCTCTCAGGGTATCTATTCTGTGAGGTAAGGCCAGTGGGGCCCTGCAGAGTTCTAGAGTCTCCTCCTTTTTAGGGTGCCCAAAGACCATGATCTGCCTCAGCAGAATGCTGAAAGCCTTGGAGCAGACACATGTAGGAGCTGGGGTTCTGTTCCATCTCTGGTGATCCTGCCTTCCTTGTAGAGACACAGATGCCATCTCCCATTTTCCTATTCTTTAAATGGAAAAATAGAAGTCAGTAGCAAGCAAGATAGAATTCATTCCCCTACCCCCTACACACTCACCTAATAGAACTCCCAACATCTCCTGTTTCTACCTAGGCTCTGTTCATCTCTGCTCAGTGTTCTGAGCCCCAAACATGGGGTTCCTTCCAGACACCTTGCTGTCAGCAAATGGTTGGTCAGCATGAGCACTGGGCATGCTCTGGGTGCCAGGTTTTGTGAGGACCTGTAGAGTTGCTACTGGAGAAGGCACAACCGCCCACCAGGAGATCCCGCTCTAGGTGGGGAGTCAGATGTGGAAATGGGTGATTACAATTCAGGGAAGGCAGGGCACAGAAAGTGTGTGCCAGGGACAAGAGGGGTCAAGTAAATTGGCAGGTGGCAGTGAGGCGCTCTGGCTAAAGGGCTTGCCCCTTCACCTCCAACCCCTCTGCCTCAGTGTGCCAGCTAGGAAGCAGTCCAACCTGAAGAAGCAGGTCCTGACAGCCACACCTCTCAGCTTCCCTCCTCTATCTATTGGTCTCTCTTCTCCTCCAGCCCAACCTCTGCACTGCTGATGGGATGATCCTCTCAAATACCTACACACCAAAAGAGACTTGTGGCCCTCTGAGGGCTTCCTGGCAGCCTTACCCTCTGTGGATGGGTGTAGAAGCCTCCCACAGTCCTCTAGGCTCAGCATTGCTCCATCACCTAGGCAGCCTGCACACCTGCCATCTCCAATACCGCACTGTTTCCCAGGCCCACAGCCTCACCCCATGGGCCCCAGGCCTTGGCACATAATTGCTTCCTGCCAGAAATGCTCTTGTCCTAGGTGCCCTGACAAATTCCTGCATGTTCAGCAGGCTCAGGCTTCTCCTGAAGCCTTCGTTGGCTCTCTAAGGCCAGGTCATCTGTTTCCTTCCTTAGGTTTCCACCTCCCTTCCTCTTGGGGAAACTAGGGCCAGATTCTCCAGCTGGAGAGCACTGCCTGCACACATCTCTCCCTAACTCCACACTCAGTGACTTTCTGGTAGCTCGAGATCAGTTGTGGTGGGAGCATTTACACCACAGGAACTGGCCAACACTACAATCCACCCATCTTCTCCACCCTGGCAGCCTGGTAAGCATTTACCAACACTCTGCCATCCCACAATTTGCAGATTTTGTTGGTCTCCCCTCCAAAGAGCAAGTGCTTCAAAGCAGGGCCATGTCTCACTTTTAAAAGTCAGGCCCAGCATGGTGCCTGGTACCATGTGGAAGATACAGATAACTTGTGGGACATGAGACATGCCCAGAGAGCTTATCATTTAATTGTGGCAACAAATTACTCTGCTGCCACCATAATCCTTTGAGAATCTGCCATGCCCACATCCACTTCTTGCTCAGAAGCCCTTCGTAGCTCCCTTGGCCTATCTGACCAGTTTGGGAAGTCCTGCAAGGTAGGGATTTTTGTCTGGTTTGTTTTAGGGAGGTGGCTTGGTGCTCAGAACAGAGTCTAGCATGGGGAAGTGCTTAGTACTATTCAACATGTCATTGTCATATGAATATTAAGTGATAAAGTTCAAGCTCCTTAAAATAGTCTTCAAGACCCCTTGTTAATCAAGTCTGTTCTCTCTCTGCATCTGTGGCTGCTCCTCCCCTGGCGGAAGCCTCCACTGCATTCTCACTGATCCCTTGGAGTTGGGAGAGGTCTGGGTACCCAGCATGCTTCCCTTGGTGTGAAGCTGCCTCCCTTCCCCTCTGTTTGCCCAGGGCCTCCTCCTTCTCCAGTCTGCTACCAATGTCTAGAACACCTCCTGATTCCTACTCTTCATCTGGCCCCAACCTTACAAGTAAGGGTTGTTTCCTCCACCTCAGTGAGCCTTCGAGTTCACTGGGGGCAGGGCTGTTGTCTGCACAACTTGGTGTTCCTCTCATACTCCAGCACCTAACTTAGGGCCTCACACATAATAGGTGTCCAGGGTGGTTATGTGGTCCATAGTTGTGCACATTAAAACAATTGAGAGACCAGCAAGACGTCTTCAAGTCCCAGCATCTGCTCTAGCCATTCCATGGAGTTGCTCTGATTAGCAGTCACTCACTGACTACCAGTGAGAGTTGGGGAGGGATGGTGGTATCCAGAACATGACAGGGGAGGTTTTAGCTTCACAGGCCCTGAGCCAGGTAGGTGGGTCTCATGGCAGAACATGCTTTATGACTTGATCTTTCCTTCTGTCTTCTTCTTCTTGGTTCATGGCCACCTCGTTCCTGGCTAACTATGGCTACTTCTGCCATCCAGTAGGTTACCATCCAAGAGGGCTCAGAATAAGGGGATGGCAGGGCATAGCAGTGTTAGGCCTTGAGAGAGGGTTGATAGGATCCACTTTGTAAAAATGGATCTTGATCAGATGGTGTCACCTGAGACTCCTGAGACTTCTGATGGGAGGCAGTGAACTGGTTGTTTCCATAGAGGCCCAGAAGACCTCAGTTTGAATCTCAGCTCTGCCAGTTACTTACTATGTAGCCATGGGGTGCTTAGTTACCTTTTATGGGCCTCAATTTTTTGATCTATAAAATGGGGGTAATAATAGTTATTTTATAAAAGGAAACAACTGGAAGATGATTGAAATAGATAATGTATGAAAGTGTTTATCTCTGGGCCTGGCACACACTGAGTGGTAGTTAAGTGGTAGATATTTCATATTTTTTAGCTGTTCTGTTCTCTGTTCAACTGGAAGAAGAGCAAGAAGTTTCCTTACAGAAAAAAAAAATCTAGCTGAGACTTGACAAGTCACCAGGTAGTGATCTGGATGCTGAATTGAGGGATGTTGAATGATGGGTTGAAGTCCTGCTGCTCAAAGTGTGGTCCCCAGACCAGCAGCATCTGCATCACCTGGAAACTTGTTGAAAATGCAGAATTTCATGTCCCACCCCAGGCGCACTGATTCAGAATCTGCGTTTCAACAAACAAGCTCAGCTCACCAGAAAATCTGTGTGCTCATTAAGATTGAATGGCTACAGGCTAGAGTACCTTTGGAGAGTCTTTCTGCTAATACTTCTGGTAGCTTCTCCTTTTCCTGTGCTAACAGGCATCTTTGGGCAGGCAGGTGGGCACCGTGGGAGCAGGAGGTGCAGAGGAACAGTAGGGACTGTGGCTGAAGCCAGCCCTGTCTGCTGCACCACCAGCAGGACCAGCAGGCCGGATGAGCTTCCCCTTGCTGCCCAGAAGATGGCAAACGTGAGCTGGTGGTGCTTCTCAAAGGCCATTGAATTGCCCAAAATTCTGAGTGCCAGGGTGCTTTGGCTCTTACACACTTGTAGGGAGTTATTTCTGCTAGCTAGGTCTGGACTGGTTTTGGAGGTGCCTGGTTTGAACCCTTCCCTCCAGCACTCTTGTTGGATGTTCTCAGGGTTGTCCAGGTGGCCACGTCTGAGGCTGATCTCAGAGCAAAGCCTCAGTTCCACTAGTGGAAGTGGACACTCAGGGGTGTAACATCTCACATCACCACAGACTCCCATGCACTCCCCCTCTTCATTCCTGCACCTGCATAAATGTGTGCATTTGCCCCTGTGAGCAACCAGGTTCTAAGCTAAATGAAAATGAAAAGATAAATTTAAAACCCTAATATTAAGTGGCAAGGATCATCAAGCAGCAAGAGCCATTCTTAAGTGTTAATGAGAAGAAGAAACCTTGCTTGTGAATCCAGAAAGCTTGTAGGATTGAGTGGGATTGCAGCAAGGTTCATAATTTTAGGGGAGTGATGAAAGGGAGGGGGCTCTTTCTTATTAAAAACTTGACAAATGGGGCAGCCCAGGTGGCTCAGCGGTTTAGCTCCACCTTCAGCCCTGGGTGTGGCCCACGTCGTCGGGCTCCCTGCGTGGAGCCTGCTTCTCCCTCTGCCTGTGTCTCTGCCTCTCTCTCTCTCTGTCTCTGTGTGTGTGTGTGTGTGTCTCATTAATAAATAAAAATCTTTAAAAAAAACTTGACAAATGAACACTGAACAGAGAACATTTGGGAATTTGTCTTATGGTTGTCTGTGTCCCAGGCTGGGTGTTCAATACCTGAGTTCTCTTCCCAGTGCTCTGGGAAGTGGGATAAGATATTGGAAGGAGCCCAGTTTCTGAAGCCAGACTGTGTTCAAATAACCTTGGGCAAGCTACTCAATCTGTCTATGCCTTAGTTTTCCCATCTGTAAAATGTAGGTAAGTTTAAAGTGTATACTATTATGAGTGTTTATAGAATATTTAAATATGCAAAGTACCTCGAACACAGTAGATGCTATCCAGGTGTTTGACTAGTGTTATTTTCCCTGAGTTCTAGTCTCCCTTCCAGTAAGGCAGACAGAATAACCCTGTTGTTCATGACAGTTGAGGCCTCAGGAGAAGAGTGAAGAAATAAGGTCCCCAGAATTGACATAATCTTTTCTTCCTCTCCAGGTCTTCTCTATATTAGGAAGGAAGCCAGAGCAGATCACCTTCCTGCAAGTCTGCCATGTTCTTCAATCCATGGGATGCAGTCAGATATGTGCCACAGAGTCAAGGTAAGTGACACAGATGCAGACAGCCCTGCCCCAGGCCCTTGTGAGGAAGGCCCCACTCTGCTGGGCTGAGTCTCCAGCTCGGGAGTTGTGCATCTTGTAAACAATGGTTTGGTTCTTTTTTTTTTTATTTTTTTTATTTTTTATTTTTTTTATTTATTTATGATAGTCACACAGAAAGAGAGAGAGAGGCAGAGACACAGGCAGAGGGAGAAGCAGGCTCCATGCACCAGGAGCCTGACATGGGACTCGATCCCGGGTCTCCAGGATCGCGCCCTGGGCCAAAGGCAGGCGCCAAACCGCTGCGCCACCCAGGGATCCCCAATGGTTTGGTTCTAAGGTTCCCCTTCTTTGTGGCCATGAGACAGGCCTCTGCTTCCATTTTATCTCCGTTGTTGTCAGAGCTTCCTAGCCACCCTCTCTGGTATGGGGGAGGGGACAGTGGGAGATTCTCAGGGCCGTGTGCCCAGATGGTAGAGACGGAATTATGAGCGCCCTCATCTGGCACCCCATCAACCCCAACCCACCATCATGACCTCAGGTGTCTCATGCCAGACCTCACGGTAGGACCTTACCAAGGATTTTTTCTGTAGGATGTGTGGAGGAGCTCTCTGCAGCTTAAAAAATTAGAACATGAAAGAAAAACCCAAACCGCTAGGCCTGGCTCCACTATTTCCCTTTATCTCCTCATCCTACTCTGTTGCTTTCTTCACCAAGATGCTGAAGTTTTGGTCCATGTCTTCACATATCTGTACCATGGACTGGCTAGTCCGGGGCCCTGTGTGCAGCTCTGCCTGTGCTGGAAGTGACATGTAACCATTCTTCAGCAGGTAAGAAAGACCCATTAGCTCCAGGGGCCATGGCTGAGCCCTAGGTTCTATTCTCAGCTGCACCAATGATGAGATATCTGACCATGAACAAAAGCCCAACTCATCACTGGGTCTTTTTAGTTTCTCAACTTGAAACTTTCTCACTGACTATCTTGTCCATCCTAGAACCAACCTTAACTCACCGACGTGATGTGGGACCGGCAGCAAATGACCTCCACACTTAAGGTTTCAGTCTCATCTGTGAAGTGAAGGGGCTGGGCTATTTGGCCTCAAATCACTAATATCCTGAGATCCTGGGATCCCTGACTGATCCTCCAGGTGACTGAGTGCCTTGTGGTTTGGGGATCACCATTGCCAGATGCCCTCACAGACCTAGGATGGACGAGTTCAGGTCCATGGCTGGATCGGGGCAAATGGGACACCAGAGCCAGGAGAAGGGTCAGGAAGACTCTTTAGAACCTAAGTCAGAAGAAAATGGGACTGGTGCTTCACCAGGCTTCCTGGCTTTTCTCTTCCCAGGTGGCAGGCGGCCTGCCCCCCTGCTGGCAGACAGGGAGGTAAAGACAGGAGGAGGCAAAGGCAATATCCTTCTAGTTCCTTAGCCCTGCTTCTCACTGCTCTCCTGGTTATTTTCTCTTATCCTTCCTTTCACCCAGGGTCAGTGGCCACCGCTGCCCACTCCTTCTACAATCTCTTCACTGAGCGCTCCGTGATGGGCTCAACATGGTGGGCAGAAGGCAGCATGGGCCACAGCCCACCCAGATACCTCTGGGCCTGCATTTTGTTCTGTGAAGAATGGAGGAGAATTGTCTTTCTTTTTTAGAGTTCAGGAGGACAGAATTGGACCACGTTTCCTGTACTCACTTCTGTCACAGAACTCTCCTATGGATTTGTAACGGTTTGCACCTCTCCTTCCTTTACTGGATGTGAGCCCTCCCAGGAGGGACTGTCTTACGCTCAATGTTCCCTGTACCTGGTACAGCGCCTCCATAAATGTGCATTTGGACCCTTGTTTTCCACCACAGGCAGTCATGACTGCTAGTGAAGATCAGGGCTGGCCACACGCCAGAAGTCAAGCCTGGCTTGATATCTAAACTTCCAGTAGGAAAGGATGATAAGAATATCTAAGAGTGAGCGTAGGTCTGTTTGCTTTCCAGCGTGGCTGTGTGAACGAACATCTGCTCCCGTATCTCTTGTTGCCTATTCTTTACTACCTTTTTGTAGTTATTCTGTGTGTGTGAATGGGCTGATGGAGAGGGCTACGTGTATATGTCTAAATATTTGTTTTCAAATGTACACGCATGATCCATTTGGTATTCTCTTTGTGTTATTTGCTTGTCTTTTCTGTAAATCTCTGTAAGTGCCACACGGTAATAAAAGCCTACTGGGATCAATACTTCTTCTATCCCCAATGGGAGATGTGGAAGTTCACTGACAATTTCTGAATGTTTCATGTTTCACTGAGAGCCTCCCAAGAGGATGTGAGAAAATGAGAAATGGGAAAAACGAATACTGCTATCTACTTCATAGAGAGGGAAACTAAGAACCAGCAAAAGGGACTACATGGCTGAAATCACATAGTATGGCAGAAGCAAACATTTGCTGAGCCACTTAAAACTAGGAGTGGAGAGTCTTGGGGAAGCAGTTGGCCTGGGAGCTGTGTCTGTTTCCAGGATGCTTATTTTTCCTTTATAATCTCTCTCCTTAGCTCTTTTCCTCCACTAAGTAAATCCTTCTTTTGTGTTGCCTCACCAGTAAAGAACATTCAAGAACTGTTGAAGTTTATGCAATGCTATTTGGGGACTATTTATTCATCAGGTACTCTAGTTAATTAACTCAAGGCCAAGCAGGGCTGCATCCTGTGGACAGTATATTCAGAGAAAATTTCCTCTAAGTTATGCAGGATGTGAACACATCCCACACAATTTTCCATACGCAGGTTGAGTGCCTTCGGAGGTGGGTGCCTATTTTAAGGCAAACTTTTTTTTTTTTCTCCTTAAACACATAAGAGTAAAGTCTGTTCATTTGCTTAGCAGCCAGGAGAAGGGAAAAAAAACTCATCATCCCAGAGTTCAGAGCTAATGTTCATCAGATCTTTGTAGCTGCCTCTGCCTGATTAAGCAGCACAAGAGGAAGTGATAGGTCCCAGGTCATGTCCGAATGAAGTAAGATTTTGGCTGGGGAAAGCCTGGTGTAAGGCAGTGTGGTAGTGAGGGTTTAGGGAAATATCCTTGGTGAACTGAAAAAATCCTTTCTTTAACCTGCACTATGTGGTAGTGACTCTACCTGATTCAGGAGTACTATAGGAGTATTCAGGAGTAGGCATTGTTTATCAGTGTAGAAAGGTTCTGTGAACATTACAAAACACAAAGTTATTTATATTTGTCAAATTATAGCCAAATTTATAATTAACATTTCAGTCCACTTCCAAGAATTTTTAAAGGTAATGATAAGCAAGGGTGCTGGTTAAAATTTTAAATATATAGCAGGGTTGTGCTGTAGCCCAGAAAGTGGCCACGTGCCAAGACAGAGAGGCCCAGAGTAGCCAGTGGGACTGTCCCAGAGACAGAAGTAAAGGGGTTGTGCTGCATGTGACATAAGGGTGCAAAAGCTGATGGTCTGGGTTCCTGGCTATCACTTCATAAATCAGAATACATCTAATAGAAGGAATAAAACCCATTCAAGATGGAGCAGCTCTGTGATCATCTTCTAGCTCAGAATTCAATGATCATTCCCATTCCTGCCAGCTGACACAACACTCCATTGTGTACTCAGCTGAGCATGCATCCCAGGTGCTGCTGGGCCTGGACAGGTTGCTGGAGCCAGAAATTAGGAGAAAAGTCATGTTCCTCTTCCGTCACCCTCCCTTTCACTCTTTCATGGGGTTCTCTGTGTTAATGGAGGAATCTTTCCAAAAGAGGACAGTATTTCGTCTTTTGTTCCTGGATGGTCTTAGGGCAAAATACCTGCTACAAAGGTAGACTTAATTAGGGTTTTTGGAATTGAAGCTGTCCCAATCAGGATCTAAGATCTTATGGATTTGCAAGCTTTAGGTAGTCATCAAGCTGGTCCAGCCGATACTGGTGCGAAGAAGAGGGAGTAAACCACCAAAGAAGTAGAATATCTTGATTTGAATGACGTGCTTATTAACAGGAGAGGGAGGACAAGGGATCATGAATAAAATAAGGGAAGACCCATTTCCAACAGTCCACATAGAGCCATTATAAAGGTGGAGACACACGCTGGACAGCACGCACTGGGGAGCCCTGGATTCTCAGAAGCAACAGCTGAGTTGAGAGTCTGCCTTTGTCTTCTCGCTGCCAGGGGGATGTGGGCAGTTCACATCATCTTTTAATGTCTTTTTCATGTGTAGAATTCAGGTAGAGGGTGTTCTTAGCTCTAAAAAAATACTCTGATAGAGCTGGGGTAATAATACATGATCCCACAAAACCCCATTCTTTTAAAAAATTTAATAATTTATCAATACAATACTAAATAAAAATGTAAGAGCATCCCAATTTTACAGACAATTACATGTAAAATATGAACATAAAAATGTTAACAACACCATCTTTAGATGGTGAGATTATGGATGTTTTGAATTTCTTTGTATTTTCCTGTTTTCTGCAATGCCAATTTTTTTAATCATAAAAATTTTACTATTACAATGTGACATATTCAGGATTCCTAGGTTGTTCTTTTTTTCTGAGAATTATGAGAGTATTTATTTGATCTGCTCATCAGATCTTCATTACTGACATGGGTGGCACAGTTGACTCCACTACCGACTTCTAGGTCATGCAATATACAAATGTGGAGGGTATACTGTGTTCCAGGTGCTGAGCTCTGTGTTAGGGATCTGACACATACCAAATAGGATTTGCACTGAAAAGATGATGTGAATACTTAAAAAGCTAAACCGTTAGCCACTTCCACTGATTCAGGACAAGTTAGGTTAGAAAGGCAAGTTTGTTCCAGGGTGGTAGTGAAAGAGGAGTTTCAACAAAAACTTATACTTAGTTTCAAATGTGAAAATGGGGCTGACACCCATCCTGAATCCAACCTTCCTGTGTGACTCCATTCATTGGTTTGAAGAGAGCTTCCAGAACATTAGAAGTGAGGCATCCAAATGGAGATCTGAAATCCTTTCTTAAAAATTAACCAAATATGATACATTTAAATAATTATCCATGTCCAAGAGCTAACTTTTGCCCAGACCATGGACTAATTTCCACTTGTTAGCAAAGGCTTTTTGAAGTGAGAATCTAAGGGGGAGGCTTCATAACAATCTTTACACGTGGAACAAAAGTGGTCAGTTTCTTTGATACAACTCGGGCTGATCTCATTTCCCCGCAGGGTATACAGCTCCACAAAGTCACAGAGAACCCTGAATTAAAAATGGAGAGAAGCTGCCTTTCAGCAGTGTCTGTATATCCTGTTAAGAACTGAGCAAAGGAGGCTGAGCCGGCAGCGGTTGCAGGTGCTCCTGCAAGGATCAAGAGCGCCCTCCAGCGCCAGGATTGTGAACTTCACCCCCAACCCTGGACAACCTGGGGCTGTCTGAAGATCCAGCTTCTGCTTACCTTTCTTCACTAAGGCAGCTAGATAAGGGGACCTTCCCTGCATTAAGATTATCAACCAAGTCATCTGAGAACAGCAAACCTAAATTCCTGGCTTTTGAGGAAAAGTCAAAGTTCACATGTAGGGAAAGATTGGAAAATATATATGAGATTGAGCAGAGTTGGGTTTTTTTTCTTCTTCTTTCTTCCTCCTTTCCTTTTCCTCTTCTTCCGCCCCCACCTGCACCCCCACCATCTAATAAAACCAAGGGGTCTGGGAGGTTGGAAGTTATGTAATGCAGTTACACGTGAGTGTGGAGACTGTGTCATGTACCAGCTTCATTTAGTTTGAAGATTTGAGCAAGGGATAACCTTGTTGAAGTCTAGGGATGTGATAAATCTTCCAGATGAGACACTAGATATACAAATGGACAATGGTGAGACCATCTATAAAAGTAGAGCTCAGATCCAGTCTGCAGAACCAACCCAGGAAACCAAACCATTACTAATAGTACCTAGCCCAGGAAATCAGCCTGCTAACTACAATTCACTGGTAGGAAATAAGACCAACTATCTCTGGCAAGTGGTCCAGAAAGCCACACAATAACCTCTATAACAACCACCTCAAACACTAGGACTTAAAAACTGACAGATTCCCTAATTTTTGTCCCTGCTCCCAACTTAGGACCAACCCCCAAAAAAGCTAAATATGCACGCACTCCTGACCAATTGCATAGGATGCTTGCTTCAAGTTAACACACCAACAGTTTCCCCATACCAGCAGCCTCCAATCAGGGCACATCTGAATCCTTTCCTTCCCACTATCTAGGTTTCCTAACTCTGTCTGCCTTTGAGACTCTGCCAAATGCAATGGAGATCGACTCCCTGCTATCACAAGCTTTGCTTGTTCCCCTTTGGTTCCACTTCCTTTATTTGCACATATAGAAGTCTCCTGTGCTTTCAACTGCAGCAGCCTTAAGGTAGTATGGTCTGCCTATGCTGGGGAGGGCTGGAAAAATTTCTTGAGTTTCTCGTGACTTTGCACTGACCCAAGAGGTAGGGTTGCCAAATAAAATGCAGAATGTCCAGTTACATTTGAATTTCAGAAAAATAATGAATAATTTTCAACATAAATATATCCTATGCAATATTTGGGGCATACTTATTCTAAAAAGGTATTCGCTATTTATCTGAAATTCAAATGTAACTGAGTGTCATATATTTTTATTTGCTAAATCTGGTAATTCTACAAGGAGGGCAACTCAGTGCTCTCATGCGCCATTCCCACAACTGGAAAGAAAAAGTTAAGAAGTCAGGAGTGAGATCCCTGGTGAGTCTAGAAAGAGTTTCAGAGCTAAAAGGGGGAAAACACATCAGAGGTAACTTGGGTAAACTTCCCAGGGATTGGAGGAAGATACAGCTGTGTCTCAATGGATTGCCACGGTAGAGGAGGCATGCCCAAAAACCAGAAGCAAAATGATCATTGTAGAGCAAAATAGTGAGCTATTTAGGACTATCTAGGACATATCTAGGTCCAGAAGACGGTGTCCACTTCTCACCCATGATGCTGCTACATTTGTGTAAACATTACACCCATCCCCACCCTGCCCCTCACCACAAGCCTAACATCAACCCAGAAAGAAGGGAGGCAGATGGAAGCAACATCCTGAAAATGATTGAGCTGTCAATCTAAAATGACATGTTAAGACTTCTGGGGAGTGTGTCATCATTGCTGGATTTGACCAGTTTACCTGGAAATAACTAGATTAAATTTCTGCATCTGTCAGAATGGACCCTCAATATTAAAAAGCAAATCTAGTTCCTCCAGAGAAGTGTGTCAAATCTCACTCTATTTGGTCTGCATCATGAAAACAATAGTGTTATTTTTCACTTTCCAAATACTAAATTACATTTTATTGAATATACTTTTCAGCCTTCATATCAACCTCCCATGTCTTCAAAGTTGACATTGACTAGACTATCTATGTTGAGAATCATTGACTTAAAATCTACCTTGTTTTCTTCCTACATAACAGATTGATGATGATGAAGGTGATGATGATTATGATGATGGCCATGATGACAATAGTGATTCCCCCCAGTTGAGGGCATGCTGGATTCCACTTACTTTCTATGTATCATCCAACCAGATCACAACTCTGCAAGCTGGACATCATTGTCCCCATTTTACAGAGAAAAGTGAGGTTCAGAGAGGTCCAGCGACTTGTCAGTGTATCAGAGAGTAAGTGATGGAGTGGATTAAAATCCAGATTTGTCTAATTCCAAAGCCTGTGACTTTTCCACACAGCCCCACTGCTGGCCACCACAGTTCCCTAATTCGCAGGAAATTCCTGCATCCTTTGGTTGGCTCTAATTATAGTCTTTCTAAAGAGGAATGTGCTGGGCTCTCTTCCTGGCATTGACTGCACCTCACTGGGAATGTTGGGCATCTTTAAAATTTCATTTATTAATAAACACTTATATAATGCCTGCTGGGTGCCAGACACTGGTCTGAGCAGTTCATAAATATTAACTCATTTAATCTTTACAGCAACCCCATGAGGTTAAGCACCATTATTATTATTATTACTCTTATTTTACAGATGAAGAAACTAAAGCACAGAGTAGTTAAGTGACTAGCTCAAGGTCACACAGCCAGTAAGTTTTGTAGAGCCAGGTTTCACATCTATTATTATGCAGTGTAACCCCCTCTTCCTTCTGAGATTTGGATTTCTCATCCTAACCTTTCCTTTAACTATTTCATGTAGGTGCTGAGAGAACGATGGGGTCAAGGACTTAGAGTTCCCCAAAAGAAAGGTTCTGGATAAGCTCAAGTTTTAAAAAACATCCATCATAAGGTGAAAGCTGGCATGGTCCATCTGAAGCTCCCAGCAATTATTATCTCTGTTTCAAAAAACAAGTCCTTCCTTATGTCCAGCGTTTGCTCAGTGATGATGGCCCCTAAGAAGGCTCCTCCTTCTGATATTGAAAACCCAATATCTAGACTTGGTGGTCTTAGCCTTCCTTCCTATCCACAGCTTTCTTCACACTCTCAGTCCCTCCCTTATCAGCCAAACTGCACAGGCCAGACTGCTGCAGATGGAAGGGAGAGTCGACAGGGGGCGCTGTCTCCTTCGAGTAAGCACTGTGGCTGTCCTAACCTGGGAAGTCACACACCACCAGGTGGAAAACCTCTGCCTCTTAGAGTCACGTGGTTTTGACAAGCTGCCAAGCATCCCACCTTTTAGAATTTCTTATGCTCAGCAAGCAATGACCTGGAAACTCTTCAGAGCTATCAGTCATTCACACCTATGTTACTGGCTTTTCCCCAAAAGGACATAACAGGGACTGGACATGGCCAAAGGCAGGGTAGACAAAGGTATAGCAAGTTAGGAAGAGAGAGCCCACGAAAAGCTCCTTCTGTTATACCCTTGTTCAGACGACCCTTGTTCAGTTACCAGGGCTCTGCATTTACTTCTCAATAAATCTTAGATAACTTGCTTACCTGCATTTAACTCTCAGTTTCCATATTTGTAAACTAGGATTCATAATAGCATCTATCTCATAAGGTTGTGATTGAGGATAAAATGCCATATGTATGTAAGACGATCACATGTGTAGTTAAAGATTAAGCATATAGTAAGAACTCAAGAAATGTAAATTATTATGATTATATAATAAATACCAGCTTCAGTGCAGTTTGCTATTTTACATGAACCCAATTATAACCTATGGAGTCAATGTTTATTTCCCATTTTACAGATCAAAAATGTTAACAAATATTTAGAGAAGTTAAATTACGTGCTCAAGCCACCTGCTAATAGAGGTACAGAGTGAGGCCCCAAAGTCTTGGTTGGCTACTTCCAATGTCACACCTATTACATTGCCTATAGACAGTGTTAGCAGTCACCTTCTTCTTCCTCTTCAGCCAACACACACGCACACACACACACACACACACTCACACACTCACACACTCACTCATTCACTGCTACTTCCACTTGTTCCTGAGCTCCAGGAAAGACGCCCTTACAACGTGGTAATTGGCTTTCATACCACTCAGTGTACTACACTAACCCTGGAGAGTGGAGAGAAACCAGGCAGTTCAGAGAGTCAGCCATTGAGGCCTCTGCCAGCCATTTCTTTGTTGGCAGAGACAAAGGCTCTGAAACTTAGTAAAAAAAATCCAATGGGTGGTGGCTAAGTCCCAGCTGAAAGTGTGAAAGTCCTAATCATGATCCTCCCCATCATATTCCTACTGATGGCATCAGCCTGCTAAAAATAAGGAAGATATTTCCCCAAGATTAATGAAAAGAAAGGAAGAGGCTGGGAGGTGGAGGTTTGGCGTCGGCTGGGGAAGGGGAAATAGAAAGCAACAGACATTAAAATAGCAGCAAATGAATACTGTGTAATTTCAAACAGTCGATAATGTCACACTGCAAGGTTGGTAATTCTGCGGAGATAATTGCCCTTCCCCAGATTACTGTCTTTACCAGAGAAAGAAGTGATGGCTGTGTATGAGAAATCACATTGCCTCTCACTTCATGAGCAGTGGCAGTGATTAATGAGAGGTCAGGCTTTGAGTTCACAAATATTTTATCCATGCACAGGGACTTTTAGGAGTAGAGACACAGCTCTTCGAGCAAAAAACATGATCAATGCTTCTTCCTCAAACAGGGAGACTGAGATACTCATGGGATGATGCAGCCTTTCGAGTCACGTTTTATCTTCCAGCAAGTCTGGGTCTGAAGAATTATGGCTTGACATGACTGGCCACTCATGGGTGTTTCCCTGCTGCAGAAAGATTGTCTGCTGGAGAAACCACTGAACTTGACTCCCCAGACCTGAGTTAGACAGCCTTGGGTTGCTCAGCCTCTGCTTCTTCTCTGGCGCAAACTTTCAGGTGTTTGTTATCAGTACAATGGAAGAATTTGACTAGCTAACAGTGTAGGTTCCACTCAGCACTCAAAGCTCCATCCTCAGAGTCTCTCTGGGAGGGGCAGGAACACTGTGGCAGGCTGTGTAATGGTCCTGCAAAGATGTCCAGTCCATCCCTCATATAGCAAAGAGGATTTAGCAATGTGATTAAATTAAGGATCACAAAATAGGAAGCCAGCATAATTGAAGGTCCTTAGAAGATGGAAGAAAAGCAAAGGAGACATGAAAAAAGAAGCAGTGTTGGAGGGATGCTATTCCACTAGCTTTGAGGATGAAGGAAGGGGCTATAAGCCAAGGGATACAGGTGGCTTCTAGCGAATTCTTCCTGGAGACTCCAGAAGGGACCAGACCTGCTGACACCTTAATTTTAACCCAGAAAGATGCATTTTTGTACTTCTAACCTCCTGAATTATAAAATAATAAATTTATACTGTTTTAAGCCATCACTTTGGGGTAGTATGTTAGAGCAGCAATAGGAAACTAATATTAACAGCAAGACCAGGGTCCAGACGATGACCAGTTTACCCCCAAACCCACCACTCAGGGCAACTGCAGTGCTGGGCAGTTTTACTTTCCACCAAACTGGGAACCCATAGCTCCATGACTAGGTTAACAGAGAGGAAAACCATTAATATAATGACACCACTAGTCACTACAAGCAACTAATGGAGATGATTTAGGGCCCATGCATTCATATGGCACCTGTCAGATTACATGGACTAATTAGCATTAACCATATTAATATTAATTGAGTGCTTATGATTTTCTATACATTTTAATGCCTAAAACAAGTACGAAAGGTAAGCAGTGTTAGTGTCTTTATTTGACAGAAGAAGCTGAGGCCTAGGGCAGCCTGGGTGGCTCAGCGGTTTAGTGCTGCCTCCAGCCCAGGGCCTGATCCTGGAGACCCGGGATCGAGTCCCACATCAGGCTCCCTTTGTGGAGTCTGCTTCTCCCTCTGCCTGTGTCTCTGCCTCTCTCTCTCTCTCTCTCTCTCTCTCTCTGTGTGTGTGTCATAAATAAATAATATATTAAAAAGAAAGAAGCTGAGGCCTAAAGAGGTTGAGTGTCATAATGAGTAAGAGATGTTGCTGGCACTCGACTGGGATCTACTTCAATCCAGATCCAAAGCTCTCTTGCAGGAAAATTTCCCAGCCCCTGGATTCCTTATGCAACACAGCATCTAATAAAAGGACCAGACTCCTGATTGGGACAGGCCCTCTAGGACATGGGTTCTCAAACTTTAGTAGCATCAGAATCACCTGGAGAGCTTGCTAAAACACAGATTCCTGAGATCCATCTCCAGATATTCTAGACTCAGTAGGTCTGAGAAGAGGCTTGGCAAATAACATTTCTCATAAGCTCTAGGATGATCTTGATACTACTGGTCCATGAACTGCTCTTTGAGTAGTAAGCATCTGGAAGCCATCGCATCTCAGTTCCTACCTCCAGGTCCAGCCACACTGAAACTGTGGCTGAGCCCTAATCCTGTTTTATGACTAAACCATCTTTTTGTCAAATCAGAATAAAGGGGATTTATTTTTATAGGGACATTGAGAAAAATGGGTGCTGTCTGGCCTGCATGAATTGTATAGTGACCACATGTTTTTCCAGACTTAGGAAGGATGCTCCTTCCATAGTAATAAAACTGTCTTACCTTTGCTTAGCACTTTTAAAATAAAGTGCTTTTTGCGTATACCTTGATACATAGCCTCAATTCATAATATATCTTTATGCGATGTGGACAATAATTTAGCTAGAAAAGCCATTGAATGTAAAATTCTCAGCTAAGGGGTGCCTGGGTGGGTCAGTGGTTGAGCATCTGCCTTTGGCTCAGATCGTGATCCCCGGGTCCTGGGAGGTTCCCCGCAGGGACCCTACTCTGCCTCTCTCTCTCTCTCTCTCTCTCTCTCTGTGTGTGTCTCTCATGAATAAATAAATAAAATCTTTTAAAAATTCTCAGCTAATGCCTTCCTTGATCTGGATGCAAGGCAGAAAGCAAGGAAATGAGAGTTATAGGTAGTACTGAAAAAGTGAAAAACAATTTTAATACCTCTGGCCCTAACAACACATGAAGCTCCTGGTTCATAATTTCAAAGTCAGAAAGTCTTCATGTTATATGAGTGAATACCATAGTGAGGTGTATTGAGGGCAAAAAAGAAAGAGTGAGAAAAATAGGATGCATGGATAACCCATCCACCAGCTCCTCAGTGGAGGAGCAGAGGGGGAGAGAGGGAAACCATTATTCACCTGGGCGAGCCCTCCCTTGAACCTCCCAGCCCCTGTGCATCTAGGTCACTTCCCTTTCTATGTTTGGCCTCTGAAAATGCAGTGGACGCATTAATGAATTTATTCCTGGATTAAATCTGGGGAAGGAGGGAGGGAGGGAGAGAAAAAGCCAAGCTCCAGATGTGAGCCTTGATTTGTGAAGGGCCTCTCGTCTTAATCCCTGAAACAGGAAATCCTAGCAGTGGGCTGAGGTCTCTCTCAGGATCTGGGTCAGTTTAGGTATAAGCTTTCCCTCTCTGCTGCTCGTCATCTTCTCCTGCTTCCATCTCTTAACACAGCAGAAAAATCCTCTCCCCCAGGCCCCACAAACACACACTCATTTGTTCCTTGTATGCTTTGTTGCCTCCACCTCTGCTGCTCCCATAAAACAGGAAAGGAAAGGTCATTTCCGAGGCTTCCTTCCCAAGGTGTTGGATTGAGGGGCAAGTGAGAAGGGAAGGGGAGGGAAAGAAGAACAGCTGCTCCCCTCATTAAGATGTTTTCCACCACAGATCTTGAAACAGAATACATCTGGGAGAGAGGATTAGGCAAGAGACAGCTTTACCCTTTCTCTAATACTGTATCACCAATTATTGCGTGATAATATGCCCTTGTGATATGTTATTTGATAGTAATGAACCATAGAATCATATACTTTGTAACATTTAGCAGTAAGATCTAGCCTGCCAGGGGTCCATTAATCACATTTTCCTCTTAATTTTTTTAAACAATGTATTTTGGTGTATTTTAACTATGCTGCTTCCTATCTGGTTCTCCTGGTCCAGCCTAAGAAGCCCTGAGTCCTCTCTCCTGATTCCTAGCACCTCCATGTTTCCTTAGAAAGATGCTGACCAAGGAGTAGTGGGGAGGTTGAGGGAAGATAAGCCTCCCCAATCTGAGGGTGACGGCTTCCTTCATGGAGGAAATACCATGGTGATTTTGTCCAATTTTCCTTTATAATGAAGAGGAGATTCAGGTGTGATGACAGTAACTCAACATAACTGGCTCACCAGAGTGATAGGAGGGGGACTGGGGAAATGACTCAGCCTGCACCTCTCCTCCTTAAGAAATCTAAGATCTCACAGCCATGGACAGTACCTGTGGATGCTTTAGAGATGCCGCCCCCTAGGTCCCCTTGGCAGAAGCAGAGCATCTCTCCCTCCAAAAGGAAGAGCAGAAGTACCTGAGCCCTGAGGCCCTGACCAACTGGCTACTACTTTTACTGGTTTGTCAGCCTGGCCTGTTGCTAGGACCCTCTCATTGCATTTTTGATGAGATTCCTAGGTCTGTAACCCTGTCCAAGGTGGAGAAGCAAAACTGATGTTTGACAGGAAAGACTAGTGGCATAATTAGAACAGAATTTTATTTTTGTCTCTTCCTGTTCCTTTAAATTTTGTCCAATGGTGGAAGCTTTTCCCTTGATCTAGATGAAAATTCAGTGGATCTTTATGCTATATGGTTTAGTCTTATATAATATACAGAATTACAGTAACTTTGGTTCTCGAAGTCTCTCTCAGCTTGGGAACTACATTGCACAGTCCAATATATTAAACTGTTTTTAGCCACAAAGTTGTTTTCATATACAAAGTTGAGGTGGGTTCTATAATAATAAATAATGCGTATATCCTGAACAAAGGGCCAAAGCAGATTTAATTCACTTCCCCTATTCTGGCCACCCAAATGAGTCTTAGATTTTTCTGATTGGGTTCCATGTCCACAATCACTTTGAGTATTTTTTAAAAAGATTTTATTTATTCATTCATGAGAGACACACAGAAAAAGGCAGAGACACAGAGGGAGAAGCAGGCTCCCCATGGGGAGCCTGATGTGGGACTCGATCCCAGGACCCAGGGATCGCGACCTGAGCCAAAGGCAGATGCTCAACCACTGAGCCACTCAGGTGTCCCTCACTTTGAGTATTTAATCTCAGAACTCACATTCAGTTCCTATCCCTGTTTCTCCTCCCTTCCTGCTCCATAGCTGAACTCCTATCTCTTGGTTCAACTACATTTAACTCGAACTTACTGAAATTCGTAAGATGAATGTTTGGTGGGGTAAAGAAAATTGGGGATGAGTAAAGTATGGTCTTTGATTTCAAGATCTATTTCTATTATCTGTCTATCCGTTTACCTGTCTACCTACCTATGTATTATCTATCTATCCATGCACCTACCTACCTACCTGCCTACCTATCTATATATCCATCTACCTGCCTAGGAAGTGGAGGGGGGAAAAGGTTAAAACAAGTAGTGGAGTGTAAACTAGAGGTACATTGCCACATTCACTTTAATAGAGACACAAACAAAGTATCTGAACGTGGAAAAAGAGAAGTATTATTGCATCTTGCTGGGGTGATCATGAAACCTGACCCAGCAAGATCTTCATAATCTGGATCCTCCACCTCTCTAGCCCGATCTCACAGAACTCTTTCTGAGCCCCCCATCAACTATCCTGAGCTCCTCTAACCAGCCCTAGGGCCTTGAAACATATTCTTCCTCCCGCCTGGAATAGCTGTCTTCCCCATCACCACCTCAGGAAAGCTTCCCTGGGTCCAAGATGAGGTCAGGCTTCCCACTATTCTCACAACACCCTGTATTCTAGATGGTACCTCTTAAAATTGTAATTAAACAACCAGTGTAAAATGAGATGCTGGTGGCTTTTGCCTTCCCCAAGATATAACTCCACAGAAATTAGGAAATATATCTGTCTTGGTCATCAGTATCCTCCCAGAACCTGGAACAATGTTTTGCACATAGTAGATACTGAATGGATTATTTTCTAATGGATTAAAAAAGGTGGCATTTAGGATTCTTTCTCCTCCTCCCCTTCTTCTTTCTCTCCTTCCTCTTTGATCCCAGCTCTCCTTCCCATCAATGCCTTACTTCTCCCAATTATATTCTTTTCTTTTTTTCAAAGATTTTATTTATTTATTCATGAGAGGTACAGAGAGAGAGGCAGAGACATAGGTAGAGGGGGAAGCAGGCTCCCTACAGGGAGCCCCATGTGGGACTCGGTCCCAGGACTCCAGGATCATGCCCTGAGGCAAGGCAGGGGCTCAACTACTGAGGCACCCAGGCATCCCAAATAATATTCTTTTCTTTTTGGTTCTGTACACCTTAAAAGTCCTCCTGTGGTCTTTGAGGACCATCCTATGAATGAAGAAAAGATTTCCCATTTATCTCCTCTGAATAGCTCATGCTTGAACATAGTCTAGGTGCTCCAAACAATTCCTTCCAAGGCGAATCTTTCCGAGGTTTGTCTGAGAGGAGGTGCTCACAAGTGTGATCTTTGGACAAGAGTGTCAGCAGTGCTGTGGACCTGGCTTGAAATGTGGTCTAAGTTCACCCTACATCAGAGTCTGTGTTTGAACCAGATCCTCAGTGGTGGTGCATGTGAAGCTCTGCTATGGAGGGGCTCATCTCCTAGGATTAGTTGGGTAAAGAAGAGGGTAAGTTTCAGTTATATGGTGTGTCAGTTGGTGCTGGAGTTCAAGGAGTTTACTGGAAAGGAACGGAAGAGAAAAGAGCCTGAAGAAGCCAGCAGGGAAAGCCTTCAGCCCTTGATGCTGACCTGATGACACCTGTGAAAGGAAAGGGAGGAGGAAGAGGGATGAATAGAGTCTCAGACTGCAAAGAATTTCTTACAAAGTTGTGGCCAATTCAACCGGGGAGATCCAAAGCAAAGAGAGCACAGCAGAAGAGTCCTGCTCTGGGCAGGACTGGCTAGGTCTCTGTAAGTCCGTCAGGCTCAGTCATTGGCAAAGGGCTGCCCAGGAAGGGCCCCAAGCTGCCAATGGCTGGAAGCTCTCAGCAAATTGTACTCCTTGAAGCTGAAAAGCAACTTCTTTCTTCAAAGGACATCTTTCCAGTATATCCTGATGGCTGCCACATGTGACATCTGAAGGTAATTCAGATGGATACCAGCTCCTATCAAGGCTGGTAAATGTATGGAAAGCAGATTTAAGAAAATACCACATCAAGGAGGCCTGCTTTGCATGCTTTTTCAGCACTGTTTATGTTGTGTTCTTATTCTT
This sequence comes from Vulpes vulpes, assembly GCF_048418805.1. Lineage (NCBI taxonomy): Eukaryota > Metazoa > Chordata > Mammalia > Carnivora > Canidae > Vulpes > Vulpes vulpes. The sequence goes on along the minus strand of NC_132787.1, from coordinate 39,268,559 downwards.
AAGGGAACAATCTCTCCAAGGGCTCCTGGAAGACAAGTTCCAGAAGACTCCCTCCCATAGGGACCTCAAGCAGAGCCCGTGTGAACCAAGATGTTATCCCTGTATTCACAGGATGCATGAGTCAGTAAACAAGACTCAGTGGCCATGGGTGTCTGAGCTCAGCCTCTATGAGTTCAGTAGGCCCGAGGCTCCCAGGGGCAGACCTGATCCTGACTGACAGCCTCAGAGCCAGAGAAGAATAAAAACCCCTGGGCAGATGGAGCAGGGACAGCAGAAGTCTGGGGAGGGGAGTACAATGCCCTGTGGTTACAGTGATGGCCTCACATACTGATTTTCCCTCTCCTGCCCCTTGCTCACCAAGGCACATCTGCAAGGACAGCCAACCACATGTACAGAGTCACACACAGCGAAAACAGTTACATATACCCAATTCACAACCGCCTTCATGCAACACACAAAAAGGCCCCACACGTATATACTTCCCCAACCCCGACCTAAGCTAGTATGTGCACACCTTGCTATTCCAACAAACTCTCGGGCACCTCATGGCAAGTTTCCAAAATTTCCCTCAGGTACAGATATAATCACAGGCAAGAGGCTGTAACATCCACATATAAAAACAGTAAACAGCATACAAGAACAAAAATAGACAAACACATTCGAAAACTCTGAATGCACTTTGAACGTTCAAAAACAGTGACTTTTTGGTGACTTAAAACCAACAAATACCTGGAGAGTCTGTCTGGAACTGGCGGATACGCCTTGCAAGATATTTCTTTGGCCACAGATACCCGCTAGAATCACACAGGGGCTGGAGGCAGATGGCCCATTTCTGGACCCCAAATGAGAGCTGTGGCCTCAGCCATCCTCCTGCCTCCTGCAGGAGAAAACGGGAAGCTCTGGGGCCAGAGGCTGGGAGGAGGGCTCACTTGTACCTGGAGGAAGGGTTACACGTTTCTATAGAGGAGTGGAGTGGAGGGAGCAAGGGCTCAAAGTCCGCTGGCTTGGGATTCAATCCCAGCCTCACCACTTTCCACCTATATGCCCACGAGCAATGTAGTTCATCCTCTGTGTCTCGTTTTCCTCACCTATAAAGTGGAGGTAGTAAGAGCACTGAGAGAATACATTGCTGTAGGAATACACCAGTCAGTCATTGTAAAGAGCCGACAATGCACCTGGTACATCATAGGAACAAAGTAAGTATTGCTTCTTATTCTGCTCCTTGGAGGCCTCCAACCCTGGGATTCCACAGCCTCCAGGGCCCCACTCCTGCCCCCTACATAACCCCCCCACACACACACACACACACAAAGCTGCAGTTGCCAGCTCCAAACTTCACCGGAGAAGAACAGCTCTCTTCCTCTCTTTCTCTCTTACTGGATTTTGCAAACCGGATTTATGCAGAGTGAGGAGTTGTATGTCCTCAGGAATAGGAGACCAGACAGTGAATTTGTCCCACGGGCCATGACTTTCTGGACTGGGAATCAGGGCTGTCCCAGGGCTATGGCAGGGGGCCACTGCCAGCTCTCAGCCGGTTACCTTTGGGTGGGAAGAGAGAGGCTTCTACACCCTGGTGTGGAGGTATCTCCAGCCCTAGGTATCTCTAGATCTATAGATCCCCAGGGCCCATAGCTCTGCCCAGCCTCTTCTTGTCCATATTCTTCCCCAAGAAGATGGAATGGTTAGTTACTCCTCCAAAGGAGGATTGTAAAAGGGCTGTTATTTCATGTCTCATCCGTCCAACGCAAGGCAGTTCATTTCCCCTGGAGTCCACTTGGCGTTCAGCGGGTTCCCAGGTGAACTGAAACCCACAGCTATTCTCATCTGGTTGCCCTGGGAGTTTTGGCGCTGTCGGTACAACCTGTTCCTTCAGCCTCTCACTCCCCCCCTCCCCCCCCCCCCCCACCTCCAGGCTGCTCCCTTCTCCGCCACACCCCCCCCCCCAGTGGCCCCAGGCCCCAGCCGTGCCCTCCGGGGAGACACCCGCAGCTGGAGACCCGGGAGGGGAAGCGGGGGAGGGAGGAGGGGAGGGGACGGGGCGGGGCAGGGAAGAGGCGGGAGAGCGGCGCTGGGTGGAGGCCGAGCGCCGCCCCGCAGCCAGAGAGGGGCGGCTGGAGGTTGCATCTGCTGGAAGGAGGCTTTTGGCTGCCTGGTAACGGGCTGCCGGAGCGGAGAGCGAGGCAGCGAGCAGGGCAGCAGCTTCTTGACGTCAGGGCCGAGCCGGGGATCGCGCCAGCAGCCCCAGCCCGCCCCACAGGGAGGCCGGCCGACGGCTGGAGAGGAGCCCGACCCCCAAGGCGCCCAGCCGGGCGCGAGCGGGGGGCTCGGACGCCGGTCGGTGGGGGCGCAGCATGCCCCCTGCCCCCTGGCCATGGAGATCGCCCTGGTGCCCCTGGAGAACGGCGGGGCCATGACCGTCAGGGGCGGAGGTGAGGCCCGGGCAGGCTGTGGCCAGGCCGTAGGGGGGGAGCTCCAGTGCCCCCCGACGGCTGGGCGCGGCGACGGCCCCAAGGAGCGGGAGCCCAGGGAGCGCGAGCCCAGGGAGCGCGGCCCGCCCAGGGGAGCGGACCCCGGGGCGCGGCCCCCGCCGGCGCTGCCTCGACGGCTGCCCCCGGAGGACGAGGAGGGAGACGGCGACCCCGCCCTGGGCCTGGCGGAGGACCAGGCGCCCGGCTCGGGCTCGGGCTCGGGCTCGGGGCCCTTCCACCACCAGCGCGTCCTCATCAACATCTCGGGGCTGCGCTTCGAGACGCAGCTGGGCACCCTGGCGCAGTTCCCCGACACCCTCCTGGGGGACCCGGCCAAGCGCCTGCGCTACTTCGACCCCCTGAGGAACGAGTACTTCTTCGACCGCAACCGGCCCAGCTTCGACGGCATCCTCTACTACTACCAGTCCGGGGGCCGCCTGCGCAGGCCGGTCAACGTCTCGCTGGACGTGTTCGCAGATGAGATCCGCTTCTACCAGCTGGGGGACGAGGCCCTGGAGCGCTTCCGCGAGGACGAGGGCTTCATCAAGGAGGAGGAGAAGCCCCTGCCCCGCAACGAGTTCCAGCGCCAGGTGTGGCTTATCTTCGAGTACCCTGAGAGCTCCGGGTCCGCCAGGGCCATCGCGATCGTCTCGGTCTTGGTCATTCTCATCTCCATCATCACCTTCTGCTTGGAGACCTTGCCCGAGTTCAGGGACGAGCGCGAGCTGCTGCGCCATCCCCCGGGGCCCCCCCGCCCTCCTGGGCCCGCCCGGGGCACCAACGGCAGCGCGGCCCTGGCGCCCCGCTCTGGCCCCACGGTGGCACCTCTCCTGCCGCGGACCCTGGCGGACCCCTTCTTCATCGTAGAGACCACGTGCGTCATCTGGTTCACCTTCGAGCTGCTTGTGCGCTTCTTCGCCTGCCCCAGCAAAGCGGAGTTCTCCCGGAACATCATGAACATCATTGACGTGGTGGCTATCTTCCCCTACTTCATCACCCTGGGCACCGAGCTGGCTGAGCAACAGCCAGGCGGGGGAGGGGGTGGCCAGAATGGGCAGCAGGCCATGTCCCTGGCCATCCTCAGAGTGATCCGCCTGGTCCGGGTGTTCCGCATCTTCAAGCTCTCCCGCCACTCCAAGGGGCTGCAGATCCTGGGCAAGACCTTGCAGGCCTCCATGAGGGAGCTGGGCCTGCTCATCTTCTTCCTCTTCATCGGAGTCATCCTCTTCTCCAGTGCCGTCTACTTCGCAGAGGCTGACAACCAGGAGACCCACTTTTCCAGCATCCCGGATGCCTTCTGGTGGGCAGTCGTCACAATGACCACGGTAGGCTACGGGGACATGAGGCCTGTCACTGTGGGGGGCAAGATCGTGGGCTCGCTGTGCGCCATCGCCGGGGTCCTCACCATCGCCCTGCCTGTGCCCGTCATTGTCTCCAACTTCAACTACTTCTACCACCGGGAGACGGACCACGAGGAGCAGGCCGCTCTGAAGGAAGAGCAGGGCAGCCAGAGCCAGGGGACAGGGCTGGACAGCGGAGGCCCTCGGAAGACCAGCTGGAGCAAGGGGTCCCTGTGCAAGGCTGGAGTGTCCCTGGAGAATGCAGACGGAGCCCGAAGGGGCAGCTGCCCCCTGGAGAAGTGTAACCTCAAGGCCAAAAGCAATGTGGACTTGCGGAGATCCCTCTATGCCCTCTGCCTGGACACGAGCCGGGAAACGGATTTGTAAGGGGGAGCCCCGGCAGAGTGGTGGTAGTGGGGTGGGGATAGCAGAGACCTCCTGAGCCGGGGTACTGACTTTAGACCACGGAGTATTTCAAGCCCACCTTGAAGTCTGTCCCTCTTTAGACTTCTCTCCTTCCCTCCCTCCCTTGATCCCCCATTTTTCCTCTTCTTTCCATGACACCAAGGGTCGCCTATTTTTAAAAAGTACCACATTCCATGACGCAGGAGCTGTTGAAATGGTGAGCACTACGAAATGGATGTATTTGTAGCCAGTTCCCTATACCCAGCAGAGGGATAACCCAAACAAAAAATGACTTTAAATAGCCAAGATCCCAAGGGATTTTGTAACCCCCTCCATGTGTTCCAAATTTGCTTTACATATGATTTTATTTGTGTATAGGGGAAAATATTATTTTTATGGCCGGTGAGTGGATTTTTGTACTGTAGTTCAGATGGAGATATTTTGGATACATTTTCCAGAAATGCTGTATTTATGGAAGAGAGAGAGTTATTGTGATGTTTTTCTGTGATAATTCTATTAGAGCCAGAGACCCTGGTTATGTCTGTAAGCCTCTCTGTTTTCTGGGATCTGGTATCGGTGTTTTGCGTCTAGGGCAAGGAATGTTCTGGAAGAAAGGCAAGACTGACCTTCTCTGTGCGCCTTAAACAATTCTTGTAATTTTCTTTGAAAAGCATTTTAATGATGTTGAAAAAAGACTTTTGATAATTCATTCTCTTTATTTCTATCCCAGGAAATAAAATGTATGTGGCTGAGGCGAGTGTTAGTTGTTTTTTGTTGGTTTTTTTTTTTGAAGTTTTTAAAAGGATCTTGCTTTTTCTGCTTTTGAAGTCAGAGCAAACACCACCTTGACGGGGGTGGATTACTTGGAAAAGTAATGATTTGATGGTCAACTTCTTTTTGTTGGGCCCCCTCTGTGCATCACAGAGGAGCAAATTCTGTTTATCTCAGGCTGTTCCTGACATACTGCCTGATGCTGTGCTATCAGATGCAACTGTCAGCACGTGTGCGTGTGTGTGTGTGCGTGTGTGTGTGTGTGTGTGTGTGTGTGCAGCTAAAAGGCAAGGGAAGATCAGACCCCCGCAGCCCCACAGCCATCTCTTGGGGCTGCAGTTCAGAGTTCTGCTTTGTCTGCAGGCTTTAAGCCCTGCTTCACAGGGCTCTCAACAGCTCTGTGAAACAGGCCTGATTCTCACAGACATAAAGCCTGTTCACAGAAGTGCAGTCCTGGTGTGAAAGTCACAGAAGAGGAAAGGAGGGAAGATTGCTCTATCTTAAACTCTCCCCCTCAACCATGGTGTGACAGAGAATGCAGAGCCTTTCGGGTGGACAGAGGCAGAAAGAAGCCAAACGGAAGGATTTGCCTGGCCACATTAGAGGCTAGTTTCTATAGATTGTGGCCTTGTGCTGAGCAATCCCCAACTCAGAAAGAAACTCTTGGTTTTCTGTTCACTGGGTGGGTGGTTCGTAGTAGGTATAACACTGGCTGCAATTTCTCTCTGGGATTAACTACCTTCCAGGGGGCTCCAGATTCCTTCTCTTGCTTTTGCTGCTAAATAATCTAAAGACCCGTTGTCTTACATCCACACCAGGGTGGGCCACAATCACACCTCCCCCACAACAACAGGGAGCTTGATGTTTGGCTCTGAGGGTGCATCCACATCTCCATGGGGTGAGAGAGGCTTTGCTAAATTGATGTCTGGGAACTGTGGATTTAAATAAGACGCCGACATGATAATAAAAGCCAGTGTCTGTGACTGCCTGGAGTCATTTCCAGTCAGGAACTGTTAACAGCAAATCTGAGGCGGAAACAGAAGAATTGTGCAGGCAGGGCTCTGTTGTTTTTCATTACATGCTGAAGCAAAAGAAGAACAGAGACTATTTATTTATAATTTACAATCTGCCTAAAAGCAGGGCATCTTGCCAAAGCTCAACTCCACAGACTCACCTCCAAGCCCTAATGTATGTCTTTAAAGCTAATGTATATAGTTCAGCACACACCTGGTGATTGGGACTGGATCCTCCTTCAGGCTCCACCCTCCTTTAAAGATAAAAGGGACATCATTATCTGAAAGTCAGTTCTTTTAGGCTCAGAGAGCAACACGCAGGTCTTAGATGTGTCTGGGTGCTCATAGGTTTTGGTCCAAATAGAACAACTGCTTCATTGAAATGTCCAGTAAGTGGCTTCCATCTAATACAAATCCTCAGGGAGAGAGGGAAGGAAAATAGAGTGTTTATGTAGTTTACATGAAAGAAGGGGATACAGGGCAGGGTTCTGAAGGGGGGCCCTCAGGGCAGTGCTGGAGGGGGTGTCGGGTACCCGAGTGCCCTGCTGCAGCCTCCCATCCTAGATTTCAGTGCCCCGATACCTGCCCTGGGGTACTGGCTGGGCACCCACCAGGCGGTTCAATGGTTTCAATATCTCTGTCTTCCTAGTCCACCTGTTGCCATGATTCCTGAAATAGGCTGTGCTGCTTCACTCCAGCTATCATCGTTTGCCTCTTCACATTGATGAACTGAAAAGGAACCTTAATGTCAAGGCTCTTATTCAGGCTATCTGAGATAAGGGTCCCTTCATGCTCTCCCCCTCTCCTCTTCTATGCTGTCATTGACTTTCCACAGCTTCCACCTTCCTGAGGAGATTAGATCAAGTGGCTTCAGCCAGGCTTTTTTCCAGATGTTGTGTCTTGGCTCCCACTGCAGGAAACCAGCACTGAGTTCCTAATCTACCAGCTCTGGCAACCAGAACTCAGAGAACAGGGCTGCACTCTGTGTCATGCTCTTGTGGAAGGACAGCTTCTCTATTACAAAGCATCTGGCCCCTTCCTTTTTTTTACTTACTGGTTTCTTCTCCTGTCCATATGCTTCCTGAACCCTAAGCAATGACAGATTCAAAAAACAAATAGTTTCACATGCTTTAAGAAACCCAGCTCCTTGATTTTCCCTGCCTGAAACACTCCCTGGAGGGGAAAATGAAACAGAATATCAGCCCTAGAGGAATCTTTTCACAGAGCTGGCCTTCGAGTGATTCTAGTGTTAATGATAGAAGCACTTCTGGGCTTGGAGTCGACGGCACAAAGTGTTTCTCTTGGAGCAGGGACACCTTGCTTCAAGTGCCCTCCAGAAATGGCAGACTTGTGCACAGTGGAGTGTGACCCTGGGTGGTGTTCAAGTATTCTCTGCACTTGGACTTCAGCAGCACATGGCTACTCACCAGCTGCTCCAGGCCCAGCACTCCTTATTGTGCTGGGGTTGGGGAATACCAGAACACACGTCAGGATGTGGTCCCTGCCTTCTCACACTTCCAGTCCCTCTGGAGAAGCAATCCTTATAGAACAAGCAAATCATGCAAGACAGCATGTGGTCAAGTGTCTTGGGAATTTCCAAATAAAGTGTTATGGGTCAGGTGTGGGAGGGTGAGGAAGAATAGGGTAGAAAAGAGAAGCTTCTGGAGACCTGGGAGGTGGCTAGGAAGAGAGGAAGCAGTGGGAATGAAGGAGATGGGAGCAGTGGGTCAGACAGTGACTGCCCTGTCCTATCACCATCATTCTCAGGTGGTGTCCAGAGTTAAAGGCTGCTCCCAGCACTACAGTCAGAGTTCCAATTTTGCCATTGACAGGGACACTCAGCAGTTGTTCAGGGCAGAGGCTGGCAAAAGTTCTGAAAAGGGCCAGAGAGTAAATCCTGTAGTTTGGAGGCCTAGAAGGAAATGGAAACTCCTACCATAGGTACGCACATAACTATTTAAAATATAGTCATTTAAAAATGTCAAAACCAACCTTAGCACAAGAGCTGCACATCTGTCTCTTATTGGTTTATCTGTCACACAGAGGGTGCCTCCTGGGCATCCAGTCATGCCTGTGATGCCTGACCTGGCTCCCTGATTTGATTTTACCCCATTGAATTTGGTGTTTCTTGCAAATGCTGCTCCCTGGCTTAGAGAAGGTCTCTCATGCTAGGATTTCCTAGAGCGGGGAAGGCCTTATTAAGAAGATGTTACTCACTTCTACATCCTCATGAAAATTAGACTGTGCTAGTGGCTATGGGAAAGGCTGCCCTACTTTGAGGGAGGAGGAAGAAAATGCCAAATTGGAACCTCTGCCTAAGACTCTGAGCAGTGGGTTTTCTGCAAGGGTGGACGTGGGCCCAGACTGCGAGAGGTTGGGCCTCCTTCTCCTTCTGGTCCTTAGTCTCTCCCTGGACGTGACATCATACAGGGAGGGAGTCCTTGGGATACACCCTCTCTCCCCTCTTCACCTGACTCTTCTCTGGCGATGGGCTCTGGGCTTGTGTGTCCTTTGCGTATGCATGGTATGCATATGGTATGCACATGTATAGGAGTGTGCATGGTGGGGGAGCTGTGACACAGCCTGGAGTGAATCAACTTCAGAACACAGGCCTCAGACAAAGCCAGATGCTTGTTACCTGCCCTTTTAATTGCTATTTATTTTCTCATGTCAAACTTTGCTCCACGTCATGTTTCAGCTGGCAGGAACCTTCCAAGTAATCTGGTCTGTCCTGCTTATTTTACAAATGAGCAAACTGAGACCCAGAGACAAGAGGTGATTTCCTCAAGGTCACACCCAGAGTAAAGTAAGGACTGGCATTGTCTTTCCTGACTCCTAGGTTGGATTTCTCCTTGTGTTCCATTTTACTGCTTTGGCATGAAAATTCTCAATCTGCCTCCTACCCTGCCTTCCTGAGCACATCCCTGCCACATTGGTTTATGTTTACCCAGTCTGCCTGTGAGGGCTGCCTCCTGGGTATCCAGTCATGCTTGCAAAGCCCTGATTTGTTTCCTGTGATTTGATTTTGCTCAATTCTACTTACACTTATTACAAATGTCAAGCTTCTATGGGCAATGGAGGTATAGCACTGTAATAAACAGGCTCCTATAGACAAGATCTCATTGTCGAGGGGGGGGAACTGAAACATCTGTAATCCAGTGTCCCTGATACTATCATTCATTCATTTGTTCAACAATATTATTCAACCAATATTTCGTTTGTGGCAGCACCATGCTATGCTCTGGGAATAACTACCAAGGGACCTTCCCTGATTGGTTTTCCAGTCTAGTGGGGGAGAATCAACAATCAAGTAAGCAAATGAATATTTTGCTAAATCATTTGGAAATTGTGGGCCATTGGGGAAATGAGCAGTGTTGTGACTAGAGGAGAGAGAAGCATGGTTCAAGAAGAGCAACACGTGAGGGAAGAAGGAGAAAGTACAAAATAGGGTAAAGAAAGGGGGACAGGAGTGTGGGGACCATGGGAGCACCAGGAGGGAGTGAGTGTATGTTTTCCTAGAGAAGTACAGGGGTGGAGACCTCAAGGCTGAGTGCCAGGGGAAAGTGAAGGCCTCCTGGACAGCTCCAGGCAGGATTGTCAATCCCAGCACCACCTACCACTGAGGATCAGGAATGTGGCCCTGCCATTTCAGGCAGCACACTCGAAAGAGATGCAGTGGGACCATCTCACCAAGAGAAGCACAATGCAAATTTCTTCTGGAAGGCCAGTGATGGGTTCAGACACGAGTTTTAAAAATTAGTGGGGGTGGGAGGGAAAAACCCTCAGCTACCCCCTTAATTGCTTGGCCAACTAACAGGAGACCCTAGCAGATTTTTGAGTCTGTGCTAAAAAGCAGGTATGACCACTCTGAGACTGTGGACTGAGGCCAGCCCCACATGAGAGGTAGGGAGCAGGGAGGAGAGAAGCCCTAGACACCTATAGTTTCTCATAACTATCCAAAGAGCAGGAACAGTAATGGTAAAACCTAGGAGGGAATGTAGTGGGATCAAGAAGAGAGTATGGTGGGAGAGCCAGAATTCTGTGTGCAAAGCCTGTGATTGCCTAGACATTCAAGATAGCCCCACTGGCACCTGGACAGTGAAGTTGGCTTGGATGCCCTTGAGCATGCTCCTCTGTGGTTCTTTCAAGACTGAAGGGCTCTGAAGGACAGTAGGGTTTCCCCTTGCAGCCTTCCCACACTCTTTCCTTCTTCTGGGAGGCACTGGGTCTCCTTTCTCAGTGTGAGAACCCTCCTTTGGGAGAAGTGGAGAGGTGTAGATGATAAAGGAACTGGAGACAAGCACTGGCCATTGAGGTGGATTGCCCAGTATTTCCCTCTTGTCACCACATTCTCTATATCCTCTCTCATGCATGTCCTCTGTACCCAGGAGAAGTTACTTCTGTCTCTCACAGTGTCCTCTATCTGCTGGCACAGCCAACAGTCCTGGGTACTGTGATAGAAACAGGAATGAAACCAATTCTGCTCTCAGGAAACTCAGAGACTCCTGTGGGCAGGCTATACCTGCCTGAACATAAGCAGATACCTGCAAAAAATCATAACTAAAAAAAAACTAAAAATAAAACCAAAGAATCAGCTAAAAATGCCCTTAAGAAATACAATTGCAAAAAAAAAAAAAAAAAAAAAAAGAAAAGAAAAGAAAAGAAAAGAAATACAATTGCACTTAAAGGTTTGGGGGATTGATCTAAACCCAGCAGAGTTATTTGAACCAGGGTTTCTAGAAGTGATCCAGAGCAGAGTGAGGGAAAGGGCATTGATTTAGTGCTTCTTAGTATAAGTCATCACCATCCTCCTGCCCCATGAGCCCTCCTGCCAAGTCCCACAACCCTGTCTTGTCCCATGTAACTCTAGCCCTCGGGCCCAGTCAGAGATTCTCTGTCAGGTTGCGAGCTGGCTGCTCATAGCACGTGACATCTTGGGTCTGGCCACCGCTGTCAGCTCCTTGCACATGGCCTTTGCATACATCAAGCCATGCACTCCAGTATAGTGAGAGATCAGTAATAATCTGCTAAATGTTCACTTCTACATAGAAAGAATGAATTTGCCTTTTCATTTTCTTGTTTTCAGTTTTATAGTGATCTTTCTTCTAAAACATCTGAAGACTACTTTTAAGAGTCCTTGGCTTCATTTTTTTTTTTTTTTTTTTTTTTTGGTGGTGTGTAAATTGTGTTCCAATGCAAGGCCTGCTCTTTTGGAACTTCTACATGCCTATAATGTAACACCATTGCAATGGAATATTTATTGTAATTTTACAGGTTGCTGCAATAACAAAACTGAAGATTTATATAGCAGCTTTACTCCAAGAAGTGCAAACATCTGTCCCTCTGGCATGTATTATAAACAACTGAGATCACTAAGACCTGAATGGGTAATCCGTGCCAGTCAGAGGAAACATGGCTTGTTTTCTTCCCTAGCTGATTAAATTTTCTATTACTGCAATAATCTGCATTTTTAAAAAGGATGTTACATGAAAAATTGAAGAAAGCGATCCCAAGCACAGTCCCTTGTGCTTAGGTGGCCAAGGCATCCAATTGCCAGGAAGTACAATTGACCCCTAACAACATGGGCTTGAACAGCATGGATAGATTTATACATGGAAATTTTTTTATACGTACAGTACAGTCCTATGAATGTATTTTCTCATCTTTATGGTTTTCTTAATATTTTATTTTCTCCGGCTTACTATTATAAGAATACAGCATATAGTGCATGTAACATACAAAATATGTGTTTATCAACTGTTCATGTTATTGGTAAGACTTCTGGTCAACAGTAGGCTATCAGTAGTTAAGTTTGGGGGGAGTTGAAAGTTATATGCAGATTTTCAATGGCATGGGAGGGTGGTGCCCCTAACCTCCATGTTGTTCAAGGGTCAACTGTATTTCTTACAGAATATCTAGGTTGGACAAATGACCATTGTTTATGCTTCTGTTCCTCTATTGTTCTCTCTATATAGTATACACATTATTATTATATTGTTATTTTTTGTTGTTTTTCTTCTTTGGTTGTAGTAAAGTCACCTATAAATTCCATGTCCTTTGGACACCAGTTTTAAATTGGAATCTGGGATGGCCATAGTATGCTTCCCATGGTCTTTCTTTTTGCCTTTCATGTCTGCCTCCATTCAACCTACTTGGAACTTTTAAATTAATCTCTCTGGAGGACAACACATATGATCAAGTCATTTAAGGACTACTAAACAGAATAATACCATCTCTTTGACCTGATGTGGAAGTTCTCCTTAAAGTGATATTTAGATTTTCCTTTTTCAGCCTTTTCCTTCTCTCTCTCTCTTTCCTTCTCTACATGATGTACCTCCAAAGACACTCACACCTCGTAGCCAAATGGATAAAGTTATGTTCCTGGGTGACACCCAGCAGAGTGCCTCAGTCATCCTCTTGGTTGGAATACCTGACTCTTACTTTTATCTGTTGAAATTCTACTCCTACTTCAAAGAACAGCTCAAATACCTTCTCCTTAAAGGAGCCAACTTCAGTTCCTCCAGCCCACAGCCATTTCCCTTCTTTAGTATTCCTATCGTAAATACATCTGCCCCAACCTTGGTGGTTCTTTACCTACCTTCCTTCCTTCTGAGTAGGAACTGGCTGCCATCTTCCAATTCATCTTGGTGCCTAGAATTAGCCTGGAATCCAGTGGGCACTCAATAATATGGCTTTCTGGACTGCATTGACTCCTCTTCTGACATTTTGCATGTACCCTAGGAGTAGGTTCCAGGCCTCCTAAGACACTGTGCGTATAAATGAGCTTCATCATAATCTCCATATGTAATGTGTTGATGAGGCACCTGCTATGGTTAGGGAGCTGGGTTAAGTCCTTGGCAAGCTGTTTTGCAATGCAATAAAATATAGTCACTTTGAGCCTCCCACAATGAATGTTGTAGAGTGGTCACTGATACATTTTTTGCATCTAGGAAGCTGTGGGAGGTTGGCCTGCATTTTCAATTGTCATTGTTCTGCCTTCACTCACCATGTGTGTAGTCCAGGTTGATGAAGACATCCAATGTGAGCTGGCTCTCCTAGAATTGGAAAGATGGAACATGCTCTGGATGAGGATCTGGGGGAGTGTTTCAGAGCTGAGGAAGAGCCATAGGGTGGGAATGAAAGAGAGGATTTGGCTGAGGGACAAGGTGGAAGACCGGAGAAGTTGTCACTGTGGGTAAAAAACTGTTGGTGAAAGTGACTATACATCAGATGTGCCAAGGACAACCAATGTACACCTGTTGTTGAACGATGAAATCTTACTATTTCCAACACTCCATCTCCCTTACTCCCAAAATGTCTGACGCTGGAAGATTATTAAACAGTCGCCCAAGTGCAAGTGGGAGGTGAGGGGAGTGGTGACTGTCTCTTTTTCCATCAATCTCCACTGTCATTTCCACGGGAAGCCTTGGATTGCTAGGTTGGTTGACTGTCATACCAGTAGCAACAGTGCCTACAGGGCCAAGTGTAATGAGACCATCACACATTTTCTGATTGTGCTGTGCTAGCTGCTGGAATTTAGGCATACATAAGACATTAGGGTGTTCTGTGTGGCATTTAATCCGTCCTCAACCCCAGTCTAATACAATATAGTTGTCTAATTCCTGGCCCAGGACTGGGTAAAATCTTTAGACATCTTAAGCACTGAAAATAATATGATGCTCCCTCATATGTAATTCAAAATAAAAGCAATACTAACCAAAGCATAAATTTAAGAAAGTTCCCAAAAGTTCTAATATTTTCCTTGATGCTTTTACTGAAATATCAAATAATTAAAAAAAAATTTTTTTCAATGTCACCTCTTGAGCTAGTGCCCTCAGTTCAGGTTACCTCTTTTTTGTTGGATAATCTGACACTGACCAATCCCCTCCCAGCCCTCAGGGGATCCCCATGCTTCCTTGGCCACATCACTAGGCCCAATTATGGGTATAGGCAGTTCTGTCTGGGTGGCTTTTCCAAGTGGGAAATGGATTCCAGATGTTGACAGCTGGAGGCCACCAAACCAGACCTGGATCTGAGTGGAGCATGGAATTTCCCAGAGCCACATTGAAGCCTTTGTTCTGCAGCTTTGAAAGGGTTGCTCTGATGCCATCCCCAGCAAGACAGGGTTTGTTAGGTCTTTTCTGGGAAAACTCCAAGAGGGCAACGCTGAGGATGAAGTCTCTGCTGTGAATTAGTGATCACCCCTTTCTGATTCTGTGTCTAGACCACCCTCACGCTGTGGGCAGCAGAGGGGCTATATAGTGTGGACACTGAATTTCAGAGACAAACCTGGAAAAAGGAACAATGATGGGATCATGATGAAAAAATGTTGAATTGTTTGATAAACATTATGAATGAAGTCTAACCATGAATTCATTAGAGTTTTCTAAAGCAAATTTTATGTACAGACCTTCTGACATCCAAATAATAAATGTTCAACATTTGTGTGCTACTCAGACTCAGTTCTTTGAGTTGATGGATATCAAATGTCAAATTCCCACTGAACTTTAAGTGGCAAGCAGTCACTCATACTTTGGTATGAACTAGTTAAATCAAATGCAACTTAGTTATAATCTCACAGCCTAGAAAATGGGAGTTTAAGCAGAAGGTTGTGTAGAGGGAGGCAGAGTCTGACAGTGGAATGCTAGATGGTAGATGGATTAAAGAATTGTTGGGGGCAGCCCAGGGACTCAGCGGTTTAGCGCCACCTTCAGCCCAGGGCATGATCCTGGAGACCCAGGATGGAGTTCCACGACAGGCTCCTTGCATGGAGCCTGTGTCTCTGCCTGTGTCTCTGCCTCTCTTTTTCTCTGTGTCTCTATGAATAAATAAATAAAACCTTTAAAAAAAAGAATTGTGGGGAATGAAGAACTTAGGGCCTCCAGATAGCAGCTGGGGAGTGTGCTGTACCCCAGGAGGCTGAAGGTAGGGCTGGGATATATGGGCCACAGGTGGAAGAGGGTCAGGAAGGCATAAAGAGAAGCCACAGGGCCAGTGTATGGGGAGGTAATGAGGCAGTCAAGCATTTGGTTAAACGAGAGGTTTGGAGGCAGGTAGATCTGAGTTGGAATCCTAGTTTTGCCATTTATCAGCAATATGACCAAATGCAAGCAATTCCCTTCTAAATGTCTTGCAGTCTTTTCCAATGATAAACTAGGAATAATAATATGGCCTTCTTTCAGAGTTGTCATAAGCAAATATAATAAACAACATAGATGTTTGTTAGGCAGTAAACCCTCAGCAAGGGTCATTTTTTTGTTGTTATTGCCATGTGAAATTCCAGAAGGGAGCTTAGAACAAGTCCTGCCTCCTCCAAGTGGGAGCAATGTAAAATTCATTTCAGCAATGTTTATTAAGCACTAATATCTCCCCTGTTGGGCTAGGGCTATAAGATCTAAAAAGATGAATTAGAAGTAATTATTTGTCCACAATCTGTGAAGCAGCCCAAACTAAGTGCACAAATGACAAAAATGGATACAGGAATTAGGTGTTTGGAATGGATTTGAAGGATGGTGGGATGTACACTGGTAGAAAAAGTGGCAGGGGATCCAGGAGGAAGCCTTCGTTTGAGCAGAGGTACATAGGTAGAATTCCTGGGGCCGTGAGTGGACCCTCAGTGCAGCAGAGCAAGAATAAGACTGTCCTGGCCCGCTGTACAAGAAGCCCTAAATGTGTGACTCGTTCTCATCTTATCTCAGCTTTGTTTCCAGCATAAATCTGAGAACTGGGCTCTTTCCTGACCATCACAGGGCACTACACAAAAATTTCTTGTGAACTGATGAGCTACACAGGAGGAAAGAAAATATCATTTATTTTACTGTTTGATTTGTCCAACCTTAAAAACTAAACTCTCTCAGACTGCCTCTCATCTCAGACAAGTGGCTATTTGGTTGGATATTGGAAAATGTGTGACTATTTGGGTGTAGCTATGTGCCAGGTGCATTTACTATATGGATTCCAACAATCCAAAGCCTGAAGCACGTAGGCTTCATCTCTGTAGCCCTCCTAGAAATTAATGAGGTAAAAGATCACGTTGACAATCGATCATTCATTCACTCATGCCTCTATGCATCACAGCATAGGAAACCAACAGGTCCTGAAATGGACCACCAGGGTTTGCACTGTCACTCTAGCTTATTTTCTATGAAACATCTTTGGGTCTATCATGAAGGGATAGCAGTACCTTACCCATATGGCCGTTGTGAGAATTGAACGAACAGTGCATGGCAGGTGCTCAGTCCATTCCCTGTCATGTAGTAAGTTGTGAATAATGTTACACATCACTATCATTCAGCATCGTCTATGTATCAGGTGCTAAGCTTAGTGCTATGAATAAAATGTAGCCCTCGACCAAGAGACCTACAGTCCATTCTAGTATCCTTTGTGTTTCTCCAGCATTTATAGGCAGCTCCCTACTGGAAGGAATTTCTTTTTTTTTAATTTATTTTTTATTGGTGTTCAATTTGCCAACATATAGAATGCTCATCCCATCAAGGGGATCCAGTGCTCCATCCCATCCAGTGCTCATCCCATCAAGTGCCCCCCTCAGTGCCCGTCACCTAGTCACCCCCACCCCCCGCCCACCTCCCTTTCTACCACCCCTTGTTCGTTTCCCAGTGTTAGGAGTCTCTCATGTTCTGTGTCCCTTTCTGAAATTTCCCACTCATTTTTCTCTGGAAGGAATTTCTAAGCACCTCTTCTCTTATATCTTAGCTCTTTTGACAAATTAGTCACACCACCTCTTCAGAAAGGCTTTCTCTGACCTCCTGCCCCTTCAGCTCCATCTACCTGTCTTTTATCTAATTTCGTTTATAGCACTCACCATTTCTGAACTTGCTTCTTTCTTCTACTGGAATGTAAGCTCTATGTGAACTAGGACCTTGTCCGACTCATCCACTCTCTGTACCCCAGGCGCACAGCAATGTGTAATAAATATTTCTAGGCGGACTGACTGCTGACTGAAGGCTAGCAGAAGGTCTTGGGTAATGCAGATTTGACAGGATAACTATATTTTAAATTGTTCCTTGAGGACAGAGGCCATGTTTTTTTCTGTTATCTTCCTTGGCTCCTGATAGAGTTCTGAGCACATAGTAAAGCATGATAAATACTTGTTGGTTGATTGATTGAATCAACAGCAACAAGAGAGAAGGCATACCTGGATGGAGAAAAGAGAGTAATAAGATTATTGGTCTTAAAGACCAAAAAAAAAAAAAAAAAAAAAAAAGGCATAGGAAGTTATTTCTAGCATAAGGGGAGGTTTTATTATTGTGGTGTGGTAGGGACAAGTGGATTTATAGTAATTTTTTACTATTTATAAATTCTAAAATATGGTACATGGGCTTATATAAGAAATCTGGAAGTTTCACAATTTTCCATTGCTTTGAAATAGAAGTGACTTCCATATACACTAGCATCCCCCGCCCCACCCCCTCTGGGGTCTACGTGACATCTACAAATCATTTATCTGCATTGAACTCCCAAGAGCTTGCCCTGCCATTCTCTTAAGATGTTAGCTGACATCGCTGACAAGGGAAGTTGGGATGTGTTTTGACAACCAAGTGGTTTCCTTAGCAAGCTGCTGGTGTTTCTCAGGCAGCTCCACAGAGAAAGCTCTGGCTCTCAGATCAAGAGTGTAACTCTCAAGGGCTTCCCTTCTCAGAAGCACACATCGACTTCATCCTAAAACTGTTATATGGATTTGTCTCCAGGCTCTGTGAAGCTGGCTTGTCAATTGAGTACAAAGCTGGTCTCAGACCTCATCACCTTTATTTTACTTAAGAAAAACCAATGAACTGGGATCCCTGGGTGGCGCAGCGGTTTGGCGCCTGCCTTTGGCCCAGGGCGTGATCCTGGAGACCTGGGATCGAATCCCACGTCAGGCTCCCGGTGCATGGAGCCTGCTTCTCCCTCCGCCTTTGTCTCTGCCTCTCTCTCTCTCTCTCTCTCTCTGTGACTATCATAAATAAAAAAAAATTTAAAAAAAAAAAAGAAAGAAAAACCAATGAACTTATAGCAAAAACACCCAGAGACCCCCTCAAAATATTTTCTAGGTCCATTCTAAGAACTCAGAAGTGAGCCACCATGGTGGGGGGAGTACAGTAAAGACACCGTGTGTCAAATTGAGTCAGATGAGATTTAGGAATTCAAGGTACTAGGCACTACTAATACTACTAGCTGCTACTTACTGTGCACCTACTGTGTCATGCTTCATGGCAGACATTTTATGTGCATTAAAAAACTTCCCAGGTTTTAGAGACAAGAAAATTTAGAGAAATCACACAGTTAAAAACTGGCACAGCTAAATTTAAACCCATACTCTATGCCTCCAGACTGTGTGTCTCTTTCCACCCAGGAAGCTGGGTGGTTGAAGGCTGACTGTGTAGGAGCAAAGATCCATGTTGGTAAGTGGTCAAGGTAAAGCAATGAAGACCTACCTTCAGGCTAGCACAGGATTTGAAAAGTTGGAAAAGAAGAGCCAGGTCAGGAAAGAGCAGAGCTCAGTAGCAGGAAGGGAAATTATGACCACAAAATTCTGGAAGTAAGTGTGGAAAATGCACTGAGAAGAGAGTAAGAGTTTGTTTTTGCTTGAGCCGAAGGTATGTGAGTATCTGAGAAGGTTCATGGGAATTGTAGGAGCCCAATTTGGGAAGATAAGTTGAGGCCAGCTGTGGTAGGCTTTGAACAGCTGATTCAGGAGCTTGGGACTCATTCTATACCATAGATGAGGGCCACTATGGAGGTTTTCAAGATGAGGGAATTAGGGTTCCTGGGTGGCTCAGTTAGTTAAGTGTTTGCCTTTGGCTCAGGTCATGATCCCAGGGTCCTGAGACTGGGCCCTGAGTGGGGCTTCCTGCTCAGCAGGGAATCTGCTTCTCCCTCTCCCTCTGCTCCTCCCCCTGCTTGTGTGCATGCTCTCTCTCTCTCTCTCTCTCTCAAATAAATAAAACCTTGAATAAAAACAAAAAGAAGAGAGAATTACCTGATAAAACTGATATTTTAAGGAGACAGATAAGGAGGGCTTGTAGGAGATCTGGGGCAGTGACGTTCAGCCAGGGCAGAGGCCTGAGAGTGTTCCCAGGTCCCTACTGGCTTTTCTGTCTGAAAACCATTTTCTTTCCTCTCTGCTTATCTCCATTTCAGCACAGCTGCTCATGTCCTCTCATAGTAGTCAACACAGCTCTGCCCTTCCTACATGCTCTGCCCAGCTCCCGTTAGGCCTGTGGCCTGACTCCCTTAGGCTAGGGCACCACCACTATGTCTAAGGTTGCCTGGCCATGCTGGGCCTCAGCAGATCCCCTTGGCCCGAGGGAAGCCTGCCAATGCATTGCCACCAAAAAGGGTTACACATTTTTTGCTTTCTTGCTGAAAAATGCCATTGGTCATTAGAGAAATAACTTGGATGTTGTAGAACAAATTTATTTCCTTTATCCCACTTAGGAAATATGGGAAGATGGTGCATCTTGTTTTAAATGGAAGACCAACATTACATATTCCATAATATCATACCTGACTTTCGCTGAAAAGTTGTCCATGAGGAACAGATAAAATATCATGATTTTTTTCCCCTGCGATGTGGTCAGGTCTCCTGGAAAACATAGAGTTACTTTTGCTTGAAAGGTATCAGTTCCCTGATCGTGGGCTGCTACAAGCACCCCAGGCTCAGGCGACACACCTATGGCAGATTTTAAGTGATGTATGGGTGTGGAGAAGGGAAAAAAGAATTCTGAGGTCTCTTTTCTCTTTTGGTCTTAGACACTTATGATCAGTTATCTACTGCCAAAGATCTTCATGATTTATATCCTGATTCCTTTAACAATGTCATTGCCTAGTGTAATAATCAGGACCATGTTGTTTTAGAGACACTAACTTCTAGATATGGCTAGTGTCTTTGCTGAAAAATTATAGTTAAACAATTTTTTTTTGTTAACTCTCAAAACTACCTCCTTGGATAAGTATAAGGTATTACACATCTATTCCTGTATCTTACAAAGAGCAAAATCAAAACTTCTCCTTCAGCTACCTCCATCTACAAGCAAGCTGTAGTTAGCTAGTAGTTACTGAGTATTTATATTGCCCAAAGTCTGTCTGAAGTGTGGTACATGTATTATCCCACCTAATCCTCAGAACAACAGTATGGTGCAGTAGTATAAGTCTTTTACCACCATTGAGAACTATAAAATGAGATAGCAATATTTGACTAGGGCCCGTAGGAAATAAGTTTCAGAGCCAGGATTTAAAACCAGGCAGTGGGCTCTGGAGTAGTGCTGAACTAATCTTTTTTTCTATAGTTTAAGCTTATTCTTTCTTGCTGTGTCAGCAGTGAAGATTAAATCATCCATTCAACAAATATTTATCTAGTGCTTACTCTTTTCTAGGCTAGGGCAACCTGTATGGTCTCTGACTTTATGTAGCTGGGTCTAATGAGGGAGAAAGACACTGATCAAATAATCCTACAAATATATTTGAAATTGCTTCTGTGAAAAAGCAAAAGGCACTGAAAGAGATGAAAATGCATAATAGGATGATTTTTCTGGTTGGGTAGGTATGAAATGGAGGTCTGAAACTACAAGACCCCCCCACCGCCATGTGACAAGGCCCTGCAAGGTTTTTTGTGCCTACAATAGCTAAGGACTCTGTGACCTAACCTCAACTTTGAGAGCCTTGAGTTGGAAGGAGAGAAGAAGAAGCAGGAGAGTGTTATGCCTCCTCCAGGCAGTTTATCTTATTCCCTTTACTACCTGCCTTTTCCAGCCCTGAACTGAGCCCTTGAGAGCATGAAGCAGCTGGGCCTCCTAGCAGTCAGCCGGAAAGCTTACTCCTTTCTAGTATAAGAATTCAGCATCAGAACTTCGTTGGTGGAAGAAAGTTCTTGAAAAGAATCACCCACATCCACTCTGCTGAGAGAGGAATCAGTGTCAGGCATGAAGACCTCAGGGGAGAAGAGGATGGACCCTCCATGGGAACTGGGATCCCAGTGGCAGATCCTACAGAGGTAGATCTTCTCTGTTTGCCTGGTATGCTTTCTATGGTGAAGTGAGGATAACATGGGTCCCCTGATACCACATCACCTCCAAAGATTGGTGTGAGTGTCACCACACATATCCACTGGAGAGCTCTGGAGGCTCAGGGACCACACAGGTGATACCTGAAGTGTTGTACCATCTGAGCATAGTGTGCTAATTGGAGAGAGGATGGAGAGGTATTCTTTGTCAGTAGCCTCTAAAGACCCTTGATGGTGGGGCTTTTCTGCCTAGATCCTTGAGTCCTTGTGTCCTAGCCCAACTGACATCACTGGTATCAGTGACACAGAAAATGGGCAATTAAGGAAAGGAAGCTGATCCACCCAAACCAAAACTTTACCAAAAAGGAAAACTTGGAAAGAAAGAAAAGGGAGATGGCAGTGTGAGAAGAGGAGACTAGCTCAGACTCTCTGAGGGAGTAGTTGAGCAGTGCTTGCGGGGCTTCTATGGCCTGCTATGGGCCTGCTATGCCCCCTGTCCCCACACTTCAGGGGCAAGCTACTTTGCAAGGTCCAGAGTGTGAGGTTATGAGTTGCACAGACTATCAGCCTCTCCAAGATCAGGGCCAAGACTAACAACCAAGGCAGGGCACAGGAGTTCAGGGTTGACCAGAGGGCCAGCCTCCAGTGTATCAGCCCTAGTGACTGGCATTTCCTCCAAGACCCACAGCCAGTGTGACTCCATCACCCTGAGAGTACATGGTAGAGGGTTTCTGCCAGCCACACTCTCTTTTGAACAATCAGGATGCAAAAAACTAATAATAATGAAGAACTGATTGGTATAGTATTCCTCCACTTGAGGGAAACCCTATTAGAATAGATGGAAACAAAAAGAGATTTCCATTCAGTTAAGATGCTGAACGAAAGGTGGCATAGTTGAGTTAGTCCCACACATAGAGTTAGGAGATGAGAGTTCACATCCTAGTGTTGCTGCTTATTAACTAGCATCCTCATGCAGTCTCTTAAGCCATATTTCAAGTCCTTTGGTTATAAAATGGACCTAATACTATCTGCCTTATAGGGTTGTAAATATTTCATAAATGACAGAGTACATTTTGCAAGTAAAAGAGGTCATTTCCATTAACCTGAAAATCAATGAAGTAAAAACAGTAAGTGGGATGAGTTTATTTCCCCTATACTGTTACAAGTCTGGAACCGCTTGTCACATTGCATTCCATGTGAATGGTTTTACAGGAGCATGGTGAATGGGGTAGAGGCAATGCATTGGTGTCAAAGCAGGTGGAAGGCAGTCATATTTAAATGAAAAGGATTTTAGTACACAATTCTAGTGTATATTGCATGAAGCTATTAAAGCAGCAAAATATTAATATGAAGTATCAGTAAGAATAGGCTATATTATGCTGCAGTAACAAAATAGCCCCCAATCTCAAAGGCATAAAACACAAAGTTCATTTTTTCCTCATGTTACTTATCCATCATTGGATAGCAGGGAGCTTTGTTTATTCCAGTAACACAAAGCCCAAGGGTAACAAATAAATAGCCCATGCTGGAGTAGAGGTGAGCTCTGAGGAGACTTGCCTCCATAGTCAAATGTTCTTACCTGGAAGTGTGATGCAGTTCTCTCACTCCCCATCTCACTGGCCAGAACTAGTCATGTGACTGCAGCAACCCACAGCTGGCCCAGAAATAACAATTCTTCCCTGAAGGAAGAGAGCCAAAAAATGGGAATCACTGCCCCAGTCAGTAACTGAAAGCCAACATTATCTTTTACTGTGAAGTAAGGCAGGAATCCGCTGGTGATGAGCCATGTTTAGAAAATCCACCTTCCGAAGTGATGTCAAGGTATGATCTAGTCTCTAAGTTTACTAGATGCCCAATTCGTCCACGGTGCCAGTCTCATTGCTGTGCATACTAACCTCTTACTTATATTTCTTTTTTTAATAATAAATTTATTTTTATTGGTGTTCAATTTGCCAACATTCAGAATAACACCCAGTGCTCATCCCGTCAAGTGCCTCCCTCAGTGCCCGTCACCCAGTCACCCCCACCCCCCGCCCTCCTCCCCTTCCACCACCCCTAGTTCGTTTCCCAGAGTTAGGAGTCTTTATGTTCTGTCTCCCTTACTTATCTTTCTAATTTGTATTTATTGAACCGTAGAATGGCAGGGGTGGATGAGAACTTGGGAAACAGACCCAGAGGGGATAAGGGGACTTTCTTAGCTGCACAGCCATTTAGGCACTGCTCTGGATCTTGAATCCAGCTCTTCTGTTTAGGTCTGATTCACTTGCTTCTGCACCACGTTTCCTTTAGCTCCTTTTCCAGAACCAGATGTTTCCATTTTGTACCATCTCTGATGTTATTTTTTACTGATATGACTGTCTCATTTAACAGAATTCATCTACATTACTCCTTTTATCAAATAAAGGCGTGTCTGCTCAGAGAGACCAAGATACCCAGGCTTTTAGTGTCACTTCTAATGGAGTGGCTTATTTCCTAAACTATTCATAAATTCATTTGCTAGGACTCTGGTTAGCTTGTGGAGCTTACATGAGAGAGCTGTTTGTTGTGGTTTTAGGTAAAGAGCAGCCCTCTGTCTTCTGGTTACGTGTTTCAACACTGTGACTTGGTGAGCTATGATAGTATAAACAACTATTTATCTCGTACTAAACAGTGAATTCAGTGAGAGCAGGGACCATTTTCACTCAGCCCATACTATATTTCCAGCTTCCAGGCCCTCAGTAAAATTTCTGACAGGAATGATTGTCTACTCTGGCCACGTACTGTGCTAGGTGCATAAATGGTTTATCGCAGCAACCTTGAAGAGTAAATATTATTAGTCCTGTTTTATAGATGAACAAACTGAGGTTAAAGAGTAGAGACCTGGGCCCATCTGGCTCCAATGGAGACACTCCTTCCATTAGTGGTTTGTCTTCTTTCTCAATGTTTTGACCTCCAAAAATTCATGAGTTTCTTAGGCTCAGTTTCATGGGATGAATACCTTTACTTTCCTTCTGTTACCCTGAAAGGGTGCTGTGCACACAAGTGGATCATAAATCATTCCTGAAAATATTCTTAGATTTAGGCATAATCAAATTAAAATTAAGGTCTCGGAGAACATCACTCAAAGAGTCACCTAGGAGTTTGATATTCAGAGTCACACAGATCTAGGTTTGACGCCTTTCCCTGCCACTTCTGAGGTGTCTGAGCCTGGGCAAGCTATTTAACCTCTGTCAGCTTCCGTTTCCTGATCTGTAAAATGGTGATAAAAATTCCTAACTGATGAGTTTGTTGTGAGAATCCATGAGATATAAGCAAGATGCTTAGTAATAGTAGAGTTCCTGCCATTCTGTAGATGGTAGCAGCAGTAAAGGAAGAGGAGGAATTATAATAGCTGTGGCATTGACAGAGGGGTTTTTTGTATGTATTTTTTATTGTAGTTCGTTATGCCAACATATAGCATATCACCCAGTGCTCATCCCATCAAGTGCCCCCCTCAGTGCCCGTCACCCAGTCACCCCAACCCCTTGCCCACCTCCCCTTCCACTACCCCTTGTTTATTTCCCAGAGTTAGGAGTCTCTCATGTTTTGTCACCCTCTCTGATATTTCCCACTCATTTTCTCTCCTTTCCCCTTTAATCCCTTTCACTATTTTTTATATTCCCCATATGAGTGAAACCATATGACGATTGCTCTTCTCCAATTGACTTATTTCACTCAGCATAATACCCTCCAGTTCCATCCACGTCGAAGCAAATGGTGGGTGTTCGTCCTTTCTGATGGCTGAGTAATATTCCATTGTATACATAGACCACATCTTCTTTATCCCTTCATCTTTCGATGGACACCGAGGCTCCTTCCACAGTTTGGCTATTGTGGACATTGCTGCTAGAAACATTGGGGTGCAGGTGTCCTGCTGTTTCACTGCTGGGGATTTACCCAAAGATACAGATGCAGTGACAGAGGTTTTTAATATAAAGGAAATCACTAGTGGATTATACAAAATTCACCTTTATATGCTTCTTCAAGCTGTTCCATTGTTTTCTGCTTGTGTTTTGACAAGTACCTGTTTGAGTAATGGCTGAGGTGGTGGAGTCTTTCAAATGTGTGGTTCATGATTTGCTTCCAATGGGGTTCAGGACACTACCCCAAGAGGTGGCACCTTGACATATTGAATGTCTTAAATAGAAAGAGCCTGAGAAAAGGCAGAGGCAGGAGGTTCACTCTGGCCTCCCCCACCCCACCCTTCTTCCCCAAAACAGGTCATAAATCGCCTATGTGAAAGGTGCCCTCCCTGTGCCAGGAAGATGGAAGACATTCCTATCATGGAGATGGAATTTGGGGCCAAGAAATCCATATAAACAAACTTCATTAAACTAACCCTTGTCTTTTCTGTTACTTCTTCATGTTTACTACCGAAGCCCAAACCCTTCTGTCTTGCAATTATTGACAAATCTATTGTTTCTTTGTCTAAAAGCTTCCTGCTCCAGTCATTTCTTTAGGTCTTCATTCTCTTGTGAGGGTACCCAGGTACATGTAAAAATTCAATGAAATTTATATGCTTTTCTCCTGTTAATCTTTGTCAGTTAATTTTCAGACCCAGCCAGGGACCCTAACAGGGTCCTAACACTTCCCTGGAATTTTGGCCAACGAATCACCCTTTGAAACTGGATTTTAGGTACTCAAACCCAAAGGTCATGGGTGAGAAAATGGGCACAGTACACTGAAAATCCTCTCATAAAACCCCAGTTAAAGAGAGATGCCATGGTGGTTAACAAAGCAAATGCCAACAAGATCTTTTTAATGCATTGTCTGTATATGTGTGTGAGTCTTAGATTGGTCAAATTCTATTTCTTGCCTTAGTTTCTTTGTTTATAAAATATGGAGATATGGCCTTCTCCAATAACCAGGGATTGTAGGAAGTTAAGAAAATATATATTTAAGAATTGAAATCTTTAGGATCTTTCAAAGGAAAGAATCATGGATATTTGATGAAACCTCATTGCTGTTATGGAAATCCTATGACTTTAAATATAGAGGGAAAAAGTCTAGGCTCAGATCCCATCTCTGTCACTTGAATATACATTGCTCAATCTCTCTGAGCTACACATTGCTGATGTACTGTACCTAACTTAGGGAAATGTGGTGTGGAAAAAATCAAGGCATCTCCATGAAAGTCTCCATAAACTCTCAAGTATTTTCTAATCTTTGTTTTTGCCTTTGTAATTATAGCTTTGAATCTATGTGCCTCTGGGGGAGGAGCTCTAAAAAGAAAGAGATTCAGATGGAAAAGTGTGGAGTGACAGTTCCCAAGAAGGGGCTGTTTTGGTGGTTGGCCTTGGGCCCCTCCAGCTGATTGTGGCAAGTGTGACGAGACAAGGCAGAGGGAGGCTGTATCTTCTGAGCACTGACCTGCAGTGCGATTTTTCTGGCCAGCCTTCTCCTGCCCTGCAGTCTTGTCTCAGAAGCACAGGTACTGCAGTGGCCAGGGTGAGTCCTATAGGAGGCAGAAAGACTGATGGCAAGAGGCCAGGGGCTGCAGTTGAAACCCAGATAACAGAGCCAATGGGATGAGAGATCTGATCCCCCTAATCCAGATCCTTAGAGCAGCTTGAACAAAGGATTTGTGTTTTTGTAGTGCATTTATACAATGCAGTTATTCTTTTAATACAGCGTTAATAATAGATTGTAATGATAATGTTGCTGTTTGACAAATGACCTCTTTTTAATCTAACAGATAAACACGTTTAAAAATTGCAAGCCTTGGGGTGCCTGCATAGCTCAGTTGGTTAAGGGACTGACTTCTTGATTTCAGCTCAGGTCATAATCACAGATTGGGCCCTGTGTCACTGGGAGTCTGCTTGGGATTCTCCCTCTCGCTCTGCCCCACCCCCCATGTTCTCTTTCTCTCTCTCTGAAATATATAAATCTTAAAAACATTTCTTTTCTCTCTTTCTTTTGTTTTCTCTGTTTCATCCAACATTTATCGAGCTTCTGCTCTGCGTAGTGGACTGTAACAGGTGCTGGGAACACAAAGGAAGAACCCCACCTCTACCACCTAGGAATTGTAATGTGGCTAAACTAAGTGGTGAGTGGACAAGAAAAGAGTGAACACTTCTTGAATATTCTATCTTTCTGTCATGTTCTTTCCATTTTCACATATATTTATTTTACTTAACTTCCATAAGGAAGCTAACAATCACAATACATATACATTATTTTATTTAATCCTCAAAATAACCCCATAAGATGAATACTATTATGTCCAGGCCTGACATCAGGAGGCTGAAGCTGAGAGAGTTCAGGACTGGCAGTCAGTGGTGAAGCAGGCATTCAGATCCCATTTCCCTAAATATGGAGCTCACCGCGCAATTCTGCCTCTTGTGAGTTAGCTGAAGGACCTCTGGCTCTAAGTGATGGAGCTGCAATTCTACCAAAGAGGCACAAAGCTCTTTCACCCTGAGTAGAGGACACCTCTCAGATATGAGTACAAGAATGAAGCCAGAGGAAGTTGGAGACAAGAGTTGGGAGTGGATTGGGCAGGACCTTGTGAGCCAGGGGAAGGAGTCCGACTCTAGTAAAAAGAACTGTGGACTAGAAGCAGGGAGAGTTTGGTTTCTGTTTTGGCACACACCATCTTTATTCTGGAATGGTCAAGATGCAGACTCTTTATGCCTCAATTATCCTGGCTGTGAACTGGGAAATTGGGGATAGGAAGGGCACATGGTACTTAGTGTTCCATATTTTCCAACTTTGCCTATCAGCAGGAAGCCTGACTTGAAGTCAGACCACCAGGGCACTAGCTAGTGGCTCCCTCATTTACCAACTGACTGTCAGCAAGTCAGCTTTCTGCAGCCTCTTTCCCCCCCTCTTTTCTCAGCAAGGGTAATCCCACATTCCCCATGGGTTCTTGTGAATATGAAATGAAACAATACAGGATAAACGAAATGGCTGAAAATTAGATGGGTAAACATGAGTATAATTATGATGTTTATTTATGTGTGATAAACCAAACATGCCACCATGTCTACAGGGTACTGTGATGGTAAATTTTGTGTATCAACTTGACAAGGCTAAGAGTTGGCCATATAGCTCATAAAACATGATTTCTGGGTGTGTCTGTGAAGGTGTCTCTGGAAGAGATGAGCATTTCAATCAGTAGACTGAGTAGAGATCACCCTTACCAGTGTGAGTGGGCATCATCATTGAAGGCCCCAACAGAACACAGAGGCGTTCTGCTTGAATGAAGACATCTATCTTCACCTGCCCTAGGACATTCTTGCTCCATTCTTTGGCTTTTGGACTCAGACTGGTACTTACACCATTAACCTTTACCTGTCATCCTCTGATTCTTAGGACTCAGACTGATTAATACCACTGGCTTTCCTGCTCCACCAGTTTACAGATGGCAGATCATAGGACTTTTCAGGCTCTGTTACTGCGTGAGCCAATTCCTTTAACAAATCTCATGTTTATAAGTATCCTATTGGTTCTGTTTCTCTGGAGAATCCTGTATAACACGGACACTATTCCCCTTTTATAGGGCTCTCCCTGGCAACCTGTCAGCTTGGTATCACCAGGGCTTCAGAGTCAGAATGTCTTGCATTTAAAAATAATTCTCCCTCTTCTAACTAGGCTAACTACATTAAAGAACAGAATCTCAGTCCCTTTTATTTAAACAGGAGTGATAATACTGGCCTAATATGCTTGTTAGAAGGCTTTAATTAAATGTATATAAAGCAGTTACTGCAATGCCTGACACATAGTAAGTTCTTGATCCACACTGTTTCATATTCCATGTAAGGAGTTTAGGGGGCAGATACTCTCCCTCTTGGAAAGTGAAGGTTATCAGGGGACAAATATCAGCCTGCCTGTGCTTGCCAAGTCCCTCCTAATACTATTGTGCTGGGCAAGGGCTTAGAAATCTTCAAATCCAAGCCTTTCATTTTAAGGTCAAGGAAATTAAACTGCAGAGAGATAAACTTCAGTAATAGCTGGGGCCAGAACCAAGTTGCCTACTGGTCTCCTCTGGACTCAGCTCCCTGGAATCTTTGCTCATCCCATCATTCCTAACACAACAGGAGCTTTGCAAACAGGCCTGATCTGAGTTGCTCTGGGCTGCTCACTGGAGCAGAGAGAGAAAATTGCTGGAGAAGCTGTGTGGCATTGACCCAAGGAAGCATCAGAAGTAGGGCCTTGAGAGGTTCTGGCAGCAGTGACCTACTTACAAAAGGAAAAATAAGGAGCAGCCATCATGCATTTTACTATTGGAGGGCCTGGATCCACTGTGACCTGCTTCCCAGAATACCAGTTTGCTGAGGTTGAGCCTGAAGAAGAGAGACTAAGTTCTCAGTGTAGTTCATGGTATCTCTGGGCTCTCCATGCTTCACATTGTTTATCATCCAGAGTAGAGGCTGCGATGGGGATGGATGGGTGGGACTCAGCATCCACTTCTTCTTCCTTTCCATAGGAAAGGAGTCCCAACCCATCCATCCCCACTGCAGCCCCTACTCTGTATGGAATTTCACAGTTTACACATTTCTTGTGTGTTTTGTCATTTTATCCTCCACAACAGCACTAAGCTAGGTATTTTTCTTTTGTTTTCAACAATTATTTATTGAGTATTTACTATTTGACTGGAAGTAAGCTTTGGGATCAAGAAATCATTGCTAGTCAAGTGTATCTTGAATTATTCCATTTTATGGATGAGGAAACAAAGGTTCTGTGACTGATAATAAGTGTTAATAATAAATGTTCAATAAACAGCTTCAGGACTCAAAATTTTTCCATCATGCCACACAATTGGGTATCCCTTAGTGTCATCACACTTTGATATACCCCACTTTGCTCCACCCCCATCCGCTTGGAATGATCTATAGAAATGCATGCCTAAGACCTCTGCATCCATAGTGATCAGCTTATATGAATTCAGAGTCTGAATCTTCTGTTTTACAGTCTCATCTTAAAAATGGAATTGAAGGGATATCTGGTTTTCCCTCTGCTTCTAAGGATTGGGTGCAACCAGATTGCCAATTCAAGAAATGTGCTTATTATAACTGGACGGATATAAGCTGGATTATCAATAAACAGCCATGTATTGAGGATCTTCTAAATGCAGAGAGGGCATGAGAATACATGACTTATCAGATGTGTAAAGACTAGGGAGCTCAAACTAAAGGATACCAAGACTGGAGGCTGTGACACAGTAATACAAGAGCTGGTCCCCAGGGATCTATGCCCGCGGAAGAGAGAACATCCAGGCAGAGACATAGCCTTGGGGAAGACACAGAGGTGGGATACATTACGGTATAAGGGAATAGCTGACGTGACAAAGGCTTGAACACATGAATATCCTGATAGCAAAGCACAGAACCTGAGGCAATAGCCCTGGATTCTCATGCCCTAAGTAGAGGCAGATTTTAATGACAGCAAGCTTTGGTAGACCTAGAAGATCTTGGAACTCTAGCGCCCAGCCCTTTGGCCATTTTGACTCTCCCCATTCCTTGGCATGAAGCCAGGAAAAGGAGACAAGCTACAAGATTTCCACCAGATGGCAGTATTTCCTAGTGTGACTGCCTTAGGGGAGCAGAATGGAGGGAATTTTGACTAGAGTGCCTGATACTACGACTTACAGTCCTAGGCAGCTGTCCCCAGAGCCAGAATTCTGGTTCATACCATGCCACTATCTGCCCTCTCCCAAAAGAATATTGCCAACGATTTCATTCCAAGAGTGGGAAATGTGAAGTTGTCAGAGGAACTCTCTTTAGCTCATAGGGAAGAATAAGCACACCCTCCTCCTCTACCTCCTCCTTCTATGAGGTGGGATGAAGGCAGATACGGATAGGGACAAATGGGGCTACAGATGATCCAAGGACAAGATGCTCATTATGCTACAAACTTGAACAAGGAGTAGAAGAAGGTGCAGAAGGCAGAAAATGGGCAGGGGGACTTGGGACTCCTTTTGTGCTTTCATTATACAATCTGCAAGTACTTGAGAGCTTTTGGATCAGCTTCATAACGTCAAAGCAGCCGAAATGCAAATGATACCATGTTCTATTTCCTGAAGTCAAGAGAATGGCTACCTTAGGAATAAAGATAAAATTACTTTCGGTTTAGAGAAATATTTTAAGACAACAATAGGCATTAACAATAACACTGTTATTGAACAATAACATTCAGACTTAATTTAACCAAAAACACCCAAAAGGACACATCACACTGAAAGTGCAAGCTTTGGTTAGGAACATGGGGCTTGCTAGGACTTTAGCCAGCATTAACAGTTGGGACAAAAGATCAGAGTGCATGACAAGCAAAGGGGTCCAGAGATGCTGAGGGAAGGAAGTGACTTGGTTTAGATTTAGGTCAACCTCTAATGATTTGGTAGCCCAAGGCATTCCACACCAGGCAACTTAGATTCTTCTTGCTTCTGAGATCCTTAGTCCCAGCTATCTCTCCAAGCACACTTGGGTTGCTCATTGTCACATGATTTCTTTATAACTACTCGGCTGCTTGTGAAAAATGCAGCTAAATGTGGTATTATTCTCTAAGCTTGGTGGCATTCTCTTTCGAATGTGCCTTCTTCCTCACCCTCTTGAACAGTTGTTGGAAGTGCTCTTTTACAAGCTAAAGAGAAATGCATGTCAAATTCCTTAGCTGATTCTTCTGACATCATTGCTATCAGTGTTTGTATCTTGCATAATATATGTGAGACAGACAGTTGGCACAGTGGAAATCCCACAGATTCGTAATCAAAAGATGAGAATTGTATCCCTAGCTTTCAGAGAGCTGATTCTTTAACATCTCTGTGAAGTTTCTATATTAAAAACAAAAAGTGGTAGTAACTGTATGGCTTAAATCCCAGAGTTTTTGTAAACCTAATGAGTTCATGTTGATGAAAGCGCAGGTAAACTATAATTATTACTGAGATTTCAAGGATCTCTCAAATCTCCTCTAGTTTTGTGGGGTTATCCTTTGGGAAAGCAGATGATAATTTCCCCAACACTGAAGCAAGTTTTACCCATGATCTTGCTACACGCTGAGCTCAGAGGGATCAGAGGTATTGTTTACAGTATGTTGTGGGACTACTTCCCCTCATCTCGGTCATGTGGTCAACCATGTGGTCTGGGCTCTTCCTTGGCCTACAAATCTCAGACTGGGTCCTGCCTCTCTGTGTCCTGTCACTGCTGCCTTCCTCACATGGAGCACACTCAGCCTTTGTCCACATTATAAATGGTGAGTAGAGGGTCTTTACACCTGGCTTCTACATCTTGGCCTGGTTCTTTTTTCATTTCCCTTCTCTGTTTGTAACAGTAGCTGACATGGCTTTCCAGAAAGTGCTAATGAAAATCCTGTGCTCTTAACTATGTTGTAAGCCATAGTCACACCCTCTGAGGGCCGCTCAGTAAATACTAAAGACCATTTTGCTTAGGGTTTCAGTGAATAAATTTGTTGCAAGGAGTGAATGGATTTAAACTCTATGGGTTAAGTTGGGCTCTACCCAGGTTAAGCCCATTTTCTCCACGAAGCTCCTCAGATCTCTTAAATCATGTTCCTCCAGACTCCCTGTGTATCTATCTATCTACCCTTAGCTCTACATGACTCTCAGAATCTGTTTTGTACCAGGGAGGCATGTATACAAATTGCAGGGGCTTCTGGGTAGAGGCAGAGAGAAGCTTGATTTGTATTAACATTTATAGATCTGCCACCTTCACTCCACACATATGCCAAGCTTTGTGCTTTGTGTTCAACAAACATAAGAAAAAGCAAGCATTCAATAAGTATAAATTAAGACATTACAGCAAAGCAGTGAGGATCCGCCTTAGGACATTCAGAGATTTACAAAGATGGTTGGGATATAGAAATAGGAAACCCAAACGTTAAGTCACCTAAACAAGAAAACTTTGGGTCCCATGCAAGCCCACTATGCTGTGAGTCTGCAGGTAAGTTACAAACTCAGATGTTTGCTTGTATTTGTATTTGTCCATTCTGAAAGGTTACTGGAATGAACAGGGCAGTCAGTCTCACTATGTCTGGTCCTTATTTTTCAGAAAAATGAAAAGACAGAATGAAAATTCCTAGTTACATGAAGTGAGAGCCATGTCCTGGCAGTGCCCTTGTTCTGCTCGTCTAGGTGATCCTTCCTTTCTCAAGTTTATAGAAAGGAAACAAGAGGACCCCTGAAAGTTCAGTCCTAAAATCTAATTTTTTGAGAATTAATTAATTAATTAATTAATTGCACTAGTTGGGGGGAGGGAGAGGGAGAAGGAGAATCCCAGGCATACCCTGCAATGAGTGTGGAGCCTGACACAAGATGGGGCTTCAATTTCACATCCCTGAGATTATGACCTGAGCCCAAATCAAAAGTGAGATGTTTAACCAACTGAGCCACCTAGGCATTGCAGGCCTAGAATTTTCTAATTACCCTATAAGACATCCACACTGCTATGATGGCTGCAATGTGGACACTCTTTTTACATGTTTCTTTGGGTGAACAGTATGGACTCCATGGCAACAGCAACAGTTGGGTATGGGCGAACTCCAGTGGAACTCTGGAACCCGTGACTCTGTAAGTGCCTGATTCAAATTCCTGATCCAAGCCCTAGAAGAATTATTCTAGAGTAATAGGGAAAATCACCCAGACCTCAGCCACCAGTCCAGGTCCATGGGAGTGGCACACTGTCAAGAGCAGTTAAGGTAAATTAATCAATAATTAGATCAATATGGATCAGTGTTGGTACATCCTGAAGTTGGTACATAACGTTGAATGAAAAATACAAGGTACGAAAGGACACATGGACTAGGACATCATCCACGCAAACTTTTTAAATAAGCATGCCCGTTCGTAGAAAAAATAGAATCTATGCATGGGAAGGAAGCATATTGCATCAGAAGAATGATTTCTTAGAAGGGAAGGAAGAGAGTAAAGCCTCTTGCTTTACCTATAAGTTTATTTGTAATTTATTTCTGAACAAAAGTATCCATAACAAATGTATCCAGGTACATAAAATCTGTTGCATGATAGCAGTAGGTACATGGATTACTTTTCGAATACTTGAAGATTCCATAATAAATCAAAACTTTTTTTAAAAAAGGCTAGAGTAAGGGGATAAAGATTAGAAGAATTCTGGCCATAAAGAGGTAGTTCATGTCCATCAACACCACTCCTGGTTCTCTGTTCTGACTGCATATCAGAGCCACAAATGATACTCAGGCCCTCATTCAGATTTATAAATAAAGTTAGAATCTTAGAAGGTGAAGCCCAGGTAAATCTTTTTCTGAAAGCTCCGTGATGATTCTGACTCCACCTGGGTCAGATGAGGTGTCATAGAACAGTTGTTATCAATCTACCCAGCTGTAAAGTCTATACTGAAGAGTCTCTCAACAAGGTCCTGATCTAATAAATGTCAGCCTTTTACCAAAAGGGACTTTATTCTCATTTCAGCAGCCACTTCTGGATTAGGCTTCTGCCAGTTAAAAATGGCCCCTCTGTTTTAGAGACCCTAGTAGTCTTCTGTTCTGGCCAAAGGGGGTCAAAATAGCTGAAGTTGCAGGGCTGTATAAAAAGTCATCTCACCACTTCTTTGCCTTTGTCATGATAACTTCCAACTACTCTGGGCAGGAGGTCATGAAAGCTACTCTGCAGTCAGCCGTATTAGGGATCTGTTTCTGTGGATCTGCAAGGGTCCCCAAGCCCTGCCTGGTGGGTTTTGCCTCATTTTGGCTTTCAAATTACTCTTCTGAACTTGTTTCCTTTTATTGGGTCTGAGAGAAGGTACAGGGAAGCCCCTGTGTGAATCTACACTAGTCGATATAAGGCATGTCATGCTCTGATAAGATAGTCTTGCATTGTAGCCCTGGCCCTGGGGCTGACTGCTGTGTCCTGTGAACCAGAATGCCCCTCTTTGGGCTAGGAAAGCCACTTCGTTCGAGCCTCCCTATGTATGAACCAGCACTGTAGGAGACCTGAATACCAAGGCAGCATTTGCCTCTATCTTACTGTCTAATGATCAATATGTCTTTTACGTTTTCAGATCCATCCTGGAGGGTATAACACAATGCTATATGCATGTTGCACATGCCCAATAAATATTTTTTGATGAAAGGAACTAGTGAATGAATGAAGTGTTTAGAGAAGTGTATGTACAACTTGAGTGTAAGAGATGATTATAATTAGAAAACCATGGCTGGGGCTGGGAACCCAACTGAGGCTCTGGTTCCTGGTGCCCTCTCTATCAGACATGGCTGTCCAGGCTCCCAGACAGCCTGGACCTAAGCCAAGACTCAGAACACTGGCTTTAAGCGAAGCCCCAGGGGAAAAGTCATCCATCATAGAAGGTAATGATGCGAGGAAGGATTTGTCTCCCCTCCTCCTCCCTCAATCTTCCTTAGACTGGTGGCTGTTGGGAAAGAATCTGACTTTCCCAAGAGAAGAAAGGCCAATTTTAGAACAGCTTTCTTTCTTTCTTTTTTTCTAAGCAAGCTGGTGCCAGGACAGGACATTCTGCACTGGACTCATGCTAAGGTATTCCTGAGCCTTCTCGAACTGTGGCCAATTCCTTTCTCCTCAACCATTCCTGCTATACCCCTGACCTCAGTTCCCCATCTCCCCTTCCACACCTTCCCCCAGGATCACCCATTCTGAAGGGCAACAGTGTTATTGAGGCCACTCCACAGAAAACCTCAGCTTCTAGAACTGATGCAAGGCACTTAGTGCTGGCGTCACTAACTTGCTCACCATCATTACAAGTGACTGAGGGTGGGTTGGACAGCTTCTCTGAAAGGAAAAGCGTCTTTAGGAAGAATTGTACTGACTCCTTCCTCTCTTCAATATCTGTCTGTGGTAGGTATAGGTGACAAGAAGTAGAATAATAGAAAAATAACTGTTTGTGCCTTGCCACTCAAAATGTGGTCCCTAGACCAGCAGCATCGGTGTTATCCAGAGACTTATTAAACTTGTAATGACTCATTAAACTTGTAAAAACTTGTAAAATCCCACTTCAGACCCACTGAATTAGAATCTAACTTTTAACAAGATACTCATGTGACTTTTATGCCCATGAAAGTTTGAGAAGTACTGTGTTACCCCACTGGTTTTCAAAGTGTGGTTCATGGGCCAGCAGAATCAATTTCACTTTGGAAGTTTGTTAGAAATATATTCTCAAGCCCTTCCCCAGACCTGGTGCATTAGAAACCCCAGGGGTTTCAATAAGTCTTCCAGAAGATCAAATGTGCACTAAAGTTTGAGAACCCCAAATTTAGAGAAAGCTTCTACCTTAAAGATCATGTAATAAGCAAGGAGAATGGCACTGCATGGATCCAGGCAAATGCAGCCTGAACAACACCAGGTGTTCCACTTTGGGTCCCAGCAAAACATTGCATCTCAGGGACCCTCTCTTGCCTTCTTTTAGCAGAGAATCAGCATTTGCAATTCAAGAGACACACATTTAGATATCCCAGGAGCTGGAAAGATGGGGAGGCAGAGTCAGGCAATTCAGTGAGGAGGTGATTAATGGAACTATGGCCTCTGCCTCTTAAAAAGAAGGCCCCAGTCCCAGAATCTTTCCAATGCACTGGGTTTTTTGTGTTGAAGCCTTGTGGGCCTAAGGCTATGGAAGTGATCTTGCAATTCCCTGGTTATTTCTATGAATATGAAAATGGGTGCTCATACTCTTTGGCTAGCTACTGCCCCACAACCTCAGCAGCCTCACACACAGCCAAGAGCTACTCCCTAGGATTCAGCATTCACATCTGTAAGACTAGGGATAGTGCTGGGTGAGAGGGTGCACCAACGAAGCTTTCTGACTTTTTTCTCCTAAAGTGTCTGGGGGCAGCCTTACTCAGGAGAAATCACATATGGATGAGGTAGCTTTCATAGTGTTTGTTTGGGTATCTATTTTGCATATCTCTTAAATTTTTATGTTTAACTATTAACAAGTTTATTTAACAAGTTTAACAATTTAACAAGTTTCAGCAAAGCTGATTCTCACTTAAACTATTTCTCGAGGTGCTTTGAAGTATTTTGATTTCTTTATCAGAATTGTTTAAGTGGAAATCCTAGACCACTTGGCTGAAGGGTCCCTAGGCCACTAGGCTAAAGGTTTGATCAGCATAGACTTTGCTTCTACAAGAGGCCATAGGGTGGGAACCATGGCCCAGAACCAATTTCTATATTGATATTCTTCTCCATCATGTGTGTAGTGTATTTTTGGACACCAAACTCATGCTCAACACGGCCTTGAGATTTTTGGTTTCTCATGGGAGCCTTTTTCAGCTCACAGCTCTAAGTAGAGACGAGCTTCCTTGCCAGCACCCTGGGCTGGAAAGGACAGATTTTATAGTCACTTTTTACTGAGGTTATTGTCCTTCACAAACGAGGCAGAAATTTTATAGTTTCTTTTTACTTTGGGATCACAGCTTTGCATAAGCTTCTCAGATGCTACTCTTCAAGACCTTATTTCCTGTTCTGTGTCTGCTAATGAAGCCTCTGACTGTCAGGGCCCATTTCAGAAGATTCAGACTCTGAGTCTTTTCTGTCTTTCCCAGGGCTGTTGCAGGAAGAGAATATTATTATTATGGCTTTAATTTCTGTCATTATTTCAAACATCTATGGATTTCCCTTTCTTTCTTGTGACCCCAACTGCATGTTTAAAATTTAAAACTTATTTTATTTAGCATTTCTGTATTGAGGTGGAAGCTTGCAAGAGCTTAGCTCACTATATCCCCTTACCTAAAAGTGCTAGACAGTGTACTATAATTTCCAGATTCCTTCTCCGACAAAGAAATTCTTAATTGCATGAGTAAAGTAAACATTTATCATTCCAGAATTTTCCATGGAGTTCTACTGATGTTGAACCAACAGATAGAGACTCAGAACACCCATTTTCTCTCCAAAGTAGAGGAGGTCCAATCTCTCAGGCTTAATTTCTAAGCTCCATCATCAGCAATTGGAGCTGATGTCTCTCCCCATCCCCATTCCCCACCTGTTATCCCCAACCCCAGGGCTGGGTACTGGTCTGATTTCTATTCACAGACTTCTGTTGGGCTTACCAGGGTACACTGACACTGGCAGGTTTACAAAGCACCACAAAGGGAAACTACAGTGGATGACCTCCTTGTGGAAAAGGAAATGGAGTTGTGTCTCCTCCCTTCTACATCCAAAGCTGTGTTTTCCCTCCTTACAGTTTCCTGAAATGTTAGAAGATGACTCAAAGGTTTCAGCTCTTCTCTGAGTAAGAGGTAGAGGTGTTAAAGAGAGGCATCACCTTATTTGGGGATTTTCCTTTGTAAGATAGTTATTAACATGCTCTACTCCTTATACTGAGAATGAGAAACCAGATCTCAGAAGGTATGTTTTCGCATGAACATGATTGTTGTTATCTTGACATTGAAAGAATAATAACACAATCAATTAGGATTTTGAGGGATGAGGAAAGGTGAAAGGAGGGATAAACACATCAAATTCCTCATCCTTCATAGAGAGAGGCCAACAGATTCCATCTGAACTTGAGTAAATACTAAAATTCTAATTGTAGAGGTATTAATAGTAAATGCTTATCTTAAAACAATAATTCTAAGTATATTTGAAACTATATCTTACATTTGAAATAACTTTAAGCATATTATTTGGGTCACAAAGATTACTAGGGAAAAATAAAAATAGTATAACTAATGAAAATTAGAAGACAGATGGGAAAGGGAAAGTATGTAGTTGTAAAGTTCAATAAATACCTCACTGTGACCGTTGGTAGACAAAGCTTTCTGTCAAATTTTGATAAACCAAGGGATAGAGGCATAACATAAATATTTTATTTTATGCTACAACAATACACATAAGGAAAAAAAAAAAAAAAACCAGACAACTGGTGAGAGTGATTATCTCTGGAAGGTAGAGGAGGAGAAATTTCCTCATTTCCTGCCTGTCTGAAATGTGACTATTTTTTAAGATCTCCAGCATACAATTATTTCTATAATAATGAAAGCCATTTAACATGCTCAATGGGTCAGAGATAATTGTGTCCCGGTCAGCAAGACATGGCCAGAGAAATGTTTTGATTTTTAGTACTGCCAAATCTATCTTCTTAAGCAAGATAAAGACATGGAGTCCATGAAGGATAAGCTCACTCTGATGTAACAGCCCAGAGAGGGAGCCAGATAAGACTCACCCCACCCCCTCCGATACAGGGAGCATGGGAGTGAAAGAAGGTCCAGTGCCTGTTGAAAGGTCAGGCTGCTTATTTCAGGGTCACTAAGATCACGCCCAGGAGGACCATTTGGGGACTAAGAATTTTCTGCCCAGGGAACAGGGAAAGGAGATTAGAGAAAAGAGTCACTGTGTTTTCCTTTGGGTCCACTGGTTCCCTGCATTTAATTGGCCTTTCTGCCTATTTTGGGCCCTGTGTCAGAGTTCTTAAGTTGTTTAAGTTAAGGAGTAGCCTAGAGAAAATGAAAGACAAAAGATATGTTAGCCCAGTTGGCATTCCATAAAAAGGAAGCATGCCCTAGCACAAGTGAGATTCCTCGTGATCCACAGGGATGGCAAACATGAGCTGAGAACCCCAACTCCTGACTCTTAGGATGGGGCTATTTGTCCCAAAGGATACTGATGGGAAGAGATGTCTATAATGCCGCTAAAAATCATAGTTCCAGCCCCAGCTCCAATTCCCACTAGCTTCTGTTGAATGTTTCTTGTGTCTGACGATTCCATGTACTTGAAGAGTCTTTGTCCTTTGGGAACCTCAATAGGTGTGTTGGATATCCCCAGTAGGTTTTCCAGGTGGTATTCAAGTTTCTGAGTTTATCTTGCCAGTGAAGAAAGCTATCATTTCCCTTTCCTGGACTTAAGTTCCAAGGACTTCCTTGAGTCCACCATGGGAGTGTGAAAAGCGCTCAGCATTGTGCAACCATGACAAGTACAATACATGTGCCTCTGGGAGGTACCTCTCCCTTCTGGCCACTCAAACTCTGGCCCAAACTATCTCCAACCACTGTGTTGTACTATATATGGTTCTTTAGTATCAGGCTTCTCCTCACTTCATGCTCACTGTTTTTTCTGGACATTGTGCAAGTGCAAGCTTCTATACCTTTGCACAAACTCATCTCTGTGCTGGCATGCTCTTCTCCACCTGTCAAATTTGCAAAACCTTTCTTGATGATCTCACAGGCTAATTGGTCTTTTTTCTGGGCTGCTAGAGCACTTGTATACACCTGTATGTTAGATTTGGCCCTTTATATTTCACTCATGTCTATGTCTCTGAATATTCCCTAAGGCAGGCACTATGTCCCATCACTCTGGATGCCCAGCCCCCTCACACTGGCAGCACACTCTTGGGAGCCTCCATAGTGTAATAGGTATAAATCTGAATGTGGAAATCTAGAAGACCTGGGTAGAAGTTCTGGGCCTGCCATCTGCTCCCCGTGTTACTGTTCTGAGCCTTAGGTTCCCCATTTACATAAATCAGGATCTCTACCTCATTAAGTGGTTGTGATGATTAAGTCATATCCTGCTCTGAAAAATGCTATGCATATACTAAGTGCTCAATCAAATTCAACTGTAGTTATTAGATGAAAAGAATGTTGTGGGGATGCCTCGGTGGCTCAGTGGTTGAGCGTCTGTCTTTCACTCAGGTCATGATCCCGGGGTCCTGGGATTGAGTCCCACATTAGGCTCCCTACAGGGGCCTGCTTCTCCCTTTGTCTGTGTCTCTGCCTCTTTCTCTTTCTCTATGTCTCTGGTGAATAAATAAATAAAATACTTTAAAAGAAGAAAATAAGATTGTGCACAATTTCATGGGGTTCTTTTGTCCACATTTTTTCTCATTTTTTAAAAAACTCCTAAGCTATGCAGGCAGAGTGACCCAAACTTTACAGCTTGAAGATGGAACTACAAAATTACAATAGGCCAATCTTCACATTCCCAAAAATTTGCATTCCAGGCTGGAAGCATTGGCAGATTTCTGGACAGGTTGGTTTTCCGATACTCTGTCTCCAGATAGGCTTGCGGCTTCCAGAATGCTAAGGGACCATCCTTTTAAGAGTCCTCTATAGATGGAGGTCATCACTTGGCCGGCAAGCACATAGCAACACTGGAATGTTCTTATTTTTGTCTCAGTTCCACCCATCATGATAGATGTAGTTTTAGGCCCTCTGCCCTTGTCCTGTCACCATAGACTTGTGTCCCATAGAGAACAAGTCGTAAATATTGCAGGATCTTCTCTGGTTCTTCTGGACAGGATTTTGAGCAAGAAATTTCCATTAGAGGCTGGAGGGCAATCCCAAGTCTCAAACACGGGCCTTGGGTGCCACCTGGTGGGCACATGCCAGATTGCAACCACCTGCCCTTCCTCTGAACAGTCCACAAAGTAGAAAAGTGTGCTACTATGCAATACAGACATTTTAGATTTGTTCCCATCATTGAAGATTATCAGCCAGCACAGGGATTAAACCCACCAGGATATCCAAGTCAGGAGAAGGGGACTTAGGAAGGTGGGAGGATTGTGCAGTGTGAATTGTCCACCTTACCCAGACCCCAGAGAGGGTGATTTGACTCATCTTTGATTATAGCTTCAAGGTATCAACAGAATTGTCCTCACCAGGGGAGCTCTGCTAATCATGACAGTGACCTCACTCCACTTTCCTGTCTTTCCCATTACTTTTTCAAAGTACTTGTGCTATTTGAGCCTGACGGTAAGCCAGCAAGGTGGACAAGGACATTATTCTCGCAACTATTTTGTAGGGAAGTTGAAACGTCCTGTCCCGAACCAGAGTGCTAAGGATGTCAATCTCCTTCCCTCTGATTTCCTGGTTTTGCTTTTTTCATGCTGCAGTGGTTTCTCTTTCCAGCGTCTTTCTCTCCAACGTCACTTTCCTGCCACGGTCAAGTCTCCCTTCTCTTGCTGCAGTGATGGTAGTGATGATGTCATTATTCTCTTGCCCCTCATCTCTTCTCCTTTGCTTCCCCTTCCACAGTTAAGTCAGTCATGCTTTTAAAACAGAGACCCAATCATGCCACTACACTGATTTCAAAAATGAAAAAAGAACTTTCATGGTTTCCACTGCAACAAGGGCGAAGCTTATCCCCTCTTAGCAACCTGCACAAATCCCTGACCTGCTATTACCAGGGCCTTAGTGCTCCCTTTCTCACTGCCCACACCTCTCGTCAGCTGCCCATTCTCTGTATGTTTGCTGTTCTACCAGAAGTACCCTGGTTGATGTAACCACTTGCATGAGGCCTTTCCTGCACCCTTCTTCCTTTGGGGTGACAGTGGTTATTCCCACACAGAATACTGCACACACGTGCCCTCCACTGACATTACCTTACAGGATTAGCTGTGTGCATGATTAGCAGCTCCACTCTTTAATCCACAGTCCCATATATATAGTCTGGCACGCAGTATGAGGTCAAAGTACTTGTTGGATGAATCAGTTCAGGCGCAACAGAGACATTTTGTTGTAAAGACTGTAGTGCTGATGATCTCAACATTTTGGGTTTGGATTTTATATGGATCCATTATTTTAATGTAGATCCCAGGGTACTGACTCTAGCCTCGTTCTCATGAGTCATTCCTCTGGTCCCACTTGGGGTGTGGATTGGCCCATGGGCAATACCACCCTTGTACAGAAAACACAGACTCTCAGTGGCACAGCTTTAGGGAGGAAGCCCAATTATACATAAGAGCTATTCCCTGCAAGTCCCCAATATCTTGCACCCAAGGCTTGAGAGGGGCTGCCTGGACTGAGAGAATGTCAGGTCAGAGGGGTTTGTGCTTATGAATCAGGGTGATCATCTTAGTATTCCCCCTTAAATCAGGCACGGTACTATGGAACAGTAACCATACTGAGCTTCCAAGGTGGGGGAGGGCACTGGGGCTAAAGAAGGGCACTGTCGGGGATCCCTGGGTGGCGCAGCGGTTTGGCGCCTGCCTTTGGCCCAGGGCGCGATCCTGGAGACCCGGGATCGAGTCCCACGTCGGGCTCCCGGTGCATGGAGCCTGCTTCTCCCTCTGCCTGTGTCTCTGCCTCTCTCTCTCTTTCTCTCTGTGACTATCATAAATAAATAAAAAAAAATTAAAAAAAAAAAAAAGAAGGGCACTGTCAGGACCCCTGGGTGGTGCAGCGGTTTAGCGCCTGCCTTTGGCCCAGGGCACGATCCTGGGGACCCGGGATCGAGTCTCACATCGGGCTCCCGGTGCATGGAGCCTGCTTCTCCCTCTGCCTGTGTCTCTGCCTCTCTCTCTCTCTCTCTCTCTCTCTGTGTGTGACTATCATGAATAAATAAAAATTAAAAAAAAAAGAAGGGCACTGTCTGGGTCTCCTGAATGCACCCCTATCTCCCCTGAGCTAAAGTTGAAATCTTCCTGGAGACCACCAGGAAGAAGAACCCCAGGGGTGGGTGCTGAGTTGGTTGTTGGGAATGCAGGGTGGGAATGACCTTTCATTTCACTGGAGATGCGCCAAACCTCAGAGACGCTATGTATTGTGC
This sequence comes from Vulpes vulpes, assembly GCF_048418805.1. Classification (NCBI taxonomy): domain Eukaryota; kingdom Metazoa; phylum Chordata; class Mammalia; order Carnivora; family Canidae; genus Vulpes; species Vulpes vulpes. The sequence continues at coordinate 39,225,108 of NC_132787.1, read as the reverse complement.
TGCTCAGCCCCCCACACCCCCATTTGGGATTCAGAGGTATGCGCAGAAAGGTGATGGATGGCCCTGCCTCTCTGTGCATAGGCCCCACCTCTTCATCATAGCCCCTTCACCAAGCATAAACTGTAGCACCTGCTGCCCCTCCTTTCTCAGACTGTCGTTCCTTGATTTCCTGCAGCCTGAATTTCTGCAGAGCACAGTAGCACTTGCTTGTGTGGGCTGGTGGCAGAAACCGTAGGCAAATCTGTGCTAAGGATCTGCTTTACTTGTTGCCAAAGGGATTGCAGAAGGAAGAGGAAAGGGAGGCTTGGAAGGGAATCTGGGAGGGCGGCCTGAAATTCAGTATTCCTAATGAGTGAACTGGAGCTGCAGAGTTCTGTGTATCTAGGAGGTATTTAACTAAAATTTGATGAGTAAATGAAAAGGCAAAGCCACAAACAGTTACAAAGTCAGAGTTGACTTTATATATCACCCTGCTACCATCATAATATTCACAGTACATACCCTGTAAGGCCCAAACCTGGGTCTTTGACCTTTGCCCTGTTTCTCTATCAATATTTGGACACTTCAATTAGCCTCTTACTTTTCCTCCAGCATCCTTGTCAAGCATCTTTCCTCCTCCATCCTTGTTTCTTCGCCCTGAGCATGAGGTGGGGCACTGGGCCATCTCCCCATGTTGTTATTTTGGGATTTCTAAGTCTGTTGTGAATAAAGTGATTCTTGGCTTCATATTCTTATTCCAGAAAGAGGCTCCATTTTACTGACCATATTTTTAGTTCCCCTGTGGTCACTTGGAGAATTGAAAAGGCCACAGACACGCCTCGCATACAGAGCAGCATGTTTGTATAAAGTGACCTTTATACATGGGGTTGGCCTCTAAAGTGGGTATTTCAATAGATTTGGCCACCACTGTTGCCTCCTCGATGCCCTGAGATAAATGCAGAAAGTGTAGGTTTTCCTATGGGCTACTGGGAAGATGTATCTCTGTCAAGACCCCACCATATATGTAGGGAGTGATAGGTTATATTCCATGCCTTCCACTAACTGTAGAGAGAGGGAGTCATAAGGCCCTAGAACAGCTGAATCAATGGCAAATTGCAACAGTCCTGTGCTTTACTCATGGCAGACTGGCTGAGCCACTGGCCTAATGTTAAGCATGGCTGAGTTTAGCCATCTCCTGCAGGGATCCATCTGCTTTTAGGTGTCTACCTAAAAAGTACTGGGCACTCAGGAGTTGGCAGGAGAAGTGTCTAGAGTAGTGCAACAGTGCAAACTGGACATAATTTCTACACTCTTTCTTTCCCTCAAATGGCTGGGAGGTCTAGATGGCTCCTGTTTCAAGGAGTGGACATCAATCTGGAAGCATTGCTATATTCCTGCTGGTTGTGACATCACCCAATCAGACCCTGTGTGCAGATACTGTGTGTACTGCTCCAAATGCCCTGTGGTGAGCACCGTGCTAGGTATAAGAGTACACTGCAGCTACCATGAGTCCTGGGGATGACTACTCCTGGGTCCCTTTGCTTCATGGGAAGAGAAACTACAATATCAAGAGAAGGGGAGTGGGTATACTCACTGATTTGCACTAACTGTCCTCCAGGACTATATCTCAAGAATGATGTCAACCAGACCACCCCAAATATCCAGGTACATCCTTCACAAATGGAGACCTGTTCCATGTGCTGAACCTACCACCCATTGTGTGATATGGCAGGGAAGAGTTTGCAGTCATACCCGTGTCTCTTATCATTATAAAGCTCTGCTGGCAGCTCCTGGCCTCCTGTTCTACAAGACTCAGGCCTAGGTCAGCCCTGCAGGGAGACGCTTCCTTTCTGAAAAACCACTAAAATTCTTCCAATCATTGGAAAAGACTTGGCAGCAAGTTCTGGTGAGCCTTTTCTTGACTTCCCACTGCAGCCACAAATGATAACCTTGTTTCACTTCCCAAACTCAAGGCCAAGAAACAAGGATGCAGGAGATATACATTTCCTAGGCTTTTTTTTTTTTTAAGATTTATTTATTTCTTTGAGAGAGAGAGAGAGAGAGAGTGAGAGAAAGAGAGACAGAGAGAGAGAGAGAGAGAGCTAGCTGGGAGAGGGGAGAGTGAGAGGGAGAAAACCTCGAGCAGACTCTCTGAAATCCCACAACCCTGAGATCATGACCTGAGCTAAAACCAAGAGTCAGATGCTCAACCAACTGAGCCACCTATGCATCCCAAGGCTTTTTTTTTTTAAAAAAATAGTCCTCCCCTGTCTGTTTTGAGTGAACATGATCACACTCATGAGGGTCACTCAGCCATTCCTAAACAACTTTCAGGATGCCCTACAGTGATATCTGTGCCTAGCCTTCAGAGGATCTTCAGAGCTCTTCAGAGCTGAAATGGTATGGACTGCTAATAGGGTGGCTGTGATATCTAGAAGCCATACTGTTGCATGGGGGGAGGGAGCTAAAGGTAATGGTTAACTTGCAAATTGGCCTTCTTGAAAAGGAGATACCCTCCTGCCAAGTAACTATGGCCCAATGCTAAGGAAATCAATGGCTGACGTTCCCTAAACCTGAACACTGATGTGGTGAATCTTACCACTAGCTTGCCATGTTACACAATTGGAACTTCAAAGCTTGAACCAGCTCCCTGATTCTTTGTTTTTTAAGATTTTATTTATTTATTCATGAGAGAGAGAGAGGCAGAGACACAGGCAGAGGGAGAAGCAGGCTCCATGCAGGGAGCCCGATGTGGGACTCGATTCTGGGTCTCCAGGATCACACCCTGGGCTGAAGGCAGCACTAAACCGCTGAGTCACCTGGGCTGCCCTAGCTCCCTGATTCTTAAAGGGTAGGGCCTCATGCTCTGCACAACCACAAATGCTAAGCTGTCCAGATAGGATGGGGGCCAACGTCCTGCATGTTGTCCTGCAGTTGTATCCTGACCTCTGATCACACCAAGTTGGTGCTTCGTTAAACCAACAACTCAAACCCCAGCATCCAAGAGTTGAGATGCCTGTCCTGGATCCTACAACCACCCCTATCAGATCTCTGGTACTGTCCTAGAAGGCAGTAGACAACGAAGTCCTGCTCACCACCTTGTCCTCATCTCCATGAGTTTCCCCAGTGAACACTGCTTCCACAGGAGGGATATGTATACTCGTACAGTGCTTAATCTTCTGTTATATTTCCTTCTGATTCTTTTTTTCAGTGTGTGTGTGCATACTTGTGCAGACATGTGGGTGTGCTTAAACAAAATTAGAATCATGGAACACAGAGATTTTTACTTTTATTAATTAATGTTTTATTTTGGATAATTTTAGATGTTTGATAGAAGAATTGCAAAAATAGTACAGAGTTCCTGAACGCCTTTTATAGTTTCCCTAATGTTAACATCTCGGATAGCCATGGTACATTTGTCAAAACTAAGAAATTAACATCGATTCATTACTACTAATTAAATGACAGGCTATATTAAGATTTCACTAGTTTCTTTTTTATTATTATTAATGTCCTTTTTCTGTTCCAGGATACAATGCAAGATAATACATTGAATTTAATCATGTCTTCTCAATCTTCTGGTTTTTTTAGCCATTGCCTGTTTTCCATGGCCTTGACAATTTTCAAGAGTACTGGTCAAGTATTTTGTAGAATACCCCTCAATTCAGTTTGTCTTCTATTTTCTCATGATTAGATGCAGGTTGTGGGTCCATGGGAAGAAGATGACAGAGATGAAGTACCTTCTCCTCACATGATACCTGAGGGTGCGTGATACCAACAAGACCTACCTCTTAGTTTTGGGGGTTCCTCAAGGTTTCCCACTGGAAAGTTACTGGTTTTTCCTTTCCATATGTTACTTTTTGTGAGTGAGTCACTAAGTCCTGCCTACACTCAAGGGAAGGGGAATCAAGCTTCACCTCCTGGAGAGGGAGGGAGGATATCTGTGGATATTATCTGGAATTTTTCTGTAAGGAATATTTTTTCTTTCTCCCTCATTTATTTATTTACTTATTTAATCACTTACTTATATCACTATGGTGTCATGGATACATATTTTATTTTGGGAAATTATAATCCAATACTGTCATTATTTATTTTGTCACACAAATTGTCCCAGTTTTGACTTTGGGGAATCTCTTTCAGGTTGGTTTCTATATCCTTTTGGAATGTCCCTAAACTCTATACCTCCTTTTTTCTGGACACTCTTCCTTACTTCTGACCTTATAAGGTACTCTGGGTTCAACTTGTATTTTCCCTGTGGAGCCCTATAACCAGACATCTCCTAGAAGTCCTGGTTTCTTTCACTGGAGAGTCATAGTTAAACCCCAAGATCTGGACTCTGGGATGCTCATTGCTACTGGGGTGCTACTGCTGCTAAGCCCTCTCAGGAGACAGAGCTAGGAAATACATGGATTTATACTAACCTATGAACACAGGCATAACTATCATTACTTCTGTATCTATTTATCTGTATAAATAAACATAAGTTCACAGGTTATCTTCAACTTGAACCCAGTATAGAGTTCACACTAGCTTTCCACCCTTGCTCATTTGTAATTTCTTTCTCCAGCATTGAGAGATGTGGCTCCGCTTATGTGCAACTTGTTTACTTACTTGTTCAACCCTAATGTATGGAGAAAGTAGTTTCAGAATTGCTAACCTCTACCCCAGCAGACTGAGTTTAATATACCAATACTTTTCTTCTTTTAGGTAATGTAAAATTTTTGGAAGGATCAAGTACACATATAAAAGTATACAAGTCAAGAGTGTAAGGTTTGAATTTTCACAAAGTAAGCATATTCTGTTAATCTACACCCAGATCAAGAAAAAAATCACCAAAATTCCAAAAGCTCCTGTGGCCCTTTGCCAATCACTTCTCCCCACAAAAAGAAAGTGCAAGATGGCTTCTCATATGGTGGGTTTGGGCTGGATTTGGACTTCATAAACATGGAATCACACTGTATTGTGTCTGCTTCTTTTGTTTGACAATGTGCTAATAAGATCCTTCCCTGTTGTTGCAGGTAGTTGTGGTTCATTTATTCCATATGTCATGCTTTCTTAAGATTATATCATAAGCTGTTTTTCTTGGTCTTAAATATTTCTCTATAATATGATTTTAATGCCTATTTATAGTATCATTATACCATAAACAATTTAATCATCCCCATATTGTAAGTTATTTAATTGTCCTCTGGTTTCTACATTATAAATAATGTTGGCTAGCGGTACTTTAAGAAGATTGATAGGAGAATAATATAATAATTCTAAGGGCTCAAAGTCAGTCAAGCCACATATGGAGTTTTGCATTCCATTTTGGCCTTAGTTGTCAGAGCACATCCAGAGAGGTTTATGAGGGTGGTGATGATTCTGGAAATTGTGACTTATGAGGCTTAGCTGGTTGAGTGGAGACTGTTTGGCAAGGGAGCGGGCAAGGGAAACACTGTTTGAAAGGAGGGTAAACTTATTCTGTATTGTAAAGTTTTAGTCTTCACATTTAACTAAGAGAAGGCATTTTGTTCCCCTCATGTGAGGGAGGTGACCAATCAACTAAATTAGGACCCATCTGAGAGTGAAAGAAGCAGAAGCACCCGTCATAAATACACCCAAACAATAGACCTACAGTGGGGCTCTCCCAGGCACACCAGATGCTGATCATCACCCTGGGAATGGGAAAGTCTTCCTAATGAGCAGAGACTTACTGAGAAATGGAAAGGCTGATTCATAGTGCTGACCCTCCATTATTTAAGGCATAGTGCATTGTTAGGCATGAATGTGCAAACATTCCCTGCTTTGGGTTGGAGGTTACTGGATGTTACTCGTTAGCAGATGGCTCCCAGGTTGCCAGATTGTTATCAGATGACATTCTAGCTCTAAACACCCTTAATCCAACTTAGAAAATTATCACCTGCATTGCTGAAATGAGTAAATGATATTCACATATCTTTCTTCCAGGTCCTTGTGGTGCTCAAACATTGTGTTTGGTCTAGAGGAGAAGACAGTGATTTCTAAGATGCTATATTCAGTGTTACATTCAGTGTTCTGTGTTGGTTTTGGGAAGATTCCATTGGAGGTGCTGAGAATTCTGACTATGTAGAGTGCATTAGTTAGGCTTTTTTGGTTTTGAGAAACAAGTCACTTAGCTAACATAAATAAGCCTGAGGCTCATCTATATACATGCCCTTGAATTCCATGAAGGATCCCTCTAACCTTTTTTTTAAGGATCCTCTATCTTGATAAGAAATTTCACCCCACCCCTTTTAAAATTTTTAGGATAATTTTAGGCTTATAGAGTTGCAGAAATAATGAGAATTCTCACACATTCTTTTTTAAAAATATTTTTAAAGATTTTATTTATTTATTCATGAGAGATACAGAGAGAGAGGTAGAGACATAGGCAGAGGGAGAAACAGGCTCCTTGCAGGGAGCATGATATGGGACTCTATTCCCTAACCTGGAATCGCCCTGAGCCAAAGGCAGATGCTCAATCGCTGAGCCACCCAGGCGTCCCGAGAATTCTCACATATTCTTTACCCAATCCTCCCTACATTAACATCTTACATAACCATACCACAATGAACAGAATGAGGAAATTAACACTGGTGCACTACTATCATCTGAACTTCAGATTTTATTCACAGTTCACCATTTTTCCATGATCTCCAGAATCTCAAATTGCATTTAGTTGTCATGTTTCCTCCGATTTCAGTTTGTTCTTCTTTCACATCTGGACAGTTTTGAAGACTACTGATCAGACACTGTGTAGAATGTCTCTCAATTGTGTTTCTCTGATATTTTTTCATGATAACCTGTTTGAGTTAAGGTTACCGACTATTGAGACTATCACCATCGAAGTGATGCTGTGCCCTTCTCATTGCATTGCATCAGGGGACATGTGATATTGCTATGTCTCTTTTCTGGTAAGGTTAAGCTTGATCCTTGAGGTGGTGTTTCTCAAGTTTCTTCACCGTATAGTTACAATTTCCCCTTTGTAATTAGCAAATTTTACTTTGACATAATCCAAATACCATTTTCCTTCTTAAAAACTTGCTCACTAATTTTAACATTCTTCATAAATCAACTTTTTCTTTTAAGCCGAATCACACAAATTACTGAAGAAAAATGTATAAGTACAGACAGCAGGCTTCCTGGCTTCCTACAGTCATCTAACTGCCTTTCTTTATCTGTCAGTTGGGTCAGATTTTCTCGTTAAGTCTGCTTCATTCCTCTCTCTCTGCATGACTGTTTCTGCTTTCCAGTTTATGTGGTGCAGAGTGAGGCTACCATCAGCATCTCTCCTCAGTTTAAGATGCCAGTCCAAGGGATGAACTCTTTTAGTGCCAAGCCCAAGACTCTGGGGGAAGGGACTCTGGTTGATCCAATCTGGGTCAGTAACCAAGGGTTGGTCCATTAATTTGGACCCAGAGATGAAAACCAAGTTGCTTATATACATTTGCTTAAAACCCACCTCAGTATTGGGATGGGGTGGAGAATATTCCCTAAAAATCTTTGTGAGATGAGAAGCCCCCCAAGGGGTGCCCAACTCACACAATGAATCTGGGGTGTAGTCAGAACTACAACACAGTTCTCTTGACTTCACACAGCGTGAATTTCTCTTCTATACCTTGACCCATGTTAGACACTGAATCAAAGACATCTTGACTTCCTGTCTTGATCAAACTCAAGAGAGAGTGGCATCTTATCCCAAATCTTGGAAATAAATATGAAACTACAGTTGGGTAGGGAAGGAGATAGAAGGTTGAAGGTCCCTAATAATTCCTTGGATTTAAAGCTCTCTTTGATAGATCTGTGGAGCTGAATTATCTATCCAGCTGTGTTACCCTAATTCTCTAAAGACATGGAACTAAACCCAAAAGCTAATCCCTTAATGGGATTGACCTTAAAATGCAGCAGATTTTCAGAAATGATTGGAAAATCTTTTCTGAAAGGAGAGACGCCTGGATCAGATTCTTTAAGGAAGGAAAGCAAAGCATACCTTCCTGGTTCAGCAGAGAGAAAAGGGAGGGGCGGGTGCCTATAGGGAAGAAACAATGCTTAGCAGCATTTCCTAGATTCCTGATTCATAATTTCCCTCTGATGTCAGTAATGGAGCATCCTTTTTTCTTCTGGCAGCTTGGTTATGGCACTAAGAAATTAAAGATAAATGGTATGCTCTGTGAACAGACCCTGGAACAGCTGGACATTGCTGGACACCACTGCAATGGTTGGTCAAATGGGGACATCTGGTTCTCTTCCCCAGAGGTTTGGCAAAAGCAGGAAGTCCAGTAAAGATAATCCAATTGGCCACTGCCCGGTTGAGCTCCCAGGCTGGGGAGGTTGGGTTTCTTTTTCATGGGAGCAGAGGAGGGAGAGTGGCAGTACAGCCAGCTATGCACCAGGGCCTTTCTTGCCTGCAATCCGAGGTCCATTTGACTATGGGGGATAACCTTCCAGGAAAGCTGGGGGATTGCCCAGAAGAGTTTGGGAGATTTTTCACATTTGTAATTTGGGAGCATAGTAATGGCTCCCAATGAGAAAGTCTGGAATCTCATTATCATGAGAATTTCTTCACCTGCAATGTGACAAGTATTTGTTCCATGATGATGAGGTTGAAGAACTCTTAGCTAGAGGTTAGGAGACATAGGATCAGGACTGTTTTATATCATGCAAGAGGTCAGCGGTCTTGGGCAAAAGACTTAAGTCTCTTCTGAAACTCAATTTTCTCAGCTATAAAATGAGGGCAGTAGTACCTGCTTCCAGGACTGTTATGAACATTATATGAAATCATGGACATGGAGAAGTTTGCTAGAAAAACATGAGCTGGGATGCCTTGGTGGCTCAGTGGTTGAGCGTCTGTCTGCCTTCAGCTCAGGGCGTGATCCTGGTGTCCCGGTATCAAGTCTCCTCTCAGGGATCCTGTTTTTCCTTCGCCCTCTGCCTATGTCTCTGCCTCTCTCTCTCTCTCTCTCTCTCTCTCTCTGTATCCCATGAATAAATAAATGAAATCTTTAAAAAAAAAAGAAAAACCTGAGCCATTTTGGTGGTGGATGAGATAATTTAAAATACAGCTGGGAATGCTTATGACCAATTATCAGTTCTCCATGGTGACAGGCAATGCAGAGAACTGAAACCCACAGAAGACTCAGATATCTCCATTTTAGCCTCTAGTCTCAAACTGTAAAAAAAAGTCATCTAGCTCTTTTTTAAATAAAGACAATATATGGGCAAAAAGACATGCTGGATATCCATGCCTTAATTTCCACTCAGAGGACCCATGAACAATAGGCTGACTAGAAGGTCACAGAGGAAGGGCGTGGATCTAATTAGATTTGAGTGATTGAGGTTCAGGAAAGGGACAAGATTTTGGCTATAAGATCATAATTTAGAGCAGGGCCTGATATCAAGCTCTCATGGGCAAGTGATTTTTGGTTCCAACACTCTGCAATTCCCCAAGCTGAAACTATTAAGAGTCTGGTAACTAAATCAGTAATTTACTAGTACTTTACCTTGGTTTCTCAATATGGTTCCAGTCACCTCAGGACACAGGAGTGCTTTAAAAGGAGCGATTCTTGAGAAAAAATGTCCAGGAGCATTGTCCAAGAAGTTATACTAAATCACTTTAAAAGTTAAACTAAATGTGTGTGGAGTAGGGGTGGGTAGAAGCAGCTGGAGAGGAGAGAGAGGATTATTTGGCTGTAGTGCCCTTGTCTGCAGAAATGCCCACAGTGTATGGGCACTGGAGAGGGAAGGGGCAAAATGACAAAACAGGGTGCAGCCACAAGAGCCTCTCTGAGAAGAGAGAATATGACATGAGGAAGGACTCTTTTATGTAGCTTGCTCCATTTGGGCATGTTTGTCAGCAGGATCATGAGTCAGAAAGAAAAGGGTCTTTTCTAACCTAAAAATAAAGCCACAGGGACACAGCAATCAGGGGAGGGTTTGTGGCTTGACCTTTTCTATTTCTGAATGTGGGTGAAGCATGTGTATGTTGTGGGGGAGGAGGAAGTGGGGTGGACATGAAGAGAGCCATAACTTCTTGCGATCTCCAGCCCTGATCGCAAGAAGTTATGTTGGTGAAGCAAGCACTTGGTGACAGGGGAAGTTAGCATCATACCTAAACTAAAAACCAGAATTCCAATCCTTTCAGCCTCTGGTTTGCTAAGGATCCATCATCCTTTACCCCAAATCAACTCTACGGTCCACCCCTTAGGCCCAGCGCATGCACACAGGTGTGCTGCCAAATATTGATCAATGTCTAAGACTGACTTTGAGTTCATTGAGGATGCACACTACCCTGGTGATGACCACCTGAACTGAGACATATCACAGGATGGGGGGCATAGCATGAGGACAGACTGTCATCACAACATGCAAGAATTCTGCTCTTAGGTGTCAAAGAGCAAACCAGGGCTGGGAAGGCAACACAAGGTTAGTACAGTCATGGAGGATGCAACTTAATCCCTTCTAGTATACAGCCCTCAAATCTAGTGCATGAAGTTATGCCCCAAGGACAAAAATGGTTGGAAACCACAGTCAAACAACTTTGCAGACATGTGCAGAAAACCTTTGAGGTCATATCCTCTTTACCTTCCTCATCTCCTGTGGGCTCATCAGAAAGCAAGCATTTGTCTGTGATCCCCACAGAATGTAGTATCTGACAGAAGCTCAAGAAGTCCTGGAAATCAATGAGGACAGTGACAAGAAATAACAAAAGCAGAACACATCCCACTTTCTTTTCCACTCACCATGCTTTGATTACTCCTCTACCCACTTCATGCTCTTCTCCTCTGGTTCCTCTGGATAAATCCTACTCATCCTGGAAAAGCCTGTCCCATCCACCCTCCCCAAGGAAACCTTCCCCAAATGTTCTATCCCACACTTCTCCCTCCTTCCTCCCAATCCCCCAAATACACTCTGTATCACTCAGTGCTAGCACTTACTGATAGGCTGTTCTGTTGTCTGCCCCTGTTTTGCACGTAGGGGAACTTATAACCATAATGAAGCTGGACAAGAATGAGGCATCAGACCTTGGTCTAAGTCCGAGGCAAACACTTGCACTCTCTACTACACAGCTTTCTTGTCAGTAAAATGAGGTTAATCATATCCCTCTCATGGAATTATTTTGAGAAGGAAATGAAGAAAAGTATGCAAAAGACTAAGAATAATAGCTGACACATAATAAATGTTTAAAAACACAGTCTAGGGGTGCCTGGGTGGCACAGTGAGTTAATTTTGGCTCAGGTCATAATCTCAGGGTTGTAGGATAGAGCCCCACCTTGGGATCTGTGTTCAATGCAGAGTATGCTTGTCCTCCCTCTGCTCCTCCCTGACTCACTCTCTCACTTACTCTGTCCTTCAAATAAATAAATAATAAATACAATCTTAAGAAAAATAAAAACACTATCTATTGGTATAAAGAGGGCACTATTTGTTTAGATCAAAAACTCTTCCCACATATTGTCCCTCATCATATTCATTGTATAATTACTGGTCCAAAAATAAAGGTGAGATAGAAGTATTACATGAGCTTCAATGGAAGGGTTGGTACTGTCACTGATGCAAAGCTGCTGAACGACCCCATTAAAATGGCCTACTCCTTGGCCCTATTTACCCCGTCACCCCATTTAGTCAGGGGTGAGCACTCTGACACTGGCCTGCATGGCTGAGTGTCTTGAGAAATGGCCCACAAGTCAGAACATGAGCTCCCAGGGGCCTGGAGACCATGTGTTCTATGACCTTCCTGGGGCCTCTTCCAGCCTCACACTCCATAAATCTGAATTTGATTAGGATGGGCAATGGTTGGAGATGCTCCCCAGCGAAGAGGTGCCAAGAGCCCTGCCCAGGAGGGTCTGTCAGTGCCTGTGATGAAGTAATCGGAGGGGGACAGCTGCATCTGTCTTGGTAAACAGATGAACTCAGTCAACAGCCTCATCAGCAACCAAGGCAGAGAGAAGCCACCCACAAGACCTTCTCACTCTCCAGCCAGGACATTAACCAGCTCATCCATTCCCCACACACCACACATGGGAAAGCGAATGCCCAAGAGGTGAAGTGATTTGTCTGTACTTACACCTATAGTGTGTGAAAAACTCAGACCTAAGACAACAGTCTCCTGAATCCCATTCCACTGCTCCTGGATAAGAATAAATTTGACAGAATCAATACAACACCTTCAAGTCTGCCATAGTACTGCATGAGAGATCCTGGGGGCCAGGGGCATTCCCAAAGTCATACTGTCAATTTTTTGCCCCGTTGAAGATGAGATTGGTTCCTGAATACAGGTGACATATTGGGTGCAAATAGTCTCAGATTTGGGCTGGTTGATTTGCACTGTGACTGAGGTAGCTGACTGTTTCTGAGTTTTTGTTCTCTGTTGAGTGAGGAGAATAATTTGTGGCCTACTGCATCTGAGATTTTTAAAAAATCAGTGAATCCCTCAGGGTCTAGTAGGAGTACATCAGTTTCTAATAGGAACTCAGAAAAATGTTAAATGAATCCTGTCTGCTTGAAAAGTTCTTTTTTTTTTTTTTTTGGAAAATGTTTTGATTGAGTTCACATGCCCCCAAGAAAAGGAGAGTTACAGTTAGACTGATTCTGTGACTCCAGGGCTTGATCTTTTGGGAACAAGTGCCAGCATGGGAGAGTCCATATCACTGCTGCATTCAAAAGGAGAGGGAAGGAATATTTAGTCCTCTTCAGAGGTCTGGAGGTGCTTCATGGTTGATTGCGAAAGCCTGGGTCCCTAGAGGAGAGTTTTCTATTTCCTTCTGAGAAAGTCACTTAATCTCAATGAGCCTCGGTTTCTTCATCCATAAAACAGTGACAATATTCTCTCTCATTTGGGAGGCAGTAAGGATTAAAAGAGACAATGCACTTTGTAAATTGTCAAGTGCAATAACAACATGAGCCATTATTGCTCTATTTAAAGATGACTGTCAATGCAAATAGAAACATTTAAGCTGGTACTTGTGATGGACCTATTTTTTCCCCAGGGTCATTGGGAAAGGTTCAGTGCTTCCCAGCAAAGACCCTCAGGCTATGGCTGCACCTGCATGTCTAGGCAGCACCCAGCTGCCTATTGGACACTATACTGTTAGGGTCTGTTCTGCACCTGGTTGTGGTGATCCCCACAAGGGGGAGATAGTGGAGCACTGTTCCATGTGAAAGGAGCAAGTGAAGAGATGTGCAACATCTCCTGCTGGGCCCTCTCAACTCTAAATGCCTTTCCTCCTGGAGTCCCAACGAATCGCTTTGGATGATACCCTTGGGGACAGATAGCCAGAAGGTGGATGCTCTTTCCCTGCTTTTTCTTCCTCCTCCCCCCTCCTGCTCTTTCTCCTTTCGCTACTAACTTGAACATTTTAATCAATATGGCACTTCTCCAGGGTCTCCATGCTGTCACTGCAATTTGCTGTGGTTCAGTGGGTGAATTTTCTTTTCCCTTCTAGTGGGAAACAGAATTATTTCCATGATAGGAGCTGACTGGTCCAGAGGGGCCTCCACACAAAGAACACAATGAAGAAAGGAGACAGCTGGCTGAAAAGAGAGAAGGGATTTGGGGAATTGAAATTCCTTATGATATTGGACTTAAACGTGGAAAATTCACTGCTCTGCATTGCTCAAATGCCTCTGAATTAGAGCAGAAGGGGTATCAGTTAATTTGTTAGCTCTGGGAGGAATTCATGGCCCAGAGATATACAGGATTTTTTTTCCGACTGGTTATGATGTCCATTGTGCTTGGTGTTGATCTACACTCATCTCTTCTTTTACAGTCTCAACCAACCCATCAATCCCTTTGCTGGTCATCCCTCTGCCTTCAGGAAAAAGGACATTCAAACCACTTCAGACAAGGAGCTGCCTCCAGTTACTTTCACCATCTCTTCAGGTGTAAGGACTGTGGACATTCTTGGGTGTATATTCAGAAAAGCACAAGACCAAGACTGCAAGATTGGGTTCTGGCCCCATCTCTCTCACTCACCTGCTGGTGACCCAGGAGCAGTCACTTCCCTCTCTGACCCTCCTCTGTCTCAGCTGTGAAGTGAGAAACAAAGTTTTGGCCTTTTCTCTATGGTCAGTGGAGAGCCATGCGGTTTCAAGTAAGGTTGTGATGGCTGGATTTGCTCCAGGAGTTGTTGACACAGGAGGTTGTGGTGGATGCTGTGTAGATGGGAGAGTAAGTGAGCTGGCTTTATTCACAGCACATCTCAGGGGTGTTCCTCAAATCTGTCCCTGTAAAATGACTCCCCAACATTGGATGACAGTAATGCTCTCTAGGCTTAAAGTTTGACTCTTATCAAGGTCCAACTATCTCTGGGAGGGAAAACACATGGCTCTCATCAGTGACCAACCCCAGGGGCCCTCAGCTGGGCAATGACATCTCCAAAGAGGTTCTTGGGAAATTTATGGGAACAGCTTTTTTTTTTTTTTTTTAAAGTACAGTTGTACCTGAGCATTGACCTATCAAAATACATGTGTTTTTATACATTTTGTTTCTCTTATATACAATGGAGCCTTTGTTTGCATATTACTAGTATAAGTAGATATAGGCAGATAGGCATGTTATAAAAAGCAAATGTTTGATCACCTCACACCCATTAGGATGGTAACTACTAAAAAAAAGCCCAGAAAATGACAAAGGTTGGATATGGAGAAATTGTAACCTTGTGCACTATTGTTGTGGGAATAATGCAAAATAGGGTGGCTGCTATGGAAAACAGCATGACAGTTTCTAAAAAAAAAAAAAATTAAAAATAGAATTACCATCGGATCCAGCAATTCCATTTTAAAATATATAACCAAAATAATTGAAGGCAAATTCTTGAACAGATATTTGTACACCAATGTTCACAGCAGCCTCATTCACAATAGCCAAACAATGGACGCAATCCAAGTGTCCTTCAACTGATGAATGAGGAAGCAAAATGTGGTGTAAACATAGAGTGGAATATTATTCAGCCCTAAAAAGGAAGGAAATTTTGACATGTGCCACAACATTGATGAACCTTGAAGACATTGTACTAAGTGAAATAAACCAGTCACAAAAAGATGAATACTGAATGGTTACTAGAATAGCCAAATTCACAGAAACAAAAAGTAGAATGGGGTTGCTGCGGCTAGGGGAAGAGGGAATTCATCATCACCGTCACAAGGTGAAAAAAGTTCTGGAGATTGATTGCACAACAATATAAACTGAATGTACACATAACACTCCTGAACTGTAAAATTGTTAAGAGATAAAATAAAAAATGGTTAATATGTTAATTTAAAAAAAGAAAGAAAAAGAATAAAGCAGATGTTGAGTCTGATGGTGATAAGAACCAGACTTACTACTTAGTGCAAACCGGTTAAAGTTGACTTCCTGAGAGGACAAGGTAGAAATGGCAGGAGGGTCTGGGACACTGAGGACAGTCAGATGGGCCCTGCTGGTGGGATAGTAGACAGTCTCAGGTGTCACTGGTTTCACTATCTGAACTATGATGAGGGCCGCGACAGGTACTTCCTTGGAGGTAGCTGAAGATGACTGTATCTCCACTTGAGTTGTGGCTGTGCAGTCTTGGAGACAAGACTGTGAAGGAGATGAAGGTTGGAAATAAAAGCCCTGAGTTAGGGATCTCTTCCTCTTAAGATTCTTTAGCATTCCCAAAGCATCATCTTATTTTCCTAGCTTGATCCAATAGATGACACATATTTATTGAGCTTGATGTCTATTTATATATTTTTAGCCCTTTGATTCTACTCAACTCAGCCATCTCAATAGGCAGCTTGGCACCCAGTTGAAATATATAATACTAGTTCTGAAGGGTTTTCTAGTTGAGAAGCACCATAGACAACATTTTAGCATAGATCCCACCCAGAGCAGAGTCTGAATCTGAATGTAAATCAAATGAGCTAAATTATTTGGGAAGTATAAGTGAAGAGAAAAAGTTGTGAGATAGGGATGAAGGAAGAACAAAAGTGAGAATGTACTCTCATGATGGCCACACTCGATGCCCAGAATAATCCATCCCAGAGGAGGAAGGAGAAAATGTATCCACCAACTCCTATGTCCTCTCCATGAAATTTTTGCTGAATGTACATCAACTCCCTTGGAATTTCAGGTAAAATATGTAGGGTTATCTAATAAGTCTCTGGTGATTCATACTCCAGCTGGCAGTGGGAAACCCCAAGGTGAGAGCAGGGAGGACACAGTAGGGCCATAAGATGAGAGCTTTTGGGTTGTGCTTGATGGGATCATATGTATTTTCCACAGAACAATTGGTCAAGAGCTAGAGAAAGACAAGTGAGATTGGAAGAATCTGAGGTAGCTCAACAAATAAAAATGACTGATTCTGTAAACTAAAAGGAAAATTGGAAAGTCCCACTTTGATGTCTTTTTAAAAAAAGTTTGTATTTATTTATTTGAGAGAGAGAGAGAGAGAGAAAATAGTGGGGGAAGAGGCAGAGGGAGAAGCAGACTCTCTGCTGAGCCAGGAGCCTGACAACATAGTGCTCCATCCTAGGACCATGAGATCGTGACCAGAGCCTAAAGCAAACCCTTAACTGGCTGAGCCACCCCGGTGCCCCTTAATGTCTTTTTTTATTGTAATTCTATTAGGTACAATATATAAACTGCTTTCTGCAATTTGGCTGGCCCTATTTATTTATTTTTTTTACTCTTACATGTTTTTGTTTAGGCTGCATACTTTCCTGTGCAGGGGTGTATCCTCTGCTCCTACAACTTTTAAGTGAGCACATAGGACTATATTATCTCTAAGTTATTACCTCGCTTCTCTGATTTTGCTGTAAATCCCTGACATAATTGCATGCAGCCCTGATTGGAAATGTTCTGGGTATTGGTTCTTAAACTGACTTCCCCACACTCTTGTTTCTGCTGCCTGCTCCCACACTGAGCTTTCTGTCATCAGACTTTGCCTCCCCATATTCACCGCATCTTCCATGGATGTACCCCATATAAAACCACCCCTGCTATTGTCCTTTCTCCTTTTCTTCCAGCTTGACTTTGATCTACTTTCAGAGTTTCATTCTCTAATAAATTGGTTCTAGAAAATGTTGTTTTTCCATTTTTAAGATGTTTGGAGAGTGCTCTCTACTAACTCTTCCTGGCCACCCACCTTCCCCCCCCCCAACGCCCCCCCTTCCCGTGATTCAGCTATGTCAGTCCTACCTTCCTACACTTCTTACCAGCCTTCCAATTGTCATTCTTGATACTATTTCTCCCCTATCATTTTCCTTTCTTAGGCACCTGAAAATGGTGCCCCTGAATCACAGTATGAGCCACTGGTATCTGTATTCTGAGGATCTTTACTCAGTCAGTCATATGTGTTGAACATCTTCCAGAAGAGCTGATCTTCCAGGTAAGTTATCATCCAGGTAAATCAAAAGTATTCACAATGTAGATGTGTCTAAGTATGTTGTACATCTGTATATTTCTAGGAGTCTTGGTATGTGACTAGAAGCCAAAATGGCTTTATTTTTGGTTTTTGGGATATCAATTTAGCCTGAAAATGAAGAGAGACTGTCTAACTGTAGGTACCATTTATTTATACTTACCATACTTACTATATACCTAGAATTGTTCTAGATGTTTGCCATAAATTCACAGTATCATTATTTTTACAGCATAACACAAAAAGGTTGCTAATTTCAGTCTCTATTTGTAGATGAGAAATCAAGGATTAAGATGTAAAATAACTTTCCCAAGTTCTCACAGCTAGTAAGTGACTGAATCAGGGTTCAACTCCACCTTGTGTGAGGACATCTTTGCCGTGTAGCCTCACCATCCATTTGGGGAGAGGATCAGATTAGGGCAGCCAATGTGATATCTCCCAAGTCACCTGGAATTGGAATAGATGTTTTGTGCCTGAACTACTAAGAGTTTTGTCTTTGGGTCAAAGTTCTCAGGTAGAGTCTCGGGCTTCAGATTAGCAGTGAATGACACCATCAGTCATTTGGTCTTAGTATGGATACATCCATTTCTTGGGAAGTTCAGCTTCTTAGCCCTTTGCTTCTTCTCTTTAACTGGAGAAAGCTGACAAGCCAGGAAAGCTCTAGAGCTCCATTCTAGGATGTTTCCATCCTCAGAGAAGAGACTTCACTACCTCCAAAAGGATGTGCTTAGGAGCATAGGGACTTTGGTAAGAACTGTGTGCTGCCAGAGTGAAGAAAGTATTCAGCAGAAGCAAGCTATGTCAACACAGACAAAATCTGGAATGTCACCTCTCCACCCCCACTAAGTTGCAATGAATTAAGCCATTTTTATCTACTAATCTCTACCCACCACTAGGTTCTGCATTATGGGTAAAATAAATGAAGACATAATAACAGGGTCCTGTTTGCAAATTTTTCTAATTTGTTTTCATCCTCCTTCCCTTTCTTTTCCCATACCACCCTCCCTCCCACCCTTCCTCCCTCACTTCCTCCCTCCAAAAATGATGGGACCTTATATAGACAAAAAAAATTCTTACAGGGATCCCTAAGTGGCTCAGGGGTTTAGCACCTGCCTTTGGCCCAGGGTGTGATTCTGGAGTCTTGGGATCGAGTCCCACGTCAGGCTCCCTGCATGGAGCCTGCTTCTCCCTCTGCTTGTGTCTCTGCCTCTCTCTCTCTCTCTCTCTCTCTCTGTCTATCATGAATAAATAAATTTAAAAAAATCTTACAGATTTTGCAAGCCCACTCAGTGGGCTTTGCTTAATAAACCTACTCTGGGACCTTAAGGTTTGTGAGTGATCACACCTGTAATTATTTTTAAGTTAGGAACTAATTGAGTATATACAAGAATTGAATAGATGGATATCAACATGTCATTTTTATGATGGATGAAGCTGAATTCAGTAAGTGGTTGAAACACATGGCCTCAAATGGACTTCCCATTACCCCTTCCCTCCCCAAATATCTTGGTAGAATTTGGTTTGCAGAGGAGACATGCTCAGTGTCACCATCAGGAGAGTAAGGCCAAAGACAGAGAAAAGGAAAAAGACTACACTATGCTTAGTTTTTAATATACTAATTCCACTTGGGGAAAGGCCCAAGAAGGGCTTGGTTAAAGCTGGAAAGGAATAACCAATCTACTAGTCAGTAAACATTATAGCATGAAAACATGAAATAAGGAGAATAAAAGTTTCCCTCTGGGGTAGGGAAAATTCTCCAACCAGTCTACCTCAGTTAACTTAAAATCGGGCAGCCCAGGTGGCTCAGCAGTTTAGCGCCACCTTTGGCCCAGGGTGTGATCCTGGAGACCAGGGATGGAGTCTGCATCAGGCTCCCTGCATGGAGCCTGCTTCTCTTTCTGCCTGTGTCTCTTCACCTCTCTCTAACTGTGTGTCTCTCATGAATAAATAAATAAAATCTTTAAAAAAAAAACTGAAAAAGCAGTCCTCCTAGTTAAAGAAAATGTAAAATCTCAGCAAAAACAAAAATCCTTTGACGTTTTACCGAGGCTTACACTCTGACCTTACAAGTAGCCAATACACTTCACTAGCTTACAACATTTATTTCTCTCCTGTCTGTGTGTCATGAGGACCTTCACCTTCACCTGACTGTCAAAGACTAATTCCCACCTCTTGCAGCTAAGAAGGGTGTCTTAGGTTTTAACCCCCTATAAAAACAAGTCTGTAAGTAAAAACCATCCCCTACCATACATACACTTCATTTGGTTCCAAAATACAGATTTTTCAGCTTATGGCAAAGCTATCTCCAGCTTATGTTGTGGTCTCTTTCTCCACGACAGCAGCCTCTGACAGCAAAAGCATCCTGGATTTCATTTACCAATATCCTTATTCATAAAAGAAAAATATCAGCCTAGTAGTGCTCTGAACTCTATTAAACTATATTAGCACAAGCTCTGCTGGATTGTATTTTTCTATTCTGAAGCCTGGCTCCACTTCCAATTCAACCATCTCCATTCTCACCCTCCGGAGCAGGAGAGTTCTAGTTCTTAAGGATTGTGAGGCCCCTTGGAAATGGCTTTACAGGCCATTTTCTGAAGGGAGCAATTAACTCTGTAGGAAACCAGAGAGCAGCAGGTTATTACTGACTGGAAGGCTCTCAGTGATGGAAGGTTTCTTCACCTTCAGAAGGACTGCTAACACCACAAGGGATGTGCCTGCAATCCTTTAACTCTGGTACTTAGAAGGGATCCCCAAGGTTATCTGTCATTTCTCTCCTCAGAGGGACAGGTGTCTCTTGTTCTCTTTGACCTTCTGAGATGTTTAAAACCCTCTCTCTTAACTTATTTTGTCATTTCCATTAGGAAATTTTTTTCAGTGCCAAACTGCTTTTAGCAGTCATGTGGTTTTAAAATCTGGGCATTCATGCAACCTATAAAATACAGGATCAGGAAATCTTCAAAGAAAATACATTCCCCTGTAGCCCATTTGGCAGAGCTATCCTGGTCTAGGCTAGTAATTGCAAAGCAATGAACTCCCAAAGTAAATAGCTAGAGTCTTCATTCAATGGAGATATTTTTCCCTTTAAACTACTCTGTTAAAAAGTCTGCAGAACACTAATCAAGCTTTCATCAACTATCTGCTCAATATTTTCAGCTAGATTCCTTTGTTTTGTATTTCTCCCTCCCAATTATCCTGAGGTCCTTCCTATCTCTAGTTCAACACATGTCTTCCATGGGAAGGGCACATCAGCCCAGTAGGTTCCTTCCCCACCTCCACAGGATAAGAACTGGTGCTCAACATGGTGACCCACCACAATCAAGGAAGGATTCAGTGGGGTGCACTGTCCCTCAGGCAAAGAAGTGGATTAGCAATGCGAGGAGCTTCAGAGACCACTCAGTCCAATCTTCTCCCTTGGTAGATTTGGAAACTGAAGTTCTGGGAGGGAAAACCAGTTGGCCCAGGTCACACAGATTGTTACTGGAAGAACCAGTAGATCAGACCCTCTTCCCCCGACTCTTAGTTGAATGTTATTTCTGCTGCAAACAATATTAGCTCATAATCATAGAAAAATTTTCAACATGAATTAAAAGGAAAATAATTTTCTGGCTATTAAGAAAACCAACTCTCCAGAATGTTTCATTTTTTATTATTCAACTTATTCAAAATTATACTGTTTTAACATTTTAAAAATATCTTAGATGTTAGCAGTAAAACCAAAAAAATAACCCCAGGAATGAATACCCATATTTAGATATACTCCATGACCAACCATGCTTCCCAAACATAATGCCCAGTCAAGTAAAAGCCTGCTCAAACCCCATGGGTCTGATTCTTTTCCCATTATAATAGGATTATAAAGTACTTAACTTCTGCAACCGCTTTTGGGACCAGATTTACTTCCTCACCACAGAATCCCTTTCAGGGATAGCCAAAGGCCCGTGCATCTTAATCATTTATCACTTGTTTCAAGGGCTTTGACTTTGATCTGGGGATAATTCCTTATGTTTGAAAGAGGAATAAGCCTTTTATCTAATCTGGGGAACAAAGTACGGAATCCAGCAGCCAGAAGTTCTGGGTTTATTTTTCTTAGGCGAACCCATGAATTCATCATCACTTCAGGGAGAAACAAAGAAGGGGTTTCAGGACACAGTTCCTAGCTGTTGGCTACTCATTTACAAAAAAGGGGGGGAAAAGCCTGCCAGGCTGAAATGTTGGTGATCCAGATCCCAATAGAAAGGGGAAACAGGCATTCCTCATTGTAAGCCACTGGCTGGGTTATGAAGACCTTCTTCTCCTGGATCACATCTCTAGGAACATGGTGTGTTCTGGGCCTCCAACCATGGACTCTTGAAGCTCTACAAGAACTTAATTTAGCATGAGGGAGTGCAGGTTATCAGCCTGACAGCTGATTGCTCTTCTTAGTAGGGTTTGCAGAGCTTAAGTCTTGGATGAATGAGAAACACATGCACTTCAGCTCCATTTAGAAGTTGCATGGATTTACTGCAAGACAAGGAATTACGGACTTTTCTTGACCTTTAATGGACAGATGGACTCAGTATCTGAAGTTGAGTTCTGCCCAAGCTGATGTTTCATCATTTCTGTTATTACTGATTTTTAAAATATAATTCCCCTCATGAATTCATAGATAGCTTTATGCTTATGGTATGCCAAGGAACTAAAATACCCATTGTTTCCAATGTTATTGATTTAAAATATCTTTTATGAATAGAGAGTTGGCTTCCAAGCCTTTGGTTCTATTCCGACCTTAAGTTTAAATTTGCTTTTGGAGAGTTCTACTTCTATTTCAATGGAATTTGCTCTCCTTTGTGACCTTGAAGGCTAAAAACTGCATATGACATAAATGAAGTAGGAGAATTGGGCCCAATTTTCTCCTCCTTCTTCCATATTTCCCTTTTCTGTCTATTTTTACTTTCTTTGTTTCAAAACAAAGAGTTTTGAAATGTACTTCCTCTAAGAAGGGAATGTACATAGGACACTTGATGTTTTAGAAAATATAACCAAAATCCACATAGACAAAAGTACAAGTAAATATTGATGACCTATTATTAAGGTCAATCTGGGATTTAATTGTTAATAATTGATGGATTTGAACTTTATGTAATCTTTGATAAGTATTTGCTAACATGGAGAGATTAAAATGTCATACACATGCACATCTAACTTACAGCAGAACTGAGAACAGAACCTGGGTATCACTACTCAAATTTCATTAATTTTACAATATACTTCAATTTGAATAGACCATTTTCCCCTGGTATTAAAGTGACTTTAACTGATAACAAAGATTCTAATTTCTCACCAATATCTCCAAATATTCTGCCAATATTTCCCAATATGCCATCATGTCCTATATCCCCAGATCACTTTATCAATTTTCAGTGGCTCCTCATCACAGAGGAAGCAGGAGCATTTCAAGGATACCAGCTACTTGGCAGACCTTCCAGGATCTCCATAGATGTCTAAAAAAATACATTCTGGGGTCACTGGGTTAAGTTAACCCAGTGGTTAAGCTCAGTTGGTTAAGCAGCTGCCTTTGGCTCAGGTCATGATCCCAGGACCCTGGGATGGAGCCCCATTTCAGGCCCCCTGCTCAGCTCCCTCTGCTAGTGCTCTCTCTCACTCAGGGAAATAAATAAAATATTTAAAAAAATTTTAAATATAAAAAAGCATATTCTTCCAGACACACTTCAGTAAAATATAATAGGATATTGTATTAGAAAGAACACTGGATGCAAAATCAAATAGATATAAGTTCAAATCTGGTAACTACATAAAAATCTCTATATACAAATTCTTAATAAAATGTTAGAAATTTTATCTAGGCATCTATAATGTATATATAATTTTTACAACCAAGTACAACTTATTCAGGAAAGCAAAATTTGTTTAACATTAAAATTCAATTAATGTAATTTACCACATTAATCTAAAAATATCTCCATAGATGCAGAAGGAACATTTCACAAAATTTAACACTTATTCACAAAAACAAAGGAAATACACCTTTTAATAACCTAGGGGTAGAAAGGAACTTCTGCAATGTCATAAATTAAATCTATGAAAAACCTGTAGCTAGCAGCATATTTTATAATGAAATATTGAATGCTTTTCCCCTAAGATAAGGACAAAAACAAGGATATTTGCTTCCATTGTTTTTATTCTACTTTGTACTAGAAGTCCCAGTCTGTGTGATAAGTCAAGATAAAAGAATGAAAAGCATAAAGAATGGAAAGGAAAGAAGTCAAACTCTCTTAATTTACACATGGCATAATTTTTATTTATTTATTTATTTATTTATTTATTTATTTATTTATTTTTTCTTTTAAATTTATTTTTTCTTGGTGTTCAATTTGCTAACATATAGAATAACACCCAGTGCTCATCCCATCAAGTGCCCACCTCAGTGCCTGTCACCCAGTCACCCCCACCCCCCGCCCTCCTCCCCTTCCACCACCCCTAGTTCATTTCCCAGAGTTAGGAGTCTTTCATGTTCTGTCTCCCTTTCTGATATTTCCCACTCATTTTTTCTCCTTTCCCCTTCATTCCCTTTCACTATTTTTTATATTTCCCAAATGAATGAGAGGGTATTATGCTGAGTGAAATAAGTCAATCGGAGAAGGACAAACATTACATGGCGTGGTTTTTAAAAATATATTTTATTTATTTATTCATGAGAGACACACAGAGAGAGGGGCAGAGACACAGGCAGAGGGAGAAGAAGGCTCTCCACAGGGAGCCCAATGAGGGACTTGATCCTGGGACTCCAGAATCACTCTCTGAGCCAAAGGCACACTCAACACTGAGCCACCCAGGCATCCCTACACATGACATGATTATATTTGTAGACAAGTTTAAGAAATCAATAAAATACTAGTAATAATAAGTAACTCTAAAGATGGTGGAAACAAAGTTAATATGTAAAAATAATTTTATTTCTATATACCCCAAAAAACCCTGGAAAGTGAAAAAATTAAAAACAATTTACAAAAGATAAAAAAAATGTAAAATACTTAGGAACAAATTTAGTGGCAATGTATAAAACCTCTGAATTGGTGCACCTGGGTGACACAGTTAGTTAAGCATCTAACTCTTGGTTTCAGCTCAGGTCATGATCTCAGGGTCATGAGATCAAGCCCCACATTGGAATCTGCCCTCATTGTGGAGTCTGCTAATGTTTTTCTTCTCTCTCTCTCCCTCTCTCTCTCTCTCTCTCTCCCCCTCTACCCTTCCCCATTGCTCACTCTCTCTATATAAAATAAATACATCTTTTTTTTAAAAAAAAAAAACCTCTACATTGAAAACCAGAAAACGTTGCCCAAAGAAATTGAAGAAGACCTAAATAAATGGAGAGATATCCCACATTCATGAATTAGAAGACTCATTATCAGTAAGATGGCAACACTTCTCAACTTACCTAAAAGAATCAGTGAAATCTTAGCAAAAATCCTGGGGGCTTCTTTTGGTTGTAGCTGATAAATAGATACTAAAATTTATATGTAAATATAATAAAACTAAAATTTCCAATATAATCTTGAAAAAAAAAACAATAGAAGTTGGAGGAATTTTAGCATCCAACTTTTAGATTTCTTATAAGCGTACAGTAATGAAAAGACAGTGATATTGACATAAGAAATCACAAATAGATCAATGGAACACAATAAAGAGCCCCAAAATAAACCTACTCATATATAGTTGATTAAATTTTTGACAGTCACCAAGATGACTCAGTGGAGAACAGAAAGTCTTCAAATAAATGGTGTTAGAACAACTAGATTCCATATGGAGGGGAAAATGAACTACACACATGAGCTTACACCATGTTCAGAAACTAGTTTAACATAGATCACAGAATAAAATGTAAAAAGTGAAACTATAGAGCTTCTAGAAGACATAGGGGAGTATATTTACTACTATGGCTTAGGCAAAAATTTCTCAGAACAGGACATCCAAAATACTAAACTATAAAAGAAAAAAAGGTGAGTTGGACTTTATAACATTAAAAATTCTTTCTCATCAAAAAATAGTGCTAAGAAAATGGAAAGCAAGCTGTAGACTGGAAGGGGATATTCCCAATGCATTTATCTGACAAAAAAAAAAAATGTATACAGAATGTTGAAGAAGTCCCACAAATCAGTAGTAAGAAAGACAACTCAATTCTTTCTAAAAGGGCAAATAACTTTAACTATACACTTCACTAAGATATATAGAACAATAAGCACATGCAAAGGGGCTCAATATCACTAGTAATTAGGCAAATTCAATTAAAATCACAATGCGATACTATTTCACATATAAGAGCAATTAAATTTGAAGAGACTGAGAAATACCAAGTGTTGACAAGGATGTGCAGGAACTGGAGATCTCTAATACTGTTGGTGCACTTGGAAAATGGTACAGCCACTTTGGAAACCTGTTATACAATTTTGAAATTAATCCTGCACTTGCCTTGTGCCCTTGCAATTCCACTCCCAGATATTTACCCAAAAGAAATTAACACATATGCACAAAAAGACAAATAAGATAGGCTGTGTAAGAAGGACACTCAGATCCTCCTCTGTCCCCTGAAAGCAGGAAATAAATCTCCCAGGTGAAAGGTAGCCTCTCAGTACCAGGAGGGAAGGAGATGTCCTTCACTAGAGATAGGAAATTTGGAGCCCAGAAGGCTGTATATATAACTTTTGTTATAATAATTTACTAATTTGCTAATTTACTACCTCAGCCCAAATTCTGTTTAGTGAAGCTCTCAAAGTTAAATTTTCTTTGTCTTGTCAATTTTTCACACATTTATTGTTCCTTTGTTTAAAAGTATAAAAATTCCTTGCCTCATATTCCTTGCCATCTCTTTAGGTCTCAATTTCATAGCCAGGCCTCTCTGCACATCTAACAAAACTTTGTGGGTTTTTTTCCTTTATGAATCTGTCACCTTAAATTTAATTCTTAGTTCAATTAGAAGACCTTGAGGGTAAGAAGAATTTCTCCTATACTTCAGGTGAAGGAGGCCAGATGCAAGAGTATAATCTATATGGTTAGATTTATATGAAATACAAGAATAGATGTTATGGGCTGAATTGTGTATCCCCAAATTCATATATTGAAGTCCTTACCCCTAGTACTTCGGAACATGACTGTATTTGGAGATAGAGACTTTAAGGAAGTGATTAAGTTAAAATGAGGTTATTAGGGTGGGCCCTAATCCAATCTGATTGGTGTTCTTATATGAAAAGATTAGGAGGCTCACACACACAGGGAAGACCATGTGAAGACATAGAGAGAAGACAGTCATCTGTTAGCCAAGGACAGAGGCTTCAGAATAAATCAATCCTTCTAACACCTTGATTTTGGACTTCTAGCTTTCAGAATTATGAGAAAATAAATTTCTGTTGTTTAAGACATCCAGTCTATAGTACTATTTTATGGCAGCCCTAGCAAATTAGTACAATAGGCAAAAGTGACAAATAATAGAAATGTAAAGAATGGTTGACTTTTGGGGGAAGGATTTTTGACTTTGAAAGGGGCATCAGGAAACTTTCTTGGGTGATGAACATGTTCTACATCTTGGTTAAAGAGGTGGTTATTTGTGTGTATAATTGCCAAAACCCATTAAACTGCATTCATGATACAGGTACACCTACTGTATGTAAATTATACATAAATTTAAACAGAAAACATCTAAATTCATTTCCATTCCAAGATTTCACCTGAATAGTGAAACAGTAACAGTGTAACTCTTACAGGGTTTTTGATAAAATAACACCTATGAAACACCTGACCTGATGCTTAGCACATAGTAAGGTCTCAGTGTTAGTTCGATCAGAACCTGCCCCATATCCTAGCCTCTTGTTCCTTTGAGATATTTGCTTTCTGGAATTTTAGTGAAAAACATCAACATTGCACCACATTACTTTGTTTTTTTATCTGCTAACTCTGCTTTCTGTTGGAGGTCTCTTTCTCCTTTCAGTATGTCCTAGAATAATCCCCAAGTACCATGTAGAAGTGCCAACATCCCACCCATGCTGGGCTTGCTCTTCACTGGGCAAGTGGCTCTGATTCCATCCATGAAAGAATTTCACACATTCTCCTGATGGCCATTAATTCCTTTCCGGCTCCAATGTCACCCTGGAAACTACCCCAAGAAGGGTTTGTTTTCAAACATTCAGAGATGCGGCTGCTGACCTTGCCCACATTCACTTTTATGCTGGGAATAAAGCTTGCCCCCTCCTCCTGGGTTTTTAAAGTTGTTTACTTGGGGCCTAAAGCAAAGAGCTGGTATTCAGCTGTTCACATTTGAAAGCCAATTGATGGGAGAGCCTGATACCCTTTGTCTCAGTCATTCTGATTTCACCTAAGATTCTAAGAAAAATAATGTTAATGCTCATCTTAAATTTTTCCCTGTGCACAAAAAGTAGAATACATGAAAGTCTCTGAATTCATCAATGAAACGATCATAAAGGAATCCATAACCTTGTTCATATGTGTCTTTTCTTCACCTGGGTCATTTACAAATCCCTGACAAACTTAGCTGTGTTCATGTGAGTGAAAGGATGGGAAGCTATTACAACATGGCCAGAGCTAACAAATTGTCTAGAAACCTAAGTGTCAGCCTGGATGGCATCACAAAGTTTGTTCTAATATGATTATGCTCAAACACCTTCCTGCTTGTTGCCATAAAAGATCTGAACTGACCTGGTCTTCCTAGTGACACAGCACCTGGCCTTCCCACCTATACAGCTTTACTTCTTCTGTTATCCAGCATATACCTTCTGCTCTTGCAAGATTTATGTCTTTACTGTCTCTATGTGAGTTATACTCATTCCCATCCAAAGCCTGTGGATGATCTTAGAGTTGGTGATAGTTACGCAGAAGCAGATATCTGGGACAAGAGTTGGAATATACTGAGGAACAGATAGGCTCAGAAATAGCTAAAACTAGCTAAGTGCCTTTTGGACCCTGAAGAAGATGTGAAACTTTAGGGGTTCCAGGTTGGACAGGTAGGGAAAGTCCTTGATAATCTTTTGGGTTCATCAAGAAAGCTTCATGGAGTACCACTGCATCATACAACTCCAGGGGCATGGCGCCCATAGAATAAAATGAGAGTTGTGCCTCATGGAGGCCTTTGCTTCACAGTGGAGTGGGATTTCAAAAGCAACTTAAATGATGGAAAAAGAGAGAAAAGGGGAGAAAGAGGAGAGATTATCCAAAGTATAGCTGTGGAAGTAACTCATACATGAATGAGGGAATGTTATCTATTGGTGAAAAATACCTTCTTGCAACTCCTCTTGGTCAGAACATTTCCAGGGTCTTTCATTTCTATTTCAGCCTGAAAATAAGACTGAAAAGAAGGTAAAGAATCTGGAATTACTTTGCATGGAGTAATAGAGCCCAAAGGATGACTCAGGAAAGTAGTCAAGTCCAGGAAAGGTCATTCTACAGATTCTGATGACCAGCTGTCCTCTAAATCTCATGGCTGCAAAACAAGTTTTTAACCCATGGCAATTCATGACTCATTTTAGAAAGCTATTCTGCATGGTTGACTCCATGCCAATTTATTCATACCCTACTTAGCTCCATAAAAGGGTTTAAGGAACCAGTATTTGGACTCTTTAAACAACAAATATCACAAGAGATGCAATCCCTCACTAACTCATCATAGACTTGACATCATGGCAGGGGATTTAGATAGTATGTAAGTCTTATTTATTTATTTATTTATTTATTTATTTATTTATTTATATTTATTTTATAAGGGCAAAAACACCTCAAGAGATAAAGTACTACACCTAAATCACATAAATAAGTGGCTTTATTTTATTTTATTTTCAGAAAAAAAGCCCAATAATATGGATATTCTTTATTTAGTAACTATGAGCACCTAAGTGGTCTCTGAATCCCTTGAATTTGTATGCAAAATGTTATGTGTATCTGCAAGTCTGCTACTCAGTGGTTTATTTTAGTACATCTGTATTGGTTATCAAAACATCCACATGCCTCCATAGTGGTTCCAAATCCTCCTAATGATCCACAATCCCAGGTTTTCTAGGCTTTCTCTAGGGACTCTCCAGATATCCCAGCAATCCAGCAAGTAAAGAGGCAGCATCTGGCAAGGGACTTCCAGGACTATGCTCTATGTCTGATATTTCAAAACACGTCTGTGTGTGTGTGTGTGTGTGCGCATATATGTACCTTTCTGGAGACAGGGCTTATATAATCTTTAGTTAGGTTGTCCAAAAGGTCTTTGAACCCAAAATGATTGGGATCCATGGTGCCAGGATTATAATTCCACTATGATATTTGGCTCTATCCTCAATGCCTAGTAGTAGAGTCAGGTCTTTGGAGTTACATGTAGAATGCCTTGCCAAAATTTTCAAAGGGTTGAGCAAGTCAAGAGTTCAAAAATAGTTGGTACCATAAGTTATTATTCTTGTGGTCTTCTCCTGCTGAAACTGTTGGGGGGCATAAAGGACCCCAAATTACTAATAAAACATATTTGATCATACTTCCTACTAAACATTTATTTGCACATAAGTGAAGTCCCCTACAGCTACAGCAAAATTACGTGTCTGGATTAATAGGAAGTGGACATGGCATGGAATATCATTGCTGAGCCTCTATATCAAAAGTCTGTCTCTTATAGACTAACATCAGAGCAAGCAGGATTCCAATTCAATACAATTAGATTTATATTCCACACCTTTTGGGGTGTCAGAATAAAGAGGCCTGAGGAGCCAATAGTCAATAAACATTTATTGTATTCCAACTATGTGTCAAGTTTTTAGCTAGGGTCTACAAAAGCGTTCTGGAATCAGACTTGAGAAGAATCTGAGATGTATTTGGGCTACATTCTTTATGGATAGGGAGACTGAAACTCAAGATACTAGTGACTTGCCAGGTTTATTCAACAGGTAGGTGAACAACTGAACTTCAAGTCTTGGTCTTTGGATTTTAAGTTGTGTTGTTTGTCTATAATTTTTGGACATGAAAGAGATATAGAGGTTACCTGGTTTGAACTCCTCTTTCTACAGATAAGAAAACAGATTCACCAAGGTCAGTGTAGCCTATCGATTGAAAAAAAAAATCCAGGGATCCCTGGGTGGCGCAGCGGTTTAGCGCCTGCCTTTGCCCCAGGGCGCGATCCTGGAGACCCGGGATCGAGTCCCACGTCGGGCTCCCGGTGCATGGAGCCTGCTTCTCCCTCTGCCTGTCTCTCTGCCTCTCTCTCTCTCTCTCTCTCTCTCTGTGTGTGTGTGTGTGTGACTATCATTAAAAAAAAAAAAAAAAAAAATCCAAACAGGATCCCAGCTTAGTTCTTCTGATTTTCTGACCAGTGCCCTTTGTCATAGCCTACGGGTCTTATTCTGCTTTGTTAGAGTAACGGGGTTAGAGATAAGAGACTCATGGGGACCCAAAGATGAGGAAGAGAAAAGAACAAAGAACAAGTTTCATTCATCAGTCTTACAGTTTTGTCTGAAGCAGGTCCTATTTGAGTTCTGACCATTAACAGCCTTTGGCAAATAAATAACAGATTCCCTGAATCTTACTGCTCTTCACAATACTAGGGTAATACTTATGTACCTCTCAAGCTTGTCATAAGTATTAAATATAATTCTTTGTAAGGCATCTCGCATTATGCCTGATGTGCACCATGGGCTCATCCAACTTTAGTCCTCACAATTTCATATGTTCTTCCCTCCCAACTTGCCAAAATTAAATTTATTTCCTCATAAATTAGGAGCTGAGGAGGACCGTTTAGACAGGACACCTCTAGGGAGAGAACTGTCTGCTTAGAACTCTGAAGATTTGCAAAAAATATTGTGGTGGTGGTTAACCTTCCCCCAAATAAAATTCTAGGAAAGGAAATATTTTGAAGCCACTTTATCAGCCCTGAAGAATGTACTTCTCTTTGATTTACAGATATCATTTCTAGGAATTTATCCTGAGTAAATAAACAGCAACTTTATGAATGTTTATATTACATTGTAGTTTATGAAAGAAAACCAAGACTATCTAGCATTGGATTAGAACCAATCTCACCACAGGTTGATACAATCAGTCCATACAGACAGCAATACTATGTTGCTTCTTAAGGTTGAGTTACTGAGAAATGTTTATAGTTAAGTTGCAGAGTTTAAAAAAATGCTCCAGGGGTGCCTGGGTGGCTCAGAGGTTGAGCATCTGCCTTCGGCTCAGGGCATGATCCCGGGTCTGGGGATCTAGTCCCACACTGGGCTCCCTGCGAGGAGCCTGCTTCTCCCTCTGCCTATGTCTCTGCCTCTCCCTTTGTCTCATAAATAAATAAATAAAAATATGCTCTAAAACAGTATATTGTCATGGGATGCCATTTTGCAAGTGTATTTATCTATTTATATATGCATGGGAAAAGGTCACAAAACATATGAGCCATTTGTAAACTGTCTCAGGCTCATTGGTGATCTGTTGTACTCTATTGCTATTAGGTGGTATGGCAGAGGGGGAGCTCTGAGTCAGGCCTACCAATGCCATTTTCCTTCTAGGCATTTAAGAAAACCATATTTCCCAGCCTCTTTGCATGTCAGTTAGTGATGGGATCAACTCTGGCCACTGGGATATAGGAAAAGTAAAGTACTTACAGTCCTCACTTTAGAAAATCCAGAGAAATCCTCTCTCTCTCTCTCTCTCTCTCTCTCTCTCTCTCCCAATTTCCTTGCTGACTGATCAAATGATACAGAGGGTCTAGCTGAAGATTCTGAAGCCCTGGCTCTGAGGCAGCAAGAATAAAGACTTCTGGATCCCTAAGTCACCACTTGGAGGGGAGTCACCAGAGAGAACCACTCACCGACGTGCATTTTTGTTCAACTTTGTGTGAGAAATGCATTTTTATTCTGTTAATCTAGTGTGATTTTGAGATTGTTTGTTATAGGAACTGATGTTAATTGCCTTGACTAACACATGGCATTGAAGTTTTCTCCACTAAATATGCATTATTTCAAAATTAGAAAAACAAGTTCTTAAGAAAGAATAACTATCCATCCTTCTCTTTCTACCTGACATCCTCTACTCTAAGGCATTCAAGAAGATCTGTATCTCCAAATACCTGTGTGTGGAGAAGATCTGTATCTCCAAATACCTTCTAGCCCTCTCGTGTCTCATTCAAAGACACACTACCTGGAAGTATTTTGGCAAACCTGCTATTCCTTTGTATCTGTGCAGTTACAGCTCTTTTGAAGACTTAAGCTGTTTTACCAAAAACCTGGGGAGCAGAGCAGCAAAGCCACTGGCAGCTGATTCAAGGAAATCAGAGGCAGCCACGAGTCCTGCTGTTTGGCCTGGTGCCCAGCATATGGTTTTGGAAAAGAAGTATTTTCTATGGATGGTTCTCACTCTGCAATTCCACTTAAGCCCAACGAGTTGCTTGATGTGAACATGAAAGTGGTAGCTGGGAAACAACTGGGGCCCAGTTAAAGGTGATGCCAGCATGCAGGTGGACTTCTACTTGGCTGGACCAGTCCATCCACTACTTTTCCCTTTCCAGGAAGAGTAGACAGGCTCTTAACCATTGGTAATGCACATACCTGAGGTTGGGACACACGTCCGTTAGCATCAGAATGAGAGCAGAAGGTCAGGTACTATTACTTAGAAGCCCTGACCTGGGCACTAGGAACATAGCCAGAGCATGGAACAGAGATAAGTAGGGAAACTTACTGCCTACCAGACACAGTCCTGGGTACTTGTGATGCATACTGGCTTCATTCTCCTTGCCAGTCCTGACAGGGAGGCATTATCATACTCATGTTACAGATGAGCATAACAAGGCCTAAAAGTTTACATACCTTGCTACAATCAACACACAGTAGCACTAAAATTTGGCTCTGGGACTAAGAGTGGTTCTTCTTCTATCTTCCCCACTCCCTTAATAAGAATGATTAAAGTATTCAGCTAAAAGTCATAGGAGACATTTCAATTTTTGGTTTCAGATTTTTGTGACCATTAAAATATCTTCCTCTCATCCCACTTGCTCCTTTTCTTTTTTTTTTTTTTTTAATTTTAGGAATTTGTTTGAATGCCATCTTACTTTTGCCTTTTGCTTCATTTATTTTATTTTCTCCACATCCACATTGGACTAGGACTAATTGAGTTACCTTGGGGACTGAGTACAAGTACTCTGGCTGCCCCATTTGTGCTCTTGAGCCACTGTAGACTCTGACTTCTGAGATAAAATTGTCACTTGAGCACTCCCATCTCCCTCACTGCCAGCACTTTGCCTTCACTCTTCTGCCTTCAAAGCGTACAGGTTTAGGTGCTCTTTAGGTGGTTTCTTCTCCCTCTCCTCTTCCTCCAAATCCCCCTCCCTTCTGCATATGTGTACACACACACGCACACACACACACACACGTTTAAGTTTCCATTTAAGTCAATCATGATAAACTCCTCCTAGGAAGGCTTTATTTTAAGGTTAAGTGCTCACCTGGCAGTCTCTCTATTTCCCTGTAACTGTACCCATGGTAGCTCTTTTAGAAATTGTGCTGATGTTCATGACTGAGAGGCTTAGAAGATGCTGGGGTGTTTTAGGACATGTCCTTTTATGAGGCCTCAATTAGGTAAGTTTTTATATGAAGTGAATTTTCACTGAATATTTAATATACCCCCCCAAAAATTAAATATCCTAGTCAAATGAAAAGAGGAAAACAAGTCTATAGTGCAGACACCATTTGAATCTTGACAGGGATAAAAAAGTGTCTGTGTGTCAGAGCACTGAGTTCCTTGGAAGGCCACACTGGCTAACTCTTCTTGGGTACAGGATGGTCCATTGCCCTTGTCCTCCATCTCAGAAAGTTAATGAGGATGGTCTTCCTTCAGAGGCCTATAGCACTTGAATAGCCCTTTTCTTATTGGTACTAGTCACTCAAGGATTTCCTTAGGGAGTGAGAATGCATGTTCCCTACTGCGAAGCTACCATCAGAATTGAGACTCTCTTCATCTCTTGAACCTGCTTCCTTTCCCCTTCACTGTCTTAGTTCTCAGCAGGCATCCAATGCAATGGCAAAGCTGGATCCATGCTTCTCCAGGATTTCTGGTCCTCTGCTTTCATGATCCCAGAGAAGAAAAAAGGTCCTTGCTCTTTCTCAAAGTCTGTATCTCAAAACATGGAGAAGGCTCTGGTTAGCCCTATTTGGGTTATATGCCTATTTCTGAGCAATTGCCTCAGGCATAAGGGCTAACATGCTGCAAGAGGCCAGGCCTGGGTCACAGAAGCACCCCTTTGACAGGACCTAGGAAGGAGAGATTGGTGTCAGAGCAGCCGTAGTCAAACCACTTGCAATGGATTCTCACAAGAAAGAAAGTTTCTGTAGCAGAAGAGGGATAAAAGAGGCCTGGGAAGGCAAAAAGAACACTCCTGGGTACATTACGTGCATGTTAAACATGGGGTAAACATTGTGGTTTCTCAAGGATGTTGATGTTCCAGCAAATCTTTGACATGTGGGAGTGCCATTTGAGTTACAAAACTGCAGTAAATACTTATTATTTTTATTAACCTACTCTTTCAGATGCTGTAGGTCTTAATCTCCTGTTCTTTTTTCCCTCCTCTAAGTAAAAATTCCACAGATGTTTGCATTCAGGCTTAAATTTCATTCATTCTGATGTTTTCTATAATGCCGCTTGGGAATTAGACTATCCCTCTTATGTGCTTTGCTGTGATTTGGCAAAATTGAGGAATGAATTTCTTGCTTTTGTCCTTCTTTCTATGGGAGAGTTGAAAGCAGTAGCCTTCTTGCAATAAAATTACTTTTTATCCTTTCTCTTTTATTTTTATAAAGGATTTAAAAGAATGTCAACTTGGGCCAAGAATCCAGGGACAGCTCTACCCCTCTGGTCTTACTGTTTTCTGTCCCTCTCTGATATTCCCACATCTAGTTGTCTTTTGGTACCATTTTCAACTCTCTCCTCCTGCTTCTTTTCTTCCTGGCTTCAGAGAACACTAAGGCCTAGGTCTAAGGCAAGCGCAGTCTGGGCTCCATTCACCTCCTCATCCCCCCATTGCAATGTCCCTTATTACCCTCCCTGTAGTCAACCCAGACCCCCAAGAGAATAGTTCTCACATGGAATGGACCTGGGCAGATATATCCTAGAATATATTGTATGTATGGGGGCGTATACTTTTGTTGAAAGCAGAGATTGAACTATAAAATGCTGGGAGACTCCATCTAGCCCAAGACACTAGTGATGCCATGGAGATGCCAC
This sequence comes from Vulpes vulpes, assembly GCF_048418805.1. NCBI lineage: Eukaryota > Metazoa > Chordata > Mammalia > Carnivora > Canidae > Vulpes > Vulpes vulpes. Next base: position 39,189,511 of record NC_132787.1, on the reverse strand, counting down.
AGACTACCAAAAAGTATATACCCGGGATGCCTGATCTCCCATTTGACTAGTCCTTGTGAACACTTAATTTTAGCTAATTTAACACCTAATTTTGCCTTCATTTATAACCAGGAATTCTAGACCAAATCTAGCTTAATAACTATCAGTTTAGAATACTAAATGTCATACAAATTACCTCACTTAATCCTCTTAAGCACCTAATGGATTAGGCATCACTATCTTCATTTTATCAGAATGTAGACTGAGGCTTAAAAGAAGATAGATCACTTTATCATGTTCATACATCCAGCAAGTTGCAAAACCAAGTTTATGCCACCAAAGTAAATTGTCTTATGGCTATAAGGCAAGTCATATACATAGGAAATCTGTAGGGTGGGCCAGCACCTGGATGTCCCTTTACTTCATCTTCTTAAAGTCAAGTAGTTATAGGAGTGTCTAAGTGGCTCAGTCAGCTAAATGTCTCCCTTACTCTCAGGTCATGATCCCAGAGTCCTGGGATCAAGTCCAGCATTGGGATCCCTGCTCCGCGGGGAGTCTGCTTCTCCGTCTCCCTCTGCCCCTTCCCACATTGTGCTCTTTCTTGTGCTCTCTCTCAAAGAAATAAATAAAAATCCATTTAAAAATTAAGAAAAATAAAGTCAAGCAATTGTAAATGTTAATGACATGTATAAAACACCTTCATGGCAATGTCTAGTGTTTGACTAAACTGAGAGTCATAGCTTAGCCAAGTTGACAGAAAAAATCATATACTTCCTCTGATCACACTCTGTTTTGGAGGGGATGTGTCTCAGTTGGCACAACTGAAAAACGGAGGTAGATTATTTAGCCTGCACTAGATTTGGGGTAAAAAAATAAACTTTAAGTGTTTTTAATCCCTGAAATGTTGAAGTTTGTTATTATGCCATAGCTTATCCTGTATTGACCAACTTAAATGTTCTTGGTTGTAAGTAACAAAATACTCTATTTTCAAAAACAAACAAACAAACAAATCTGACTGTCATCAATAATGACTTCAAGGATCTAGATATTTTTCTATTTCTGGGAAATAGTAGGAATGTCAACTGTAGAAACTGATTATCAATTTAGTCTCACCAAAGCCTGATTCTTTGTGGGCACAAGATAGCACCATATGTACTGGGAAATATTCCATGCAGAATGATTTAGACTAATCATTTTTAAACTTGAATACCTGTGACAATTACCCACAGATATATGAAAATATGACCACTGTCCAAGCCATAGCCCACAGCAATTAAATCGGAATCTCTAAGGTAGGGATTTCCATCCCCTTGGGGATGAGCCCCGAAAATTAACTCTAACTAGGTCCAAATCCCTTGCGAAAAAGTAAGTTGAAAACTTAAACCAACAAATGAGAATCTGAGAACCCGACCTTCTAGACCACTGATACCTCTGTTCACTTCCACCAGGAAAATTCATCAAGTCACAGTTAGAAGATACCCATTTCAGTAAGAAAACACTTGTCAGGAAGCAACCACAGAACATTTAAATTACCCATTTAATTGAGAAATATTTCCCAGACACTGACAAGATACCTTTCGTGGAAAATATATACTTATCTCTGTAGGCACCTTAATAAATTGCCAGTTCAAATCAGTAACGTAGAAAAGGAAATTTTCTAAAAATAATAAATAACCTTGGTCTTAAAAAAAAAAAAAAAAAAGGAATCTCTAAGGTATGGGAAACAGCAATCACCAAGCTTTCCAGGTGAGTCTGATGAGCACCAAGTAGGGAAAACCACCGACCTAGCCAGACCAATCAGAATCTCCCTCTAGAATCCTGGAAGGAAGGAGAAAGCAAAAGTAAGAAAGAACCCATTATTTAGGGGACAGAGTATCTCTACTGTAAGTTTGATGATTAAATGCAAATACTCCTGGCACAGAAAACTTAGTGACTTAAATATTTGTGATCATAGAAGAAACTTTGAAGAGATTAGGTTTTGACAGGGAGGAGGGAATCTCAATAAGGGAGGAGATTTGGAGTAAAAAGATGGGTAGGAGTACCACAGAGATTTTACTATCTCATTGTTAATTCATGGTCCCAAATCTCATCTCTCATAGGTTGATTTTAGGCATGTGGGCTTTCAAGAGTATTTGACAATGCTCTCAATGTGCTTGATGGTCTCCAATTCTGTGTGAAGAATATCTTGACACAGATATTAAGGAGGTAGATAAGGAAACCCTATTTTAATTTTCTTCTTTTCCTCTATCAAGTTAAGGCTTGGGTGTGACTCTTCAGCCCCTAATCCAACGAGCCATCCCACAGTCCCCACAGTCCCTTTCTTCATTGCTTGCTTAAGTCAGTGAAGATAATTTTCAAGTACATATGTGAGCAAGAAGTAGATATGATAATAAATGAGGAAAATGAAGTCTTACCTAAGAAGAACTTCAATTTTGAGTTAAAAGTTAAGTTCATTTATTTATTTATTTTTTTAATAAAAAACACACAATGCACATAAGCCCCCTTTTTTCCTTGCTAATCAATTAATTGCCTCCTGGCCACTCTCTCTTTCCTACCCTGTTCATGAAAAACTGCTGCCTTTGAACTGCTCATACACTGTTTTGTATGCTCTTGTGACTTCCCAAACTATGTTCAAATGCTGCTAAACTGGCGGTATTAAATGCTTGGAAGTTTTAGATTAATCTTTGGCCATAGTCTATATGCTCCTGCGTGTTTCTCTGGTTTGTCTCCTGATTTATTCTAGGCCTATGTCTCAGATAATATCTTTTCAAAGCCCAAAGTCAAGGTAGACTCCCCTTGCTCATGTACCATCATTGTTCTGTTTTTCTAAACAGATTTTATCTTCTTGAAAGCAATGACAGTGTCATTCGTTATATATCTCCAACTCTGATTAAGTGTTTGGCAAATAATTCATGCTGAAAACACTGTTTTCTTGAATGAATGAATGAATGAATGAATGAACGAATGAGTATCACTGAGTTGATCAACCAGTCACCAACCTGTATAAAACTCAGTATGGGCAGAAAATCTGATGAGTGCTCCATAATATTGAAAAAGTAATCTTTCATCTTCAAAAATCAATTATTTCCCAATCGAAGAATCAAGGATCTCTTTTATTATAAGGACATCAATTTTTACACAAGGCATTATGGGAAGGAAATCTTATAATCAAATGTGCTAATGTAAAGCAAGTCCTTATTTTTGCTTCTGAACAATCCTGTAGTTTTGGAGGTTGCGTTCCTAACCAAATATTGGGCTCTAGATCAGAGCTTATGATTGACCACATGTCTTATAAGACACCCATAATAATAACAAATGAGTAAATTCGTTGGAAACAGCAAATATATGTTTTCAATTGTACAAATATGCTACAGAGATTCACATTTGTATAAAGTGCATGGTCATTTTATTTACTTTATTAGAACTTAGAAAACTTGTTTGAAGATGATTGGAAATGGCCCAGCAAAAACCATTTAAAATGTTGTCACTGATGCCTTATAAAATTTGGCATAAAATTTCCCCACATAATTTTGCCTGAAATAGGCAGATACATTCAAAATTATTACACTGATTGTATAGCTGCTTCAAGATTTGTAAAAGGTTTGTAGCATGTGAATTTGCTACTGCTGAAGTTGCTGGTAGTGATGATGGTGGCGGTGATGAAAATATTTTTTTTTCTCACTGAAAAATAACTTTCAAAACTAAGGACTATCCAGTTCACTCCCTGTCACTCTCTCCTACTTTCCTTATTCACATAAAACCTATGCCTTTGAACTGCTAAAGGGGACCATGTGTGCTCTGGGTCTGCTGTTATAACTTTCCATGGCATTGAAATGCCTTAAAAACAATTACAGGGCCATTCACAGAGATCCTCTAAGAGGAGCTTCCAAAAATACCCGGTTTGGAAACCACCAGGATCCATGCTGGCTGCTGTCTGTTTCAGCTTCCTTAGGTAAGGGCATGAAGAAACTCTGAATTGGTAAACCAGAACATTCTTAGTGTGGAGGGAAATGATTGAAAGTAAAGGAAAGAAAGAAAAATAAAATAAAATAAAATAAAAAAGAAAAAAAGAAAGTAAAGGAAAGAGAAGGTGGCCCTAACCAAAATTCAAGTGCCTGGATGTTCAAGACACATAAGTGATAATGCTCCCTCTTCCTCAACCCAATCTGTCCCCTGTACACAGAAAGTACTTAGCATTGATCTAATAACTACTAAGTTATTGGATTAACCTACTCCTTAGTTCTATTAAAAACAAAATATGATTGAATAATTTTTTAAAATTTAGATCTTATTGACTTTATCTTATTGACTTTATTAGGTGATTCATGAATGGGACAGCATCCAATCTAGCACATCTCTGAGGAGCTCTACAAAACAAAAGACTTTCATGGGCAGAAGGGAGAAGGAAAAAGGACTTTACACAGGTGGAGAAACAGGTTGATTACAGCAAAGCTACCTCCTTTTAGGGGATGAGACGGGTCTATCAAGCAGATTGCCTGTCCAGGGCTGGCTAGGTGATTGATTCCTGATTGACTGACTAGTTTAAGCTGCCATTTCTGGGAAAGCTGAAACTATCACTAAGTCTTGGTTTGATGACATGGGGCATAACACAAGAGGCTTCGTTTTGGATCTCTTATCTTGTTTCTTATAGCAGTCAGGAAAAATTGTGAAAATCTTTTAAATTGACTTTTTAAATATAGATCCATATTTCTGGGTGTCTTGACTAGCTCTCCATCCAGATTATCTTTGCCTCTCATTCTCTTTGAGCTATTTGACAATTCTTTAAATTGTATGAAACTGACATTAATCCAAAGGATTCTTTCCATAGTACAAATTTGTTGTGTTTGTTAGAGTGTAATTGACTGTTGCACTGCGGATAGGCCAGGTTTTGTATCTATTTGTAAACTAATCTCCTAAAGCCTTCCTTTACTTCACGTAAACATATGTTTCTTTTAATTCTTTTTTGACCTGGTGTGATATCTTACTGGCTCCCTCACTGATTAATGAGTTAGATAAAAATTTTGATGATATTTCATTTTATGCTTGTATGAAAATCACGATTATACTCTCTTTTAAAAATTATATTATAACAACTTGGTAATTGACTCATGTTCTAAAATAGCTTCTTTTCATCAAAAGGCATAAGTGAGGACTCTGATAGATCAACAAAATAATATTAGATTTATTTGGTCCTAACCTTATTCCCTAAAACTCCAGTGTGTAATTTTAAGTGCATTTATAGTCACATTACCCAACAATAGCTAACTTCTACATAATGCTTTGCAGCTTGCAAAATGTTTTCAGCTATTTGATTTGTATACCAGTACCTTATATAATAAGTTGAACAAGAATTACTATGACTCTCATTTTGTAGATAGGAACTAAGGGGGTTCAGTATTTTGTCTGATATCACATGAGTAGAAACTCAGATCTTCTAAGAATTCCTTGTTCTTTCCTTTATACTAACAACCACACCACACACCACTATACCCAATTCTAAACTTCAAAGTGCCTCTTGAAAAATCAAAGTCAATTCAATTAAGTTTGAGACAATTTTATTTTATTTTATTTTATTTTTTAGTTTGAGACAATTTTAGAGTTAAAGATATTTTATTTGTATATGCCAATAATTTACAAATTGATATTTAGTTGTGGTTTGTAGGTTAACTCTCTTTTAATCACATTACTTAATCGATCTATAAAATTGTTGCCAGGGTAATTTATAATCATATTCATTTTCTGGAGGAAGAAAATAAGCTAACATTTATTAAATGCTTGCAATGTAGCAGGTCTTTTTAACCTACTTTTTTTTTTCCATTTAATCTTCAAGATAATTTTATGAGGTAAATTCCATGTCTTCATTTTACTGTTGGTGATGAAATATAATATAAATCAATCATTGGTACCATTTATTGACCATTCATATATTATCGATATATTCATCACAACAATTCTATCAGATCAGTTGCATAAATAAAAATTAAATCATAGGAGCATTAAGAGATGTTCCCAAAGTCATATAATTAGGACTTGAACTTATGTTCAAAGCTCATGTTCTTAACAACTGCTTAGTGGTTCAGAGTAGCCTAGACCATTGTTATCTTGTATCATCGTCAGTGCAACAGTGTCCATTCTGCATGGAGCTTTGTACTCAGGATTGTGAAGAATAAAAGGGGCCTCTGGTCTTGGGTGTCTTACTGTCGGATAGTGACACAGGATCAAGGAAACAGATGGGATTTGAGTTGAAAGAAAAAGGAACAAGGAAATTCTTGACAATGGCTAGAAGTGCAAGAGAAATTTCTTTTCCAGGGATCTGGAAGGCCAGAGATATGAAGTCCTTAAAGTGATCTTCCTGTTTACTCCAAGCCCTCAACTTTTCTCAGTCTTCAGTCCAGGGTAAATCCACCATTTTGAAGAAAAGAAAAGGGGTTTCTCCTCTTTTGTCTATGTAATTGGTTCCAAAATTAACACTTGTCAAAAACAAACAAAAAAAACAAACAAAAAAATTAACTCTTGTCAAAGCTTTGAGAAAGTAAGGACAATAGTGAATGCAAAACAACCCAAAGGGCTTTTAAGGCACATTTGGTGCTGAGTCAAGTACAAGGCTCAGTGCTTCGGGTTACTGGTCAGACAGAGAGGCGACAGAGAGAACATGGAGCTCTCTCGCCTTCTCCAGTTCTGGTATTCTTGTCTAAGAGAATGACCCTCTAATTGGAATGAACTGGCCAGGGGGAAATTAAAGCTGCCCTAGATGAAGAGGTGTCAGAACTTCTAGATGCTCTTTATGTGGCTCACCTTACTGGTCTAAGGGGATTCTGGTGCAGGAGACCTGTGGGTGTGCTTGCTGAGCAGCTCTGGTAGTTGGTGGAGAACCAGAGACAGCAGGAGATGTGGTGGACACCAACCTTCAGGTAAACATGACACGACTGTCAAAAGTGGAAGAATGTGGAGACTTGAGAGCCAGAGCAGATTCCAAAAGGGATTGTTGGAAGATGGTGTGTACATTTTGGAAGAGGAGTGATCTGATCACTTAGGAACCATCTGGAGATCACTAAGGACAAATCATAAAACATGTCCAGTGAAGAACATTCTTAGCTGGCAAGTCAGACAAATGCAATATAGATGGAGGGTCTGGATTTCCGTAAAGCATTTGTCAAAGTTAGAGCTCTTGGGATGTCTGGGTGGCTCAGCAGTTGAGCATCTGCCTTCGTTCAGGGCGTGATCCTGGGATCCTGGGATCGAGTCCTGCATCGGGCTTCCTACAAGGAGCCTGCTTCTCCCTCTGCCTGTGTCTCTGCCTCTCTCTCTCTGTGTGTGTCTCTCATGAATAAATAAATAAAATCTTTAAAAAACACAGAGCTCTTGCCTGTGTAGATGTTGCAGGACATATTAGAGCTTCTTACAGAAGATTAAAGTTTGCTGTCTGATAAGGTCTGGAAGTCTGTGGTTCTCTGTGTGTACACTGAATGAAGATTCCCAGATTAGATGTTTCTAGAAAACACTGATATATAATATACTGTACAACATACAGAAAACACACTGTATGATGGATGAATACAGAGAACATCACAACTGAAATACATTTTGAGTACTGACATCTTCTACCCATGTATCCACCTTTTCTTTTGCAGGAATCAAATGTATAAACCTTTGTATGAATCCCTCTATCCTTCTTCTGCCCAATCATGAAAAGGCTTTCTTTTGCAGTGAGTTTTCCAATTGTTGAGGAAGGATGAAAAGCTTCCCTTTCCCATCATCATCCAGGCTTCTCTTTCCAGAAAGGTATGGGGTAAGGTCGGATGACTTTTATCCTTTTGACCCTTGTCCCTTGTTTGGCACTGGAATGTCCTCTGCTGTCCAGACTTTCTTCACTGGCTACACACAACATATTCTTACAGCAGGCTGAGAAGATTATTTTCCCCTCCATTGGCAGACTCTATTAGGTTTCTTATGTTTATAAATATGGGTCTTCAAGCTTTATGGGAGAAATAATTTTCATTTTTTTTCTGTGGAATTGAGCAAATCTCCACCTCCTGTCTAAAGGTTACATAAACAAGAAGGACTGGAGGATGTTTTTTCTTCCTCAAAAACAAGGAAAAAATGAAGCATTCTCCTCTTCCAAGAATGGCCAGTGTATATGCTAGAGTTCTAATAAAAAACCACAAAGGAATTGTTTCCTACTAGAGTATGTGCTTGTGATCAGGAGGGGACCCAGAACAGTGCTTACTCGGTAAGTCGTTTGAAACTCTATAATATGGACAGAAGCAGACACACACACACACACACACACACACACACCATGAGAGAAATAGTGAAATAAACATATGTCCAAGGCATACAGAGACCCCAACAAATGAATTAGAAGCATACACATTTTAGAGACGCACACATTGAGAGAGCTAGAGAGAAATTAAGGCACTGGGAGAAACAAGGGGAAGAGGTGTGTGGGACGTGGAGAACCCCATTCCTTGAATGACTTCCATTCTTCACGTGCTGCCTTGGGCTTCTTACAGAGGATCATAGTGCAGTTTTGATAAATACAGGTTCTGAATCTTGCCTCCAACATTTGCAAATTGTGCAACAATGGACCAGCTACTTAGCTTCTCCGAGGTTCAGTTCTTTTATCTCGAAAATACCTACAATTACAAGGCTGTTATAAGAACTAAATGAGAGCAAGTGTTTGCTCATTGCCTGGTTCAGAGTTAGTACTCGAGAGCTCATGAGTAATATTATTATTAACATTCATAACAAAGACATGGAGTAGGTATTATGATTCTTAATACTGATAAGGAAATTGAACCTCAGAGAAGTCATAGAGCTTGCCCCAGCTGTAGAATTATTGCATGGCTAGGCCAGATTTGGGCTCGAATCTACCTGGCTCAAAAGCCTGTAGTCCTTTCCCCGCACCACAGCTAAAACTTACCTACCTCATTTATTTTTATTTTTTTAAAGGTTTTTTTTAAAATTTATTTATTCATGGAGACACAGCTAGAGAGAGAGGCAGAGACACAGGCAGAGGGAGAAGCAGGCACCATGCAGGGAGCCTGATGTGGGACTCGATCCCGGGTCTCCAGGATCACACCCTTGGCTGCAGGCAGCGCTAAACCGCTGCGCCACCGGGGCTGCCCACCTACCTCATTTAAAATGTTGCATTTATGTGTGTGTACATGCATCTGTGCCTGTGTTTTTGCAGTGGGGACACCGTAATATGACCCTCTCTCTAAACTTTAAAAACTGCTCCAAGAGTCCAGATCTTGTTATGCAAATTACCTTGGATTCCATGTGGAATTCTTAGGTTTCTTTCTTTCTTTTTTAACATTTCTTTTATTTATTCACAAGAGACATAGAAAGAGAGGCAGAGACACAGGTAGAGGGAGAAGCAGGCCCCCTGCAGGGAGTCTGATATGGGACTCGACCCCAGGACCCTGGGATCAAGACCTGAGCCAAATGCAGATGCTCAACAACTGAGCCACCCAGGCACACCCTTGATTTATTTCTTAAACTCTTCTTCCTATGTATCAATGATGAAGATTTTTTATTTCACAGCTCTGTGAAGTGAGCTTCCAGAAACTTCTTAGAAATATATTTGACCTTTTAGATACTGCTGCTGCAATCTTGTTTGTAACCAAGGGTGTGAAGGTATGTCCTCTGAGCTTCTCTTAATTGGGGTGCAATTAAGAAAAGCATTCTCCAAACTCACGTTTTCAAGGGTTCTGCTCCCAGACGCCCTCAACAGGAAGGGTTAATTCCATTTATGAGATTACAGTCAGTCCTCTTGGTTAGAAGTCATTCCCTAGATATCTCCCAAATGCTGCGTCAGTCTTCAAGATATCAGTCTCTTGCTTCTAATGAAACCAAACCATTCTTCTCAGGAACTTCTATTAGGCTTCTCTGCCTATGACCATGTCTATCTGCTAACCTTGAAGCTACCCAAGAGCAGAACTTCTGCCTTTGTATCACCAGGACCTGCTACAATGTTTGTGACAGGCAGTCACTAAATGTTTGTTCACTAAATACATGAATCCCATCTGGAGGCTCCCCATAGAAGCCAATCTGTTCTTCGACCACAATTTTCATCCTTTCCTATTGCATTTTGAGTATTTTATATTGTATTTCAGTAGCTGATATCTATGCCCTATCTCAAGAGTAGGTCCTATGCTTGCCCCTTTTGTGCCAGAAATCCTGCCTTAAGGCCAGAAGAGTGCCATACATATTTATTTTATGGTTCCCTTCTTTAGTAAGCTTTACTCCTACACTCTCTCCTTAACTCAGCCAGAATTGTGAGAACACCTGGCTCAGATCCAGCAGATTCAACCACTTCATGTCAGCTTTTCCTTTTATGGACTCATTCCGAGGACGCAATTGCCCGGGACCTTGCAGACGTGCCACCTGAACCTTAAATGCAGTGCATGGGCATTGGGATCTGACCTACCAGCAAGCAAAATCTTCAGAAGGTTTTTTCCAACTGCTAAGTCAAAAATGAGCTGCCCCCCCCCCCCCAAACACACTTAAAATCTGCGTTTTCACAGCGTTTCTATATCTGGTGTGTGCCAGATGAATCTACTCTGGATTATACATTTCCACATGAGCATTGGTGAGCCTGTGTTGTTTGTGTGTGTCCTTTCCCCACAGTGCAAGGTTCTGAGCCCCTTCTTTTTCGTGGTGACCACAGAGAATCTGTGTTTGAAGGCCTGATATGTTATCATGGGTCAGTCTCTTTGCTTAATCACCCCAAAACATGGCTGTTTGGCATTTTTCTGACATTCTTCATTCGTGAAAGGAATGAGAGTGGTTTGACCTTGGGAACAGTGCCCCATGAATGGGGTGCCAGAGCTTTTCTCTCACTTGCTCAGGCCAGTAGAGAGAGGGTGTCCTTGTTGTAGATGGATGTTTCTAGCATCCACTGACCTGTACCAAAAGCAAAGAAGAAGAGAGAAGCAGAACGGCCCTCTGATAGTGAGCTCCTGAAAGGTGGGCTCTGGTCTCAATAGCCGAAAAGTCATATAAGCAGCCACTGCCATGGAGTGTAAACCTCAGGGTGACAGCCCCTTCTTTACAACAGATTCCATAAAGTTGTGAAAGGTGGAGATAGAAGAATTCAGAGGAAGAGAGAGAAGAGGCCAAGAGAAAGTGTTATAAACAGGTACATTTCCTGAAGTGTGGCTTCCTGGGATGGAGGTCTAGATCCGTTGGGAGTGTTGCTGGCTCTCATTCATAATTGCTTTCAGAGCTTTCAAATTGTTTTATGGTCTCTTTGAAATATCACCTTCCATTTGATCTAGGAGCAGCCAATATATCAGAACATGTTTGTGATGTACAGAGGCATAAATACATACTCGCTGCCAAAGTCCCTAAATTTTGCTGGAACATTAAGTGGCATATTCAGTGGGTGGTGCAGTCGAGTGTGACACATGCTGGTGGTTGTTACTATACCAGGTATGTACAAAGATACACAGAGTAAAGTGCTGTGGAAATAATGTTTATTTAATGTGGGCCTCATATCTATGGATTTCTATAGGTGAGGCAGCTGGGGCACAGATTAGTGAGGCCACTTGACCACAGGCCCGTCTCCCCATCCTCCCTCCCTTCCTCTTTCACCAAAAAGCTCTCTGAAACAATCTCAGGCCACCCTGTGATTCTAGGTGTGTGCAAAAACATAAAGAGATGCACATACAGACTTTCTCTTTCTTATTCTTACAGATGGTCTTTCAATGAAAATTATTTTAGAGCATAACATAATAATAACCCAAATGAAGGCCCGTCCCACTTGGGTGGCTTTTATAACAGCATAACATTTGGTATCAACGGATTTGTACATTTAAATAAACAAAAAGGATAATAATAGCAGTAAGGGTAGAATCTCTGTTGTAAACCAACTAGGCTATGGCACAATGATCTCACTTAACCCTGTGGCAACAGCTCTAGGAAGAGGTATTATTTTATTGTATCTTGTGAATGAAGAAACCTAAGCCCAGCATGGTCAAGTAACAGGCTTTTGGGTTACCCAACTGACAAGTGTGGGCTCCAGATTCACACACTGATTTTCCTTGATTCCAGAAACCCGGCTCTTCACCTCTGTCCTACATCCCTTGCCTGGGTTCCAGTTCCACCAAACCTAGTTCTGCTTAATTAAGTTTATGCATGCATTTCCTTCCCAGGTTCCCAAATAGAAGTGCCTGGATGCATTCCTAGGGTCTTAAGTCTTATGCCAGCACTCCTTCCAGGCATGTGTCAAAATACCACTTCCCTTGTACCCTCCCTTTGGCACACCCTGCCAGCTTTTAGGCCCTTCCGGCTCCTGGCTGCCTCCCCTGCTCACTCTGTGCTGCCTGCTGTGGCAGCTTTCCCCTCCTGAGTCAGGCCTCTTAAGAGAACATTTTAGTCTTTCTGTTTGTTTGTTTGCTTGCTTGCTTACTTGGCTTGCTCATTTTTTTCTCATTTGAAAAAAGCAGACCACTGAAGACTGCATGCCTCTCACTTCCCCCACTGGGCTCTTGAGTGGCTGTATTTGCTCCTCAATCAACTGGTTTATATTTGTAGCTTATTTCTTTTTCCCCATCCTTCCTACCTTTTAAACAAATGTTATTAGGTCTCTAAAATTTTATATAACTTCTACTCTTGAAGTTTAGGTCAAGCTTCTTTCTTAATGTCGTAAGAACACTTCAAGTATATCTTGAACTTTACAAAAATAGGATTTTTTTTCTGTTCAATTAAACATTTCAACATAAAATATTTCAAAGCTTAGAAAGGTTTAGACAATAGCATAAACACTCGGATTCTCACCATCCAGCTTTATAAAATCTTAACATTTAGCCTTTTTTTTTTCCAGATTTTTTTTAGAGAAAGAAAAGCAGCTCCCAATTCTGAAACTTGGTAGTGAAAAGGAAACAAGGGAATGTAGTTCTTGTGTAATCTATACTTCAGGATAGCTAAGTACCCCTTGCAGATGAAGAAAGATCCGTTTCTTTACAGACTAATTCCAACTAATAGAGTGAAAAAATGATTGAATTAGGAAAACACCATTTTGCAACATCAGATGAAATCATCCATCCAGGCAATGAGCACCAGTGGATGGAACTACCCAGTGAAAATGGATGGGAAACTTTGCCACAGAATGATTGCATTGCCGCTGTCTGCGTCATTTCCATCGGTTTTCCATCACTAAAACATGAGGTATTTTCAGATATGGTGCAGTGGAAAAATTCAGCATAATCTAGGAAGTTCTCTTACCAAAAAAAAGTTGATCCTGAATTTAGAAAATGTCCAGTTTTAGAGATGAGTACTGAATTAAGGCATTTGATTTAAAACAGTCAAAACCGGGGTGCCTGGGTAGCTCAGTTGGTTGAGTGTCCAATTCTTCGTTTCAGCTCAGGTCATGATCTCAGGATCCTGGGATCAACCCGCATCCAGCTGATGCACAGCAGAGAGTCTGCTTAAGATTCTCCCTCTTCTGGCACCAGGGTGGCTCAGTTGGTTAAGCCTCTGCCTTCAGCTCAGGTCATGACCCTGGGGTCCTGGGATGGGGTCCTGGGATGGAGCCCTGTGTCCGGCTCCCTGCTCAGCTGGGTGTCTGTTTCTCCCTCTCCCTCGGCCCCTCCCCAACTCTTGTGCTTGCTCTCTCTCTCTCTCTCTAATGGATAAATTAAAAAATATTTTAAAAAATTATAAATGGGGTAGGGAATACTGGAGATATTTGTACAGAAGAAAAGGATATTTATATATTTTCTTAAAACAGCAGATTTGCTGCTTGTGCCATAAAAATTTGTATAAAAAATAAATTTGTACTAAGTTTAAAAAAAAAAAAGATTCTCCCTCTCCTGCTCCCTCTGCCCCTCCTCTCCACTCTCTCTTTCTAAACAAATGAACAGCAAAAATTAAATTTAAAAAATTAAAAATAAAACAAAAACAGTAAAAACAACTAAACATCACATATAAACTTGGGGTCCTTGAGTGAACTCCTCCCTAATCTTGTTCTTCTCCTTACCTCATAAAAAGCATCTGAATTTGATGTTTACTATTTCCACCATATCTGTTTTTATTTCTTCATGTGTATGCACCCATAAGTGACAAATAGTATTAAGTTTTTATAACTTTGAACCTTCCACAAGTGGTATTCTATAGCATGCATCTTTCCATAACTTCTTTTTTTTTTAAATATATAACATTACCATTTGGAAATGTATTCATCCCAAATATATAGACATCGCCATCTATTTCATTGCTTTATTATTGTCCATTATAAGAATATGGACTTCTTTATGGACTCAAGTGTTTCTCAATTTCATCGTGCACATTTGCTAGAATCCTCCTGGAAGCAGATTTGAGGAGCTTAAAGGTATTTACACTTTTACGTTTGCCAAAATCAAGAGATTATCCTCCAACGGTGCTGAAATAATTTATATGCCCAACACCATTTATAAAAATGTATGAACTTCCACATGTTTGCCAACACTTGTGATTATCAGGTGTGAATAGAATTAACTGTGAATCATAGCTATTTGGAGATTTTCTCACACAGAGACTTGAACTTTCAAGTGCAAGTCTGAATGAAAGCATGTTGAAATTGGAGGAACAACACAAATTCACGAAACAAATACAAAAAAGCCTACCTATATCCCAACTTTCAGCTGCATCATGGCTTCAACATACCATAGTCCTGGCACCTCTCTAGTTTCTCAGTCTACACAGGAAAGCCCTGAAATCAGGCAGCAGTCAGGGTTTAAACAAACTAAGAGGAAAAAGCACTGGTCATCTATGATGGAAGGCTAGAGGTGATGCAGAGGACGGAGGAACTCGCACTGGGGGATGCAGGGAGCCCACCCCCCTGCTTAGGAATCCTCTGATGCGCTCTCATCCCAGTCACGGAGCATGGTTGAGAGAGAGGCTGGGGCCAGAACAACTGCAGATGTGATGATATAATCACAGGCATTATTAACAATCAAACCTAAGCTGCTTCATGTTTGGTAAAGTGGGCAGAGCCTCATTTTGTGGGATAACAAGGAAGCAATAAAAAGCAAACAGCTTAGAGTAACTATTTTGAAAAAAATGATTATAAAATGTTTTTGATGTACAAGCAGGGTACAGAATAATACAAGTATCCACAATTGAAGTTAATAAATAAAACATCCACACAGTTGAAACCACCCATGATGCTCTTACATTGAATTCAGAGTTTATAATTCCCATACATGTTACTCTGCCTTTAGTCATAGGAATATGCCCCTAAGGCATGTAGAACATGTTGTTTAAATGACCATCTACTCCGTGAATTATACTACAATTTGTTTTTCTCTGAACATTTAGTTTTTAAGAATCTTTCATATCTGTGACTTTTGCTCATTCATTTTTGCCACTGTATAGAATTTTATTGCATGAATATGCCATAATTTATTTATGCATCATCTGGGAAAGGGCTTTTAGACTGTTTCATTTTTCACTGTTATGATACTTTATGTTTTCTTATGTGCATGTACCAGCTTTGCCCAAGAGTTCATACCAAGAAGTGGACTTTCTCCATGTAGAGCATGAGAATCTTTGGCTTTGCCAAGTTTATCCTTAATTTGGTAGTCTCAGTGTGCACCCAACAAAGTATCAGACTTCTAATTGTTTTGTCTTAGCCAGTGCTTGGTGCTACCCGATTCAAATTTTTATCCTTAATTTAATGGGTGGGAAGTGGGTTTGTCAATGTGTTTCTAATTTATAATTTCTGATGATTAGCATAAATGCATGCTGCTCCTTCTTTGGATCACTTATTCAGATTTCTTGCTCATTTTTTTTTCTGTTGAATTGTCTTTTGTGAACATATAAGTGGAGCATGTGTGTTAGTGTATGTGTGTAATCTGTGGGAATTCCTGATCATTGTGGGGAAATTTGTGCAAAATCTACTCATTCCAGAAACTGTTTAAATCTCTCCCAAAGACAACACTGTCTAAAATATAACCCTATCTGCTGTTCCTCCCCTAGTCTATCATGAAGGAGACAAAGTAGCCTGTGAAACAGTGTGCATTCCTGAGAGTTTCAATGCTGATCTCTATAGTAAGAAATAGGGAGAGAAATTGCTAGAACTTGGACATATGTACTCTTAACAGTTTTACTGAGACCTGACTGGCATACAGTAAATTTTACATTTAAGGAGAACAGGGCAGCCCGGGTGGCTCAGTGGTTTAGTGCCGCCTTTGGCCTGGGGCTTTGATCCTAGGGATCCAGGATCGAGTCCCACATCAGACTCCCTGCATAGAACCTGCTTCTCCCTCTGCCTGTCTCTGCCTCTCTCTCTGTGTGTGTCTCATGAATAAATAAAGTCTTAAAAAAATAAAGAACAATTTTATACATGTTGACATGCGCTGTACCTGTGAAACTATCATCAGAATCAAGATAATAAACCTATCACTCCCTAAATCTTCTTCATGCTTCATTATAATCCCTCCTGCCCCTATTCCCAGACAATCACTTACCTGTTTTTTACCACTAAAGATTAGTTTGTATTTTACTGAATGTGTGATCATACCATATGTTCTTTTTTGTCTTGCATATTTCACTCAGCAAAGTTATTTTGAAATTCATCTATGTTGTTCAGTATATCACTAGTTCATTCCTTTTTATCGCTGAATAGTATTCCACTGTATGAGTATACCACAATTTAATTTATCAGTTTACCTGTTGATTGACATTAAGGCTGTTTCCAGATTTGGGGCAATTATAAATGAAGCTGATATTTGTGTACAAGTCTTTGTATGGGCATATGCTTTCCTTTATCTTAAGTAAATAGGAGTGGAATGGCTGGATCATACAGTAATACATGTTTAACTTTTAGGAAACAGTTTTCAAAAAACTTGGTTTGAAAAATGCTGTACCATTTTACATTCCCACTCACCATGTATGATATGAAAGTTCTAGTTTTTCCACATTTTTGCTAATATTTGGTGTGGTCACTCTTTTTCTGTTTTGCCATTCTGATAGGTGTAAAATGGAATATCATGATTTCAATTTTATTTACATATTCCTGATGACAAACAATGTTGACCATCTTTTTTATGTGCTTATATTCCATCTGTATATCTTCTTGGGTGAAGTATGTATTCACATCTTCTTCCAATTTTATTATTCAGATTGTTTGTTTTCTGATTTTGAGTTTGTAGAGTACTTTATCATATTTGGAACTTAAGTTCTTTATAAGACGATATGATTTACAATTGTTTTCTCCTACTCTGTGGCTTGTCTCCTCATTTTCTTAATGCAGTTTTTTGAAAAGAATGGTTCTTAACATTGATGATGTTCAATTTATCAATTTGTTCCTTTATGAGTCATGCTTTTGATGTTACATATAAGAAATATTTGTGCGATACATAAGGTTTTCTCTGAAGTTATTTTCCTGGAAGTCTTATAGTTTTCAGTTTTTTATCTAGGTCTCTGATACAATGAGATATAATTTTTGTAAATGATGTAAAGTTTGGATTGAAACTTTCCTTTTTTTTAATTTTTCTTTCTTTTTTTCTTTTTCTTTTTTTTTTTTTTTTACGGCTATCCAATTGTCCTAGCACCATTTCTTAAAAAGATTATCCTTTCTTCACTGAATTTACAACTTTGTTAAAAATCAGTTGTCTGCATATCAACCTAGAATCCTTATTCTGACCAGTTTCTCTCTTGGTTAATATTGAATTATGAATTCCACATTCTTGCTTTCTCTGAAAGCTGTCCACCACCTTTTCTTTCATGTCAGCTTCCAGTTGCAACGGTTTTCCAGACTGACTCCCTGAGATTACCCTAAATCATCCTGATGGCCTTGGATTTTCACAAATCTCTATTCCTGTATTTCTAGATTATCCTTTGGTCTTTAGTCTAAGGATAATAGCCATTCATTTTACTAGCTCTTAAGATTTTATTTATTTATTCATAGAGACACAGAGAGAGAGAGAGAGGCAGAGACACAGGCAGAGGGAGAAGCAGGCTCCATGCAGGGAGCCCGACGTGGTACTCGATCTCGGGTCTCCAGGATCACACCTCGGGCTGCAGGCGGCACTAAACCACTGCACCATCAGGGCTGAGCTTTACTAACTCTTCTTACTTTTATTCTTAAAACTCCATGGATCCAGCATGTCATTCCCGAATCTTAACACGATATGATGCTAGAATTCTGACCAGTTCTTGAGGACCAATAACCTTTGCTCCAGCTATTCTACAAAGTGATAAGATTTTAATGGTCCTTACTAATGTTGGCCTTGGTAGACCACACTAACATCTCGTATCATCACTTAAGAGCATAGCATCTAAATTTGAAGCACATTCATTCATGCATCAGTCACTTTTGAGCACCCGCTGTGTGCCAAGCACTTACCTAGTCTTATGGAGATAAAGAAATGGGTAACACACAATCTTGATTCCCAAGATATTTCAATTTTAATATATTCTGTACTTTTAGGTCCCAAGACCACTGAGAGTCTAAGGATCAAAATCATGCAGGTTTCAGAACCCAGATCTGCATTTTTTTTTTTCCCCTCATAGAAAAGGCCATAGCCATCACTGGGAGGAAACAAAGTGCTTTCTGAGTCAAATCAGACATCCTAATTCGAGAATGGTGGGATTTGGTTGACATAGACGAGCTCTAAGAAGGGATAAAGAATGCAGACAGGACCAGATGCCAGAACACAGAAGCCAAACCCCTGAAGAAGGAGTCACTTTGGGTCAGTGACCATTTGTCAAAAAAGAGTAAGAAAGAAGGAAAGGGGAGTAAAGCAGTAAAGAATTATCTTCACCTTCACCTCTTGACTGGGAAGTGGATGTGTAGGAGAATGGGTAAAAGTGAATTTGAGCCTCAAGGATAAAAGATGCAGGATAAAAGTTCAGTTGGTATTACCTTTCCTACTGTGGGGTCATTGAGGCAGGAAGAGTCCAGACATGTCCCAGAGAAAGGAAATGAATCAATATGAGATTACTTGTCTTCTGTGATAAATATGGGTTTTGCACACATCATTAACAAGCACTTCACAAAGGGCAGACAGATGAGGTGTCTGCCAAATGAAGCAGTTCTTTTAAAAGCTATTGCCTGGCCAACGTGCATTACAATAATAAGCATGGAGAACAAAAAGGGTAGCCTCTGGTCTCAGCCAGGGAACAGAAAGGTATTGCGTGTTCTTCTCCAGGACCACTGAAGTACTTCCTGGGAGGAAGTGCAGAGGAGTTAGGGAAAGACATCAGGCTTCTATCAATATGTAGCTCTGGAAAGTCAGCAGCAGCTGGGAAAAGGAGTCCAAGGCAAAGACCAAGAGAACTGGAGCATATTGCAGTGAGAATTCAGAAATTGAATTCCCTTACCAAAGGGAAGTGAGTAGCCAAAAGAGAAAGGTGAGGCAGGTGGGGCATCACTGGCCTCACATGTGAGCTGAGGAGCCTATAGTAAACGCTGTGTGATTCCAATATCCCAGAGGAGACTTTCTGCCTGAAATCACAGTTCCACCCCTCAACTAGAGCTTAATATTCCCTTAAACTGAAGCATAAACTTTTCTTCATAATTAAAGATAAGACTTATAATTTCATATCTCTGGGAGCATTAAATTCACATTAGAAAAATTCTAGATGTTTTTAAGAGTAGTATTGGAGGAGAGAACAATGATAAGAATCTGAAGGAAGGGGACAATGCATAGAAAAAGAAGATAGGGATCTGGAAGCAGACTCCATAGTTCTTGGTGGCCAGCCTGATGCTGTGGCCTACTGGGGCTGCCAGATTTGGCCAGACGCACAGAAAGAAACAACATACTCAGTTACATGTATCTGAAATTTAAATTTAACTTAATAGCCTATATTTCATGTGGCAACCCCAGATCAATGGGAAGTTCTGCCTCATTGTCCCACTTAAACATTGCCACTGTACTTGTAAGTTCCCAGAGCCTTCACTGGTGTACATGAGCACAGTAGGGCTGGGGGTGTGGCAGGGAGAAAACAGCACCACAATACATGATGAGGAAGATACATTACTGAGACCTGAGAATGTGAACTCCTTGAGGACCCAGACTATGTCATTTTCATCTGCACCCTCAGTGCTTTGCATAAGCCCTGGGTATGTCAACATTCTAAAAAATGTTAATAATAATAATATTGGCAAGCATACATACGGTGCTTACTACACTCAGCCTGTCCTCTGAGCACTTCTTTTTTTTTTTAAGATTTTATTTATTTATTCATGAGAGACACAGAGAGAGGGAGGCAGAGACATAGAAGGAGAAGTGGGCTCCATGCAGGAAGCCTGATGGGACCCGATCCTGGGACTCCAGGATCACACCCTGAGCCAAAGGCAGATGCTCAACTGCTGAGCCACCCAGGTGTCCCTCTGAGCACTTCTCTGAAAAGCCAAGATGATGCATAAGATGTGGTGCAGGCGACTTAAAAGGGACTTGTCAGACATTGCTTTTTAATTAAGTGGATTCTTTTACTATCAGTGTGCAGTCCTTCTTGGTTGATGAGTTGTCCAGACCTCAACCCAGGCTTCCACTCAACTCTTCAGCTCTCCTGCTCCTACAAGATAAGAGCACAATCAAAACTGGTTATGATATTACTTCTTCCCTATCTCCCTTCTATAACTGTTCCCATCTCCAGACTGCAGCGACACTTCACACCAGCTCACCCAGGGGCCCCATACCCCCTCCAGGGTGCACATACACACCCAGGAGTGCAAAGAAGCTCTTTGTTAAGTGAGTAAACAACTTTTGAAATAATTTATTAATGCATTTTCCAAATATAGATGATATGGAGTTACATGGAAACTTGGGTTATCTAAGCTCCTTGTGTCCATTCACAGAAAGTCCCAAGCCTTGTTTTGTGCTTGTGTGGAAACCTGCAAGCAGAGGGGCAAAGGGTTAGATGATTAAGCCAAGAGCATCTCTAGCCCGGGATGGAATTGGCCTCAGATTTGCCAAACAGAGCACTCAGGAAGTTTGGCTTCATTACATCTATCAGATTAAGACCAGGCAAGGCTCAGGGCAACTTTGGGATTGGGAAATCAAGTTTGGAGCAATTGCTTCTACTTTTGTACATATCTTTATTTTTTTAGGCAGAACCTCAAATGCTTTCCATCAGTGCCCTTTCTCACCCTCACCATCTCCATTCAACCTCCACCCAACCCCTAGGGTGCCATCCTTATGTGGGGAGAGCTGGCCACACACAGCTTTGATTCATGTGCATCTAACTTATCTAAATATTGTTTAGTCAAAGCAACTCTCTGTCTAAACTGAGGTAAGTGTAGCTTAAGCCTATTGCAACTGGGAGTATCTTTGCTTTTCTTTGAACTAAGACGTTGCCAGCCCTAAACCAAAGTAGGCCTGAGAAGCTGCATTTGTCATTGAGTCATTGTATTATCTGATGCTGGAATCTGGTCAGCCCAGCATGTTCCCTTGTTGGTGAAAAGTACACTCAGAGCTGTTTTTAAAGGCATCAAAAAATCAGTAAGTCTGGACTGTGAATGCATCAGCTCTACCTGGCAGCATTACCTGGAGTCTGTCACTGCTCTTCATTTTCATTGCTTCTACTCTGGTCCAAACCACTGTCATTTGTCACTGGCTGCCTGACATGCATAAGTCGTCATTCTGTCCTTGCTCTGACTATATCACTCTCCTGTTCATGGCCCATGGTGGTCTTTCTGAAACAAGGTATTCATAGCAGGGTTACAACAGGCTCTCTACCTAATGGTACTTCAAAATTGAGGAAAATGTTATTATTTTATATTTTAAAACCTATGGAATAGAATATAAAAGTAACAAACATTCTGATGATAGCTCAGGAAGTCGAAGGGAAATTTGAAGCTTGAAGTACACTACTTTGGATTAGATCCCTAGGCCCCCAAGAAATATATTTGTCGCCTCTGCCACTAGTGAACATGGGTTAATGTTTGAGAAGACTAAAGTAGAGTAGCTCAGTGTCCCAACAGGTCTGTCAAAGCCCATCCCAAAGCCTACCTCATTCCCAAACCACAGTCTAATCTACTGCTCACTACCTCCCACATGTATCTCGTTCTCTGAAGAAATAGACAAGTCCTCATTCTTCAGTCCATTTTCACTCCAGACATTTATTCTTATAACCAGAATGCCTTCAAATTTCTTGATCTCCTAATTCCATGTCCATTTTTCTTTCCATTATAAACACATTCTTTATATGACTCAGCTCTCTGGTCATGGCACCAGGTTGTCAAGGAATATTCAATGAAAAGTTGTGGGTAGAACACACTTACTGATATCTTGAGGTGGGCAGAAAGGAATGGAGCATGTCTCTGCTCTTAGCAGGAAATGGGACAGGGAGGTGCTAAGTGAAGATTCTAAAGAACTTTTCTAGGACTTACTGTTCTCTTAACTTCATTAAATCCCAGGTCTTGCTTCCAGAGTAGGGAAGCAAAGGTTGGGGTGAGGGCAGGGATTCAGAGGATGGGCACAAACTCATCTAGATAGGGCTGATGATGTGAAAATGGGAAGAAAGATGGACGATATGGGTTGTATTAAAAAAGAAAAAAAAAAACAAGCCCAAACTAGAGTCACTTGTACCCCCCAAACAGCAAACCAAGCCTTAATTAGAGTTTCAAGCTGTCCCAGGAATGTGACTTTTAAAAGTCAGTCTGAAATTTCCAGATCAGCATTGGTGAGGTAGGTAATCTACATGATAGAAAACCCTATGATTTCCCCCCAAAAATGTGGTTTCCTAGCCTGAAACAATTTGTTTTGTTTTGTTTTTGCTTTTTGGTTTTTGCTGCTAATAACTTCTTGCCCCACCCTCCTTCCTATAAAAACTTTCCATTTTGTATACTTCCTCTGGGCATCTCTCTGCTTGCTAGACAGGATGCTGATTCATGACTCATTTAGCGAAGCCATTTAAACATTCGAATTACTTAGTTGAATTTTGTTTTTTTAACAACTGCAAATTGGTGACCTGCAAACCTATTTCCTCCCAACACTAGATAGATGATAGATAGAGAGATAGAGGCAGCGGGGTGGGGGAGGGGTGGGAATCCCTGGGTGGCGCAGCGGTTTAGCGCCTGCCTTTGGCCCAGGGCGTGATCCTGGAGTCCGGGGATCGAGTTCCACATCGGGCTCCCTGCATGGAGCCTGCTTCTCCCTCTGCCTGTGTCTCTGCCTCTCTCTCTCTCTCTGTGTGTGTCTGTCATGAATAAATAAATGAAATATTGGGAAAAAAAAGATAGAGAGAGAGAGACATACATACACACACAGAATTTTCAAAAAACAACCCTGGAATTTTTGATTCCCTTGAAAAATCCAAGTTGGTTAGTGTGATACTGTGATTTGTAATGAGAAATATATATATAGTTTTAGTTCCTGTCTCTAGCACAGAGCTTTTAGAACTCTTGGGATTTCCTAGATGATAAGAGCCATGAAAATGTCTGAACGAGGTAACTTTCAGAAGCACCTATGGTTAGGGGCTGATTGCTAGAAGAACATACTATGTGATTAGAGTGCAGGAATTTTCAGTCCTTCTCCCTGACCTCTGGGGAGGGGAGAAGGGCTAGAGAGTTCAATTGTTAATGGCCAAAGATTTAATCCATCATACCTATGTGACAAAGCCTCCATAAAACCCCAGAAAGACAATTTCAAAAAGTTTTCCAGATGGTGAATGTTGGAGATTTGAAGACAGGGCAAAGGAGCTCTGGGCCCTTTCCCACGTACCTTGCCCTATGCATTTTATCCATCGGCTATTCCTGAGTTATATCCTTTTATAATAAACCAATCAACTAGCAAGTAATATGTTTCTCTGAGTTGTGTGAGCTCTAGCAAATTGACCAAACTCAAAGAGTTTGAGTTCTATTAACTTCTAATTAAAAACTTCTAATTTTTAGCCAGTGGGTCAGAAGGCAAGGTGACAACCTGGACTAGTGATTGGTGTTGAAATGGAGGGGCATGATATAGTGTCCCTCTTCATCTCTCACTACAGTCTTGGGGTAAATTTTAGTTTATCTGTCCACAATAGCCCAAATGTGGAAGGAGCCTTGGTGTCCATCGAAAGATGAATGGATAAAGAAGCTGTGGTCTATGTATACAATGGAATATTCCTCAGCCATTAGAAACGACAAATACCCACCATTTGCTTTGATGTGGATGGACCCGGAGGGTATTATGCTGAGTGAAATAAGTCAATCGGAGAAGGACAAACATTATATGGTCTCATTCATTTGGGGAATATAAATAATAGTGAAAGGGAACAGAGAGGAAGGGAGAAGAAATGGGTAGGAAATATCAGGAAGGGAGACAGAACATGAGAGACTCCTAACTCTGGGAAATGAACTAGGGGTGGTAGAAGGGGAGGTGGGTGGGGGTGGGGGTGGGGGTGACTGGGTGGCGGGCACTGAGGGGGGCACTTGATGGGATGAGCACTGGGTGTTATTCTGTATGTTGGCAAATTGAACACCAATAAAAAATAAATTTATTATTAAAAAGAAAATGAAATGGAGGGGCAGAGGCAGCCTGTTGGGCCTGAGCCCTCAACCTATGGAATCTGATATTATCTCAGGGTGATAGAGTCAGAATCAAGTTGAATTCTAGGATATCTGGATAGTATTGGAGAATTGCTTGTGGAGAACCCCACACTCTCCACACATACAAACCCACAACATGTTGGAATTGAGAGTAAGAACGCAAACAATTAGGGACTTTGAACTGGTTTCTCTGCAGTCAGCAGAGGAAGTAAGCCTTGGCTGCTATCTGGAGATGGGGTCTGGACTCCCCATCCCCCTACAGTCCCCACCACTCCTCATCTACAGACACAGTGTACACTCCCATGAGTACTTTAGCTGGCTGCTCTGATACAGAAGATAGACAAAAACTATTAAAAATTCCTATTTAGAATCTACAGGTAAAAATTCTGAGGAGATACCAGAAGAATGAATTGTGATTGGTTAAAGAGAGAAGACCTCAGGCCAAAGCCCAGTTGGAGGTGAATTGAGACATTCCTTTCTGAGCTAAGTTATTTAGCTTCTTTATTTCATGGCTTCTCTGTTCAAATTCATCACACATATAATAAACATGTCCGGTATCGTTCAAGAAAAGGTCTTCAGGCTCTGAGCCACAGCTTGGGACTTGTTCTCCCGGCACTTCTCAGTAGTTTAGCCTCTGTCTCCATGTCTTGTCTTCCCTTCCTTGATTTGCCTGGAGCCATGTTAGAGCTTATTCTACCTCTGAGCTGCTCAGATTCAGACATTTTGCTCAATTAATCTCAAGGACTATTAGAAAAATTCATCCAAGATCTGATCTCTTCTCTCTCATTTCAAACAGGTTTCTAATGCCAAGGGGGGGGAACAAAGTCAAACTTCTCATTTCTCCAGACCCTGGAGCAGGGGGCTTACCCTTGCTTCCCTGTCCTAGCCACAGTTCTAACCAGGCTTCCAGAAAGGGGACTAACTGCTTTATCCCCAAGTTTCTCATTTCACCTGTCACAATGGGGAGAAAAGCAAGGGCTGATAGGGATCCCCCAAGGAGTTCTCTGTCTATTAGGCCATTCATGAACAGACCATTCCCAGGGCTTCGGGTTTCAGGATGGGGAGATTAGTGAGGGGCCTTCCAACCAGGCAGACGGGCTAGGAATCTTCATTTCTCCCTTCCGGCTGTTTATCTTCCGAATTAAAGTAGCTTCCATGTCTGAGGAAGCTGAGAGCTGTGCTTTCCCTGTCTCCGAGGGCCCGTGGGTCGGCGAGGCATGGCTATAGACAGAATTGCTAACAGATTGGCTTTGCTCTTAGGACTCAGTCCATAGTGAAATCAAAGAGAGAGAGTTCACCTTTACTTCAAAGACCACAAACAGAAGAATCTCACCTTCTTTTACTGTTCTGTTCTTTCCATGGTCTCTTCTTCCGTCACTTCTCACACACACAATAATAAAAGCATCATAGAATTTCAGAATCAGAGTATACTTTAAAAGTCTTTGGCCTGCTAACTCTCCTCAGGTTACATATGAGCAAACAGTAATGAAAGAGGTGCAGTGACTTGTCCAAGGCACATGCTGGAGAGCACCAGGATGAGGATGGGAACGAGGCACTTCTGACTTCTTTCTCTGTTTCTCAGTTTCATTGGTTCCCAGCCTCGAGTCATAAACATAGCTTTCACCATTTGTGGCCTGTCAGCAAACACCTGTGCTATTACTTAATACTTCTTCTTTAACCAGACCCGTTTTTGACTTAAGTATAGTTACTTTAAAAGGAAACTCTATCACTAATGCCAATGAAAAAGCAGTACTATTTACTCCAAATATTGGAGACCAAAGGAAAGCAGTGTTATGAAGCTAGCTGCATATTGCGATCTATTGAAGGCCGTCACTCCATGACCTATTCATCCGGGGTTGAAATGGGAGCTTTGGGTTTGAGAAGAGTTAAGGACATTGTAATATCTGACTGAGACACTCTCCTTGAAGGGAAGAAGGAGACTTGAAATGAGAGCAACCTTCCTGAAAACCATGAATACCTCTCCATGCACCAGTAAAGTTTCTCTCACCCCTTGTGGTGTATTTCTCCCAGTTTGGGACTGCTGCACTACATGGCTCTGCTTCCAGAAGGAGTGTTTTCCCTTCTCAGGGGTAGGTTCCACAGACACAGGAGACACATGCAGTTTTCCACACACATATCAAAAAGCGTGGGCAGTGGTTCCTGGAAAGGAGTGGCTTCTTTGATGTTAGTTCTGTTGTTGAAGCGGAGAAGCGGTGGAGCTTCTCATAATTACCTGGCTGGGAACATCCTGGAGAAGGAAGAAGAGTCACAGAGGTGATTAGGGAAGTTCTTGGATCTGAGAGATGGTGAGGTAAATTTCTGTACACTAGATCTCCTCCATCTCCTCCTTCTTCCCATCCCCATGAGTGGCTGTGTGACCCACATCACTGTCTGTGATGACAGTAATAAATTGGATTCCTTCCCCAGTGGGAATATCAAACTGTAAATGATCTGAGACTCAGAACTCTAGGTGAAATGGGTCTGTTTCCAGCTCAACCTGGAGGTGTAATCTTAGCATTGTCAAAGTAGCGACCCAGTTGGTAAGTGTTTCTTAACCACCTGCTACTGTCCTAGGTATGGGGTAACAGAAATAAATAATGCATCATGGCTGTATGTAAAACACCTTTGGGCAGTTGAGACAAATTTTATTCACATAAAAGAGTAAGAAGGACATACATGCTACATAATGCTGACAGGTGGTCTGATGAATGTTCTGGAAGCCTTGAGGAGGAAATGAAGCCAGGGGCTTGAAGGGGCAGTGGAAGCTTTGTAGAGGAGGTAGGATTTTTGCAGGACCTCCTTTTCCCTATTTTCCTCTGGTCCTCCTCCTCCCCCTTCTTGCCCTCTTCCAGAACGGGTGCAAAGTTTGCACTGGCAGAGGGCTGGGGGTTGGCTCTCGCCCCTAGATGTGGGTTGAACAAGCATCCGGGAGCCTGTGCTGGTGGGAGGCTGGCAGGTGGACAGCACCCACACTGTTGCCTGTGAGATCCTCGAAGACAGATTTACCAGTTGCCAAATTCTCCTTATAGCCCACTCTCCTCCCTGTGGCCCTGCACAGCAATTCCTGAGGCCTAGTGAGGGAGGAGAGGGCTCAGGAAGGCAGAAGAGGGGGCATCACACATAACCTGCCAGGTTATGCCATAGGGCCCCCTCGGCAGTTTTCTGAGCACACATTGGATCTATCTACCTTTATAAGACCCCTCAGGCCACACAGGGAGGACACAGGCTGACACGGGCTCTCTGGAAGAACGCTCTGGCAGGGAATCGGAAGTGGGTGCCAGCTCAGCCACTGAGCCTCCATTTTCTCATCTGCCCTATTTGCCAGCTATTTATGAAGATCCTATTCTGGATTTGGAAGGAAAATGAGAGAATGAGGCAAAGAGGAGAGAGGGGGGAGAGAGGGAGAAGAGACAGGGGGACAGAGAGAAGGGGCAGGTAGGAAAAACAGCAGTAAAGTGAAATGGTAGTGTTACCGGGAAGACAGGGAAGGGGAGGGGGGACTCAGGAAAAGAGCAGGCCAACCTGTGTTTACGGCATCACAGCGCCTTAAATATCCAGGGAACACACACATAAGACTGTACCTCTTGTTCGTCTCCGTGCCTTTTGGTGGGGCTGCATGCGCACTAGCCAAATCTGGCGCCATCAGTTCTGGTCCATAAACATTAGCTGAGGGAATTTCTCCGCTGCCGACACTGTACCTGGGAAATACAGGGGTTACCAGGTGTGCACGTAGGCTCTGACAGGCATAAACTTGCACAATCATAGGGGAAAAAATGTAAAAATCACAATGCAGAGTTAAGTACCAAAATACATCTATTTAGAATGAGAAAATGCACCACAATAAGTAAAATATGCCACAAAATAGTAAAATAAGTAAAATATTGCAACAAATATCTCAAAATCTGGAAACTAATAGTATTTTCATTAATTAACTTCTTGACAAAGTGCTTTTTCTGCCCTATCTTCCTTTCAGTCATTTTCCCATATAGCAATAGCTTTATGAAACCATTTTTCTGCAGAGGGAGAGAAAAGGTAATTCAGCTTTCCCTCCAGCACAGTCGATGGGTATTTGTTTTTATAACAATGAGGATTAGGAGGTGCACACACACAGTAAAAGCACTGGCTATTTGTAGTACTGCTACAAGTTTGAGCCTTAACAAGAGAGGAATTCCAATCCATTTCATTTTTGTCTGAATCCCATCAAAAAGGAAAAAGATATGGTGTACTCACATATTCTGCACAATTGAATATTATAACTGAATCATAATTGAATATATCATTAGTGGATAGAATAAAAATTTAGCCTTAATAAAATTTATTTTATAGAATTGAATATATCCTAAGTGTCCAACAATGGAGAACTGGTTAACTATGCCAATGTTCCAGAAGCATAGTCTTTAATCATTTAGCATACTTTTTGTAGACCTGTATTGTGGGCCGGAAAAAGATTTTTTTTTACATGTTAGATAAATAAAAAAAGGCATATTATAAGAGCATAATCTCACTTTTTTAAATGTTAAAATATGTATGTATATATATATATACATTTCATATACCTACATCTATATCCATCTCTATATCTGTGCATACCTATATCTACATACCTACTGTCTAAATATCATAATCATAGGAAAAACTTGAAGCATAGAAAACTATCTGGAAGGTTACAGAGTTTGGTATTAGTGTGGGCAGTTTCTCTAAAAAGATGGCAGTGGAGTTTTTTCTTGTCTATTATTTCATTTTTCTGTAATGATTATGTTACTATTGTAACAATAGGAAAACAAACAAGTTTTAAATGTATAATTAAGGGACCCCTGGGTGACTCAGTGGTTGAGCATCTACCTTTGGCTCAGGGTGTGATCCCAGGATCCTAGGATCAAGTCCTACATGAGGCTCCCTGCAGGGAGCCTGCTTCTCCCTCTGCCTGTGTCTCTGCCTCTCTGTGTATGTCTCTCATGAATAAATAAATAAAATCTTTTAAAAATGCATAATTAAAAACCTCTCATTGCCCCACTCAACCCAGTCCCAGGTATGAGAGAATCCCAGGGAGTGAAGATTAAGAAGCAGTGCGTGTGAGCGCGTATGTACATGTGTGTGTATGTGTAAGTGCAGGGGCGCCCATCTGTGGGCATCGCAGGAGACACACACTTCAGTTCTCTCCCCTGGCTTAGCTCTGTCCTCATGCTACTGAAATCTTGGTGACTCAATCCCTTAGCCCCCTTGACAAGCCGGAGGCTGGAGAGGGGGTACAAAGGCTCCTGTCAGGATGTGAAAGGACATATTACTCTAAGTGAGAGGAGATGCTTCCCTCCCTGCACGCTCTGAGGGACTTGGGTTCTTCTCACTGAAACCCTATGAAGGGAAGAACAACTGGAGTATGAGATGCCAAAATGAAGGAAGGGCGGATGCCGATGAACACCTCAGAGCTTCCCTTCCCATGGTCTGCATCTCAAACTCAAACCCCTCCTAGGTGCCTGTGATAATTCAGAGAAGCAGTTCCACACGCAATTTCTAAGATAACCTTTGAGCCCACATGTCCAGTCCCCCAGCCGCCACAGCAACCCCTTGCAGCCACCCTTCTAGAAGGCACCCTCGGTGAGGGTGAGTCCAGCTCTAGTGAGGGGGCTGCCTTGTGCAATGCGAAGCCCCCCCCCTCCCCCAGGTGTCCCTGGGTTCCATCAGGCTCCTGTCAAGAAGGAAAAGAAATGGAAGGGGTGTCTCCGTCTTGGGTTAGTGACATCCTCAGCTCCTTTCCCCAGCTTTTCCTGAGCCAGAGTCTGTTCTTGCCACAGAGACACCCAGGACGTCAGCTGAGCATCTTCTCACAGTCTACTTGAGGAGCCTTCAAATCAGTGTTCCCTCAGTCAAACAGGGCAGCACTATTCCACCACCTTCAGCCCACATGCACTTGTACATTAATTCATGAAATAATATGAGGCCCCATTCTGCACCAGGTCCTGTGTTAGCTCTGGAGAAATAGCAGAAAACAAATCTAGAAAAGACCCTGTCCTCGGTACCCCTGGAGGTCCCCGTTTTGCTCTCTGTGGGTTGGACCACAGGTGCATGACAGTTTTGTCCAACAGCCACCCTGTTTGTACAAAGTCCTCCCAATCACCACCACGCTGGCTGGAGGTGGTCATGGTGCGGGGGTGCTTCCCTCTATCTTGACCACACTCCTCACCTTCCCATCCTACAGTGCCCCATGGAGTAAAGGGAGAAAATTCCATATATATGACCAAGACTCCTTTCCTAGAATGGGCAGCCACCCAGAGCTACATATACGTTGAACTCATCCTGTTCCTGGGGTCTGACATATATGGATCTTTTATAAAGTCCTCAGACTAGGGAAGATGAGACTCAGCTCATCTTTAAAGGTGGACTTGTATTATTCCTGTGGATAAATGATTGTTCTCATATGTGCTTTCTCCCAGATCATCTCATCCTCTCTACTACCTTTTAATTCATTCTAAAAATCCCTCCTCCTCCAAGAAGCCCTCCAGGACCAAATTTTTTTTTTGTTGTTGTTTCTTCAACCAGATGGATTTACCTTATTGTTGAGACAGGCTAGATCTGTAAGTTATTCTTTTTGTTTGTTTGGTTTTTAACTGTGAAAAGTAGTTTGAATTTTAAAAGTAGCCATGCAGGCAGCTCTTTCAGCCCAGGAACCCAGTCCCTTTGTTTTGGTAAAACCACCTTTTTTGAACTGAAGACCTCTTAAGAATTCTTTCTTGGCCATCCGCTCCAAGCTCCGAGTCCACCACTTCAACACATACCAAAAGCAAGAAGAAAAACTAGGAGCTAAGGTATTTCATGCACGGGGTTTGTAAAGAAGGAGATAACTGTCGCTATTCGCATGACCTCTCTGACAGTCCCTATGGTGTAGTGTGCAAGTATTTTCAGCGAGGATACTGTATTTACGGAGACCGCTGCAGACATGAACATAGCAAGCCATTGAAACAGGAAGAAGTGACTGCTGCAGATCTAACTGCAAAATCATCTCTTGCTGCTTCCTCAAGTCTCTCATCGGGAGTTGGACCAGTTGTTGAAATGACAAGTGGACAAGCATACCCTATCCACCCTCTGAGCTTCCCTCTGCTTCCTTGGGCTGAGGTGGGAGGCTCAGAGAGTGAGAAGCAGGCACTGCAGGCAACACTTTGGGTTTTTCCCACTGGACTTCCAATCACGTGAAGAATGACACTCATCAGGATATAAAACATCAGTTCCAAACTTAGGAGAGAGAAACCTCTACCCATTTGAAATTATTATCATTCCCTGCAAGAGAAGCAGCCCTCATCTTCCCTTCCCTTGTGCTGTCTGCCTGTGGTCAGTTGCAGAGGAGTGAAGTTGTCAGGCCATCTGGTTGCTCTGACAGTTTATGGTTTAGGGCACTGAGGTCAGACTCAGGGCAACTAGAACACATCTGACAGGGTAATATGCAGAACAAATTTCTACCTGGCATCTTAAAGTATCTTTTTTTTTTTTTTTAAAGAAGCTGCTGATCCTTTTGCTATGAACAGGTTTTTTTTTTTAAGATTTTATTTTATTTATTCATTAGAGACACACAGAGAGGAGAGGAGAGAGAGAGAGAGAGAGAGAAAGAGAGAGAGAGAGAGACAAGAGGCACAGGCAGAGGGAGAAGCAGGCTCCATGCAGGAGCCTGACGTGGGACTCGATCCCGGGTCTCCAGGATCACATCCTGGGCTGAAGGCAGCGCTAAACCGCTGAGCCACCTGAACAATTTTTAAAAGTTGTCTTTTTTTCTGGAGCACCTGGGTGTCTCAGTCAGTTAAGCAACCGACTCTTAGTTTAGGCTCTGGTCATAATCTCAGCAGCCTGAGATCGAGCCCTCTGTTGGGCTCCATGCTGGGCATGGAGTCTGCTTAAGATTCTCTCTCTCCCTCTCCCTCTGCACCTTCCTTACAGCACTCATGCTCTTGCTCTCTCTCTCTCTTAAAAAAAAATTGTCATTTTTCCTTGCAGAAACTGGAAAATTCTGAAAAGCACAAATACACATAAATATTCACCATAATACCAGCAACCTGTGATATCTGTTTTTGAGCTTATACATATTTACCACTCTTCTCTATGAATGCGTGCATGCATGGATTCACCAGCTGCCTAGACACCAACCACCCCAAATCCCAATTTCCCTGCTGTGTAGAAGCTGTCTTCCTACTATTCCTTCCTCCAAATAGATAGCTTAAATATATAACCTACAAAATTGAGGTGATACTAAAGGTTGCATATTACAATCTACATTTTTTCACTTAATAATATGTCAAGGTCAAATTCCTCCTGTTATAATTAGATTTGCTTGCAAGAGGATTGTTATGACTATCTATATTTCATCACACAGTTGTAGTATAGCTGAATTAACCATTCCCCCACTGCTCATTTAGGCAGCTTCCGATGTTGCAATGTCATCAGTGTTCCAAAGTCACAGAGAACAACCTTATATAGTTTATATAGTTATCACTGTAAATATTACTGATTGCCTTCTTCCCATTTGTTCCTAGAAGTAAAATCCCTGGGTCATCTTTATAGCTTTGGATGCACATTGCAAAGTTCCAAGAGGCCCTCCTGGAGTAGAGGGGCAATGAATAAAGACAGCTCTGGAACACTCCAGGCAGAGGCTGGAGGTGGAGTGGCACAGGTGTTGACAACCATTTCCTATCAGGTGGCCTGTGCCAGATAGGGACCTTGAGTGGAAGCAGACATGAAGCCCCACAGAGCTGCCCATTGTATCACCCGGGAAAGGGTAGACTGGGAGAAATGACAGGAAGCTTAGAAGTTCCCAGTCTCCATGCTTGAATCACAATATGCTGGACAGGATCTTGGAAAATGTGGCTTGAGGGACTTGCCACACACACAGTACTATCTGCTAAACCCTGTGAATCGGAGCTTCAGAGACACTCTTCTCTGGTCCTCAAAAAAGCCAGAAGATCTGTATCTTCTCTCCTTAGCTCTTGGCATCTTTTTCCCTTATGACCTTCTCTCCCTCCGTGCCACTCCAGGGATCTGCTGAAGGAAAGGATAGCTTTCTCTATTTCTCTTTCTAAACTTTCCAGCTCTTGTACCTACTTAATTCATTTATCCAATATGTCAGATAGGGTCTACCGTATGTCAGCTACTGTGCAACATCTGATGGGCAAAAAGATGAATAACAAATGTCCCTGCCCATGTAGGTAAGAGTCTTTTGATAATATTGATAGATATTTATTGACTGTAAACTGATTTGCCGATCACTAAAACACAATCAGTAATTTTTATTTTTTTCACTCATATCCTTAGAATAATATTGGCAAATTGAGAATACTTGAAGATGTTTGAGGAATGAATACTTGAATGAATAAACGCATTCAAAGCATTGTGTTCCTCAAGTACAGCATCATTTCACCTATGGGTACTTCTTTTAGGTTTTATTTTGAGATATAATTTATATGTTCTAAAATTTACTTTAGTATGCTATTTGAGTTTTTAGTATATGTACAGAGTTGTGCAGCCATCACCCCAATCTGATTTTAGAACATTTCCATCAGTTCTAAGAGAAACCTCATGTCCACTTGCACTCACTTTGAATTTCCCAGCCTCTCCTGCCTCGTGTCAGGCAATCACTAATTTACTTTCTGTCTCTATAGATTTGCTGATTCTGGATGTTTCATATAAATGGAGCCATACCATGTGCAGTGGCGCTCCTGTCTGGCATTTTTCAGTGAGCATAGTGCTTGTGAATTCCACCTAGGTGTATATCAATACTTTATTCTTTTTAATTGCAGAATTAGAGTCCCTTCTGTACATACTCCACATTTTATTAACCAGTGGATGAATGTTTGACTTGTTTACACTTTTTGACTGTTCTGAATAAAGCTATTGTGATCATTCATGTATAGTATTTGCATGGACAAATGTTTTTATTTCTTTCGGGGAGGACTGGAAGTGCTGAGCCAAATAGGGGTACTTTTTGAACAAATATCTTTTTCCTTATTTTTCCTTATTTTATTTTTTACTGTAGTTGACACACAGTGTAGCATTAGTTTCAGGTGTGCAACATAATGATTCAACAAGTCTATACATTATGCTCTGCTCACCATGAGTGTAGCCACCACTGATATAAAATCTAAGGTTCAGAAGCAGACACACAAGTGCGACACTCCCAGCCACTTCTAACAGAGAAAAGCCTGGGCTATGCCTCCCCTTTTCCATACTCCCTTTAACCTGCACACCATTTTCAGTAAATGTTTCTTTCCAAGGCTGATCTTGGTTTGTCCTTTTCTTATAGGGAGTTTGCGGGGGGGGGGGGTGGTGGTGGTAGTTTTTCTATACTATTCTATTCCTAAAATCACATTATCATATTTCCTTAACTCAAATGGAATATATGTTTTTTGAATAAATGTTAGATACCACAATCTAAAGAAAAACTGAGACTAGTAAAAAGACCTAAAATGGCACCACCTAGACACAAGCAAAATCAATATTTTGATATATATCCTTCCAAGTTAGATAATGCATAGATGGATACATATAGATATTAATGTCAATGTAGAGATAGTTGTTGTATATGTTATTTTTCACCTATTATATCCTATTTTTCAGTCTTTACATTTTTTAAAATATTTAATGACTGTATACTTTTCCACAATCACAATGAGCTTTAATTTATTTAACTAAATCCTTATTATTGGACATATAATTTGTTCCAAATATATTTTTTTTGTTCCAAATATATTTTGAAGTTGTTAAAAAATACTGTAGTGAATGTAGCTTAATTAATTTTATATATTAATCAGTATTTTTATAGAATATATAAAAATGTTTACTGAAAGAATGCTTTGAAGGCTTTGGTTGATATTGACAATTGCTGTCCAAAAATTATAATCCAGCTTACACTCCTACCAGCCATGTATGAGAGAGTTTAATCCCTGCCTCTCCACTAAAACTGCCTTACCATAAAAAAAGAAACAAAATCCAAAATTTACCAAGAGGCAGGAAATGACATCTTTTGAAATTAAGCTACATCTTTTGATAACTAGTGAGTTTGATAGCTTTCACATATTTGTAAGCTATTTAAATTTCCTCTTTGGATCATCCACACTATTCTTGGGGAGTATTACGGGTCTTCCTTCCCATCACCTCCTATCTGTTATTCTGTCCAGAAGACTACCCAGAAACCTTCCTCTTCACTCACACCTTGGATAGAAAGCTAAAGGAGTGACAGGTGGACTCTGCTCCACCTGCCACCGCAGTAAGACCAGGAGGCCTACTCCCATGGCATAGGAAATATCTTCTGCTGCCCACAGACTGCCTGGTACCCACTGAGGTTGACTCAACTGATATCTAAACCACAAAGCTCCCAACTCAGTTGGATCGAGTTTTACGACAGGATGAAAGCACAGGCTTTTGGAACTCCATGTTTTGGCACTAGCATCCTTTATCGGAAGGGCTAGTACGTGGGTGGCGGTGACCAGCTGTTCTTCTTTCCCCTTAGAGTCAGAGCAAAGGAAGTGAGATCAAATTATAATAGAAAGGATGCCAGTTAGACAAAAGAAGGAACTTATTGCCAAGGAAGCTTGTGGAGTGCTACACCTAAGGAAATCTTTGATGAGGGTGAATTATCTGTGGCTTAATTGGATTTCTGCCCAAGAGTAGAGGATGGGCCTTAGCTCAGGCCTAAGGTGACAAGCTCTAGCTTAGCGCATGAGTGCCCTGGCTTCCTGCATGCCTATCACCATCTGACAGCTTGTGGATCTTTCTCGGGACTATGAATTG